>NW_006285996.1:192320-207750 GCF_000327345.1 Myotis davidii
CCTGCTGACTCTGGAACTAATGTATGTGAGTTTCAAGTCTTGATTCCACCTTGACCTCCTGATAACTGTAGGATCTCAGCAGGTTCTTAGCCTTCTAAGCCTCTGTTTCATTTGTAAGAAAGAAAGAGTAATGGTACCTTTCTTAGGGTCAATTGAGGATTAATTGAGATAATGTATGTTCATAGCCTGGTATCTGGTCTGGCATGTGATAAAACAGTGTTACCTTTTATTATCATCTTAAATATAGCATTTGAAATATAAGTAATTTTCTTTTAAAGAAGTAACTGAACCAGCTTAATTAGTATCATCTGCAATCTGAGATAGTAGTCACCTTTCTTGAATTATTTGAAAGTCTCATAAGTGTTTCATTTGTTCTGCATGCTTCCATATACATTTTAGAAATATAGTACATCATAGCCATGTTTTATTTTTCATATTTTAAGGACAGTGCTATAACACTGTGAGACAATTCCAAATGCAAGAGTATATATGATTGGCTCATGGCAAGTATAGTAACCTACTTTTTATTAACTGTTTTCTGAAAAAAGAAGATTAAAAGTCACGTTGTGATTTATTCTTTGGAGAAAAGATTTGAGGAAGAAATTCTTCAGTGACTGCAAACAAAAATATTATGACAGCTTTACTCTGACTTGCAGTTGGCATTTTGTATGATTTCTTGAGGGTTTTGTGTGTGTGTGTGTGTGTGTGTGTGTGTGTGTGTGTTTAATCCTCACTGAGGATAGTTTTTCATTGATTTTAGATAGAGTGGAAGAGGGAGGGAAAGACAGAGAGAAACACATCAATTGGTTGCCTCCTACACGCGCCCTTGACCGGAATCAAACCTGGGACCTTTTGGTCTGCAGGCCAATACTCTATCCACTGAGCCATACCAGCTAGGGCTCTTGAGTTTTTTAAATGGAAAGTATTTCCAGATATTCTTAGAAAACAGTAAAACTTAAAAGTAGACATTTTCTATACACTTACAGCACAATATGATTATGTAATTCCAACTGCAAGTAATTTTGAATTTTAAAAGATACATCACTTTTGAATTTTAAAAGTGATCAATCTAGTCAAATTTAAGATTATCACATTGTTTTAGGAAATCATGATTTATTAAAAGCTTGAGGAGGAATTAAATACATCCAAATATAGTCCTGGCCGGGTGGCTCCATTGGCTAGAACATCATCATCCTTTACACCAAAAGGTTGTGGGTTCGATCCACAGTCCAGGAGCATACAAGAGACAACCAATCGATGTTTCTCTCTCTCCCTTCCTATCTCTCTAACAATCAACAAACACATATCCTTGGGTGAGGATTAAAACATTTTTTAAGTGTATCAGATATAATTTTTTTAGAGACAGACATAAAAATGAATGAAAAATTTCTTTAAGTAGTGGTTTCCATCAATAATAATTTGTTATAACAGTTAAATTCTCTTTTGTGAATTGATGCAAAACCTTACTTATAATACTTCAAAGGAGATTTGTTCAGTTATCGCCTGTAAAAAGATATGTCAGGGCTATTTTTATTATCAGTAATGAAATTCTGTTAGAGAAAATCTTGCTTTGACATTAAATCACTACAATGTTTTTTTATTACCAAAGTTCAAATGCCAAGGAAAAGTCAACTCATAAGCTGAGTAGTTATATAAACAATTCAATTTCTAAACTGCTAAAGTAGATTTCACTATTTTTCCTATTTTCATAGTTCCTTTAAATTCTCATTTAAAAGTACATTAAATTTTCAAGTACATAAGAGAAAAGTTGATGTTTTCATTGAAGCATTTTCTTTCTTGTTATACATAGAAGAAGATTGTATGGTTGATGTGAAGTGTGTTGTGGTTTTTTTTAATGTAGATTTTTTTAAAGGACTTCTTTGTATAATAGATTTTAAAATATTTCGCCTAGTATGTACAGCCACCTTTTGTGTTATCTTAGATGTTGTAACTGGAAGTCATATTAGCTTTATTGCTAATTCTAATTTATATGTGTAAGCCAACTTTTGGCACATATGCTAATTTATGTAATCTCAATAAAGATTTTCAGAAATATCTTGTTAAAATTTATTAAAAATTAAGATTTAGTTGCAAGTTTTAGTGGTTAAATTTGAAAGGTGCAAATTTAAGATGTAATTTGTTCTTCGAATACAAAGTAAATAAGTGGTATAGAAATGACTAGCTGTTATTTGGGAGGGAAAAATGCACTCACATTTAAAAGTGAGTTTCTGCATTATTTCATTGAGGTAGCTGTATTAAAACTTAATTTAAAAAACAGCTTTTTAATTAGCATGAAGTAAAAAAATTAAACACAACTCAGTGAATGAGAAAAATGTGTAGTGATGTTCATTTAATATTGTTGAGCTTGAAAAATGAATAGATAGGGTGATTCTGAAAATGAATTCCTGCCTGTATTATTCTAATACCATATACTCTGTTGAAATGAAGTTATTCATGCTGTGTTGGAGCTCAGCCTGCAAAGAAGTAAATTTGCTGATTTTTGTCACTTGCAAGATCATCCAGTTATTAGCCTGCCAGTTCATTATAACTGTGCATAATATTGTGTGAAATCATCAAGTGGTACTATTTGTTTTAAAGTGACACATGTAACTTTTTATTATAATGATTAATGCAACCAAAGAAGCTAGTAGTGCTTATATTTTTTTATTTTCAGCAAGCAGTTTTCTAGGAATTTTCAGCAATATATCAATTCAGCTATAATTCAAGTATTTAATACAGAAACTATAAATAAGCTTTTGGTGCCTACCAATAGAAATTAAATCAAAATTAATGCCTTCTTACACTCTTTTTGGTTTCACTATGCTCTGTTTTAGTAAATCTACATATCTGTTTTTCTTGCAATGGTTAATTTTACCAGTTCCATTTCTTTGTAGATTTTTGCCATAAGTAAAAAGGATTTTAAATCTTGTAGCCCCTTCAAATATTTTATTACCATTTACTTAAATGAATGATGATGTACATGCTTGTTTATTGTACAAGCACCCAAGACATTTTGATTAAAAGACAGCTTAAGGAAAAATAAACAAATACAGGCATTCAGTCTTTATTTACAATATATAGAAGATCACTGTTTTCATTTTAAGTGTAAGAGTCTAATTTACATACCGTAACGCACAATATTTGATTAGCAGCAGGGCTCTCAGTACAGAGCTAGCTGGGCACATTATTTGGGATGCCTTTGATGCTGTGGTTTTCCGAAGCTTGCTGGCTGCATGCTTGTTGCCTTTGTTCATGACACAGGTAATTACTTGATAAAATGAAGTGCATCGCTGTGAACAATTGACCCTTTGGAACAGTCCAGGCTGGTCAGCAGTCTGAAACCACACTTTAAAGCCATCATTATAGCCTCAAACTTAAGAGTTTCCAAGGTACAGACAAAGGTGTTGTCTTCCTTTAGTACAAGTCGAGTGCCATTTTCAGACTTTATGAAGTATTTAAATTGAATGATATTTGATGATATTGAAAACTCCTCTGGAAAACCATCCAGCCTGCTTTTGGACACCAGAACAATGCGAGATTTGATTTTTGATATGAAATCAGGAGCATTACAGAAGATTCTGAGTCCTTGTGAGCGATCATGGTTATCTGTTATTTCCAAGAAAGTAGTCTCTCTGGATGTTAGCTGTTCTTTCTCCCACCTGGATTTCACTTCCTCTGCCAGTCCCTTGAGCTGAAAGAATTCTGCTTCTTGTGCAAGAAGTTGATTTTCTCGAAACCCTTCAGGCAGTAGAAGTTCTCCATTTCGTAGGAAGTTTAGGACGTGCCTGAAGAGGAGCCCATCCCTGTCTATGAAATAATGGCCATCAGCATCAAACGGACAGAGGATTTTTCCATTTACTATACCTTCGAGGAAAGTGTCAGGGTACTTGGTCAGTGTTTGCTTTTGAGTAATGTATAAATATCCACCAACGTTGAGGGTCATCAGTGAAGATTTGCAGTTCTTTCCTTGGTCAGCATCTTCCAGGCTGTTGTGTTTCCCTTCATATTCCTTTTCTTTATCTCTTCTGTTTACTTTACACTCCATTTTGGAAAATGCTATTTCAGCTTGTTCTTCTTGGATTTGAAATTTACAAAAACTGCCTCACAAACACGCCTTTATTCAGCTGCAGCCTGGTGATGGAATGGAAGTGCTGGCAGCATCGCTCGCTCTGTCAGCTTGGTTTTGCAGTAGGTGGCGTATCAGCTATGTATGCAGGAGCTCTCTGGAGTAAGACGAGGAAAAAAAAAGATAATTTGCATTTAACTGTATCAGGGAAGGAATTTGTTGTGAAAAGACTTTCATGTATATTCTTTGAAGTAATAAAAGTTACTCAGGATAAATTAAATTTCCTCTTGACAGTTAAGCAATTATAATTGTTTAATTCTCCAGCTAAGTGTGAGTTTTTATCCATTTCTAAATGTCTACTAAGATATTACTTAATAAGGCAGGCTCTTCATATTGAATAATATTGTCTTTTGGAGTATACTGTATATTGAATTAGTCTCATTTTTTAAAAGTAAATTATAAAGAGAAAACCTAAAGAGAAAGGAACTAGGTATATATGATTTTCTCTTATATAAAAAGCTACACATTTCACAGTGGTGTAGTCATTTTAGAAACCCAAATGGGAACATTTAAACCTGTTATTTGTGATATTGCACTTGAATTTAATTATATTTGTATGTGATTCTGGTTTGGGGTCTTTAGCAAGTGAGAAGAAGTTTTTTAATATCTGGGGGTTTTTTACCGTAAAAATAAAAAATTAAATATATAGCCTTTGCAGTAATCATTTACATGTTTTTTTTTTTGTTAAGATTTCCTATAGAATATATATAAGCTTGTTTCACCCTAAACCTGCTTCAGTGCTGAACAAAAGACTTGTACTGACGTAGAAAATATAACTCTGTGTGTGTGTGTGTGTGTGTGTACATACTTGTGCTTGTGAAGATAAAAGACAAATTCAAAATACGTACTATAGTGACAAGGGAAAGTTGATTTTTGTTGTTGTTTTCAGTGTTCACAAAAGATGGAGAGAAGGACTATAACCTAGGCTTTTTTGTTGTTTTGTTTTTTAAATTGGGAACTGGAATGACATGTGAGTGTTCCTTCTTCCCCTATAACTTGCCTTCCAAAGCATTTTAGTGATCTGAGCTTTCAATTCTAGAATTTAAAGACCCATGATAAGAAGTATGAACATTGTCCCCAGTACACTATTATTTGACTGGTCTGACTGCTAAATTATTCTGGGGAACTACATTGTTTTCAGAATCATAGGACTAGATTTTATATTACATTGATTTATATTTATTTTACATTAAAATAAGCGTTTTTAAATTCTTCAACAGTATGTTGATAGAAATATTGGAGCAGATTCTTCTAAACATGCTTACCTCATGTGTTCTCTAAACAATGTTAGATTTCTCAGTCATAAAAAAATTATATTAGCCCTGGCCAGTATGGCTGTTGATTAGAGAAGAGAGAGAGAATGGGAGAGGGAGGAGGGGGGCTGGGAGAGACCGCCTCCCGCACAAGCCCCAACCAGGGCTGGGAATCGAACCAACGACCCTTCTGTGTGTGGGCTGGCACTCTAACCATTGAGTAACATTGGCTGGGGCCATTATAAAGATTTTGAATTTAACATTTATATGTCATTGAGATGATCAAAAGTCCATTGAAATCAAACTAGAAATTTAAATCATAACATTTTTTAGGACTGGTTATTGCTTAGAGACCATGAGATGTAACCTCTTCGTTTTACCAAAGACACAATTGCATTCCAGAGAATTTTTAGTGTTTTATCTAGAACTTTATAGCTTGTTAATGGCCAACACTAAGGACTAAAGCTTCCTCTCAGTCCTGCCTCATTTAAGAAGAGTTTGCTGTTATATTCTGACAATTTCACATGTGTGTTGACTTTTTTTGGGAATCAAGTCTTCTATTGATATGACTTTTTAAGACATAGTGAATAGATTGGAATTTTTGGTACAACTTTGGAAATATATTCATGGAATTCTTATGTTCATCATCACTGCACATGAGTAGCACCATATAATGGCAGAATCAACCAAAGTTCTTTTCATGAATGTTATGGGACATCAGAATCAATAGAACAGAACTATAGTATAGTGATAGAGACTGTGCTGGTATTTTCTTTGTATGTTTAAAGTGATGTAGTCTAATACTGTGTGATGCTGGGTCTGCCTCCTTACACCCTGTCACTGGCAGTGAAGCTAGTGCTACTAGAGGATAGGCTTCCATGGGGTGGGAAGGTGAGGCAGCAGAAGTTGAACTTTTGACCTCTTCAGCCCTCACTCCAGGGCACCTTACATTTGCTAACTTGCTCACTTCTGGTTTTGGATGCCAGTTTTTTAAAACTACTGATGCTTGCTCTTTGTTTCTGTTGCTTGTTTTGACAGGCTGAACTACCCCATCATGTGCCTCTATCCTGTGGTCACTTTTTCTCACTCTAGTGTTCTTGGCTTCCATAAACTTGACATGTATGATTTGTTTGCCACCTGTGGCTTGGCAACAATAGTTTAACGGAAACCTTGTCTAAATGCCTGACTAGAATCTGATATGAAACCATAGAACTCTTATTCTGTGTCCTTTGTCCCCATTTGCAGTCTTAAAAATGAAAATGGCACACAGTAGGCCTTTTGCATGTAACTTAACTAGAGGCCCGATGCACGAAGATTTGTGCAAGAATAGGCCTTCCTTCCCCTGGCTGCCAGCACCACCTTCGCTCTGGCCCGGAGCCACCTTCCGCCTTTGCGCGCTGCCCAGAGGCCTGGAGTGGCCGGGGTGGGGCAGAACACCAGCATCCCAGCCTGGCTGCTGCCATCTTTATCACATCAATTTGCATATTCCCTCCTTATTGGCCTTGGGTGCCGTCATCTTTGTCGCAAAGTGATGGTAAATTTGCATATTTCGTCTTTATTAGGTAGGATTGCAAAATGGCACACAGTAGGCCCCACCTTACCCTCATCACTCCGTTATTCCATTAAAACAAGATGGTTGAGGTTTACAGAACTTGAAGGGGGTTGTTCATTATTGCTGCCTATTGTGGTCCACATGCCCCTTAGGAGAAAGCACCTTGGTTGTTTTTTGTTTTTTTCAGTCTATTCTAAACTTACGTTTACCTGCTTGAGGTGTGTGGGGTAGGGTAAGCTTATCCTAGGTAATATCAATCATTTAATTCATTTTATCAAGAATTTGATTCATTTTAATCAAAATCTATTTAAGTATCCAAATTTTTGTTTTGTTTTGAAATATAAATTTATCTATATTAGATGTTGTCTGGTACTGGGATTGTACTAATACAAGTGCATACTACCTCACCTACCTTATAACTGTGAAAATGGTGTTTCAGGATGAAAGCTAATGGAAATATCCATGGTTTGTGTGACCACATTTCTCCACCTTACTGCAGATACAAACTGGAATTAAGCAGTTCAGTAGATTAAACAAAAGAGCTTAACCCACACATCAATGATTAGCTAGCTCACTTAGTTCCGCTAGACTTGAGAGTTTCATCTGCTTTGCAGACAAAGTTTTATTGGAGTTAGATTACCTCTATCTTAGACATCTGTAAATCACACATATACAGGACTCTTTAGCCAACTTTGAGGATTTAAACAATGCTGTTGTCAGGTTCTTGATATGAGTATATCCATTGGTTAGGCCCATTTCCTACCCAAATTCTAGCTAAACCTTTCAGTATATAGTGATGCTAATTGTTCACTCTCTGCATTAGGCAAAACTTATTTTAGGCCAGTTGGAGTCATTCCCATCTTATCTACCAATTCCTGACAGGAAATGATGTCATTGTCATCACCATAATTCAATATGAGAAACATTCATTTTGATACTCAGCTATGACTATTTTACTTTAGCGTCTTCTGTTAAAAGAAAAATAAAAATAGCCTAGCTAGTGTGGTTCAGTGGGTGAGCGTCAACCCATGAACCAGGTGGTCAGGGTTTGATTCCATACCTGGGTTGCAGGCTTGATCCCCAGTGGTGGGCTTGCAGGAGGTAGCTGATCAGTGATTCTCTCTCATCATTGATGTTTCTATCTCTCCCTCTCCTTTCCTCTCTCTGAAATCAATAAAAACATTAATAAAAATAAATTACACAGTATAATGTATTAACATTTTTAAAAAATATATATATTTTATTGATTTTTTTTACAGAGAGGAAGGGAGAGGGATAGAGAGTCAGAAACATCGATGAGAGAGAAACATCGATTAGCTGCCTCCTGCACGCCCCCTACTGGGGATGTGCCTGCAACCAAGGTACATGCCCTTGACCGTAATCGAACCTGGAACCCTTCAGTCCGCAGGCCGACGCTCTATCCACTGAGCCAAACAGGTCAGGGCAGTATTAACATTTTTAAAGAATCAAGAATGTAATTCATTTTAATCAAAAACTATTTAAGTGTCCAAACTTTTGTTTTGTTTTGAAATATAAATTCATCTACATTAGATGTTGTCTGGTACTGGGATTGTACTAATACAAGTGCATACAACTCACCTACCTTATATTGCTGATTAATTGCAGTGTCTAAGTAACTATGCAGATAACTTGTAACCTCCTGGGACTCACTGGATATAACCTTTGGCTAGAAGGTGATGTGGATGGGTGATTTCAGTCAGATGAATACACTTATAGATGTTTTGCAGTATTAAACTGGGTCTTCAAAGAAGCCCAGGAAACTTTGCTACACCAGCAAATTTTTAGCCTCACTTGAGGAGTTAGAGAAGAATAAAGCACTATGTATCAGAAGGAGCACAAGTAAAAATGACAGACTAAATGAGAAATTCAGGCAAAATTCTATCCATATTTCTTTGTGTTGCATTACGGAGGTAATCTTGAAAACAATTTACAAATCATATTAACTAATGTTTTAAATGTACTTTGGGAGATGAGTATTTCAGGGAAACCTATGTTTTATAATTCTGTAAGCAGGAGTCATTCAGGTTTTTTTAAAAATGAGTTTTCTCTTTTTTGAAGTGTAGCCTATGAGTTATTATTCACTAGAAAATTTTATTGTAACCAGATGAGCAAAGCACTCCTATTAACCATCAAGTGAACTTTGAAATTGTATTGAACTCATATATATATTACTACTTGGCATTCTCTTTAAAAAGATGTTATAAATTAATAACTATTATCTACATTCTCAAATTGAGGTACATGACTTAAACTTACGAAAGTAATATTACTTTGAAATCAATGGCCAAACGGGTCTCTTCTCCCAAATGCTGTCCTCTACCATGTTCCTTCTATCGTCCTCTTATCTTTAGATCCTCTTGTGTCTTTAGAAGTGAAATGGTGTGGAGGAAAGAGAAGGGGGCTTGAATAGCAGAACAAGATATGATAGTTCATAGGAGCAAATGCAGTTTCTTATTCAGAGAGAGTAGAGTGATTGGGAATTAGGAATGGAGAACTTTATTATATTGCACATTTTGACATATAACATTTCTGAAACATTAAGCATTTCAGGGTGTATGTTAAAAATTATTGGCTTATAAAAGTTTCATGGCAGTATTTTGTCTTTCTTTAGTGACACATAAAAATGGTGAATATTACAATTGATGGTATCTTAGATTTGATGAAATATTTGAGCAGCACTATATTACTCCAGAAAATAAAACTAACAGAGATATAGGCAGGGGAAAAGTGAGAAGGAGTGGGGGTAGGAGAGAGAGATAGTAAGGCAGCAGTTCGCAGCCCTAGCTGCTGCATATTAAATTACCGAGGGAGGTTACAAAAATACACTCCCTCTTGCCCTCACAATGCAGTCAGAGAACAGTCTCTGCGAGTGAGCCTCTGCTGTTGATTCTAATGGTCAAGCAGAGCTGAAGGACTACTCTATTAAAGATGACGAGCTCAGGAAAGGGAACTTATCTCAGAGTAGTTCTTGGTGGGGACATAATTTCTATCCTGTTGTGAGCGTCACTTACAATTAAAGTATCTTTAAAATCATAAAGAACTCAACTAGTGTATGGTATTACTACTGTCACTAATTAAACATGATGAAGAAAACAGGATGAAATTAATAAAATTTGGATCATAATCAGTGATTTTAAAATGTCAGTGATTGCCTATAAGTATTTCATTAATAGTATTGATAATAATAATAATAATAATATCCCTCAACTATGTTGTAATCTTTCTAAGCAGGGTGTCTGTGTTGTGTTTTTTTCCTTTGTGCCCCTCATCACAGGTAGCACAGTTTTTGGCACTATTTAACTAAAATATAGCCCATAGTGAGAGTCTTTTCTCTGGGAAAGTTAATCTTTCCCAGAGGGGTTTGTTTTTTTCTATTTAATTACTTTTTCTGTTGTTTTTTTTTTTTTTAAATTCTTTCTCATTTCAAGTGCTGCTGCCAAAGCTGGATTGCAACCTTTGATGAAGGTCTGAGTAAAACAAACTATTACAGTACTTTGATTTCCCTGCCCTTTTGCATTTATTATTATACTAGAGGCCCGGTGTACAAAATTGTGCACTGGGGGCACGGTGTCCCTCAGCCCAGCCTGCACCCTCTCCAGTCTGGGACCCCTCGGGGGATGTCCGACTGTCGGTTTAGGCCCAACCAGGTCATCAGGGGAGGGCAGTTGGGGGCGACCAGGCCTGCAAGGGAGGGAGGGCAGTTGGGGGGGCGACCAGGCCTGCAGGGGAGGGCAGTTGGGGGAGGTCAGGCCAGCAGAGGAGGACAGATGGGGGTGACTGGGTCTGCAGGGGAGGGAGGGCAACGCCTAAACTGGCAGTCAGACATCCCTCTCGCAGCCTGAGAGCCTTCAGGGGATGTCCAACTGATGGTTTAGTCCCATGAGGAGCGGTTCTAAGCCGCAGTCAGACATCCTTAGCACTGCCGAGAAGGCTGGAGAAGCTCCTGCTACTGCCGCTGCCCTCACAGCTGTCAGCCCGGCTTGTGGCTGAGCGGAGCTCCCACTGTGGGAGCGCACTGACCACCAGGGGGCAGCTCCTGCATTGAGCATCTGTCCCTTGATGGTCAGTGCGCATCATAGCAATAGGTTGTTCCTGGTTGTCCCGCCCTTAGGGTCAATTTGCATATTAACCTTTTATTATATAGGGTTACAGCATTCATATCTTTTATAAAGCTGTATTTTATTTCTGGGTTTATTCAGCCTCTTGTTCTTTAAAACAACTTTGAGATTAGAGATTATGATTATTTATATAACATCATTACATCATGCCCATATCTGTAGTTAAGAGCTTTTTATATTGGATTAATTGTACGTGTGGTGTAACAAGTGAAAAGAGACTAGCATAAGTATAGGAGGAATGATAACTTGTGAACTTGCTTTGAAAGTATTAAAATGTTTTTAAAATGCTCAGTCACTAAATTATTTCTTTTATCAGAAATCTGTTATGGTTTCTATAGACTCATGTAACAAACTGTACATACTTATGGCCACTGCCTTTGATTTTGTACCGTGGCTCTTATTCCTTCCTAAGCAGTCAGTTTTGTCATTCATAGGTACCCTTTGGTCAGCACTACAACATCCGTTTTTTTCTCCCAGTCTGTAGGGGAAAAGTTGAAGAGTAAATACTGTGAGTGAAGAAGTTGAAATGTTTTCTAAATACTAAATGTAGTTCTCAAACTATGGTTACAATATTTGGTTTAAAATTAGGAATTCCCAGGGCATTAGGCATATTTGAAATTTGAATATTACTGTAAGAAAACACATTACATTAACAGAAAACTTTTGGGAATATTTATATGACTGCTCATTTGTTATTTTTGAGGTAAATCATCAAATCCTAACTCTGTAAGTTTACTGAAATCTGAGCATGATCTTTTATTCCTAAAATTTCTGAAGATTAAATAGAGATTAGAGAATCAATTCACAAGTTTGAATAAAAATTTCCTTTTTAATTAATTAATTAATTAATTTTTATCTCTTAAAGACATATTACACATGTCTCCTTTTTCTCCCCCTTGACATTCCTCTGGCTTCCCCCACCCCCCAGTGTCTTGTGTCCATTAGTTATTCTCATACGCATGCATATAAGTCTTTCGGTTGATCTCCTACTCCCCCCAACCCTCCCCAGGGTTCCCACTGTAGTTTGACACTCTGCTCAATGCTCCTCTGCCTCTGTACCCATTTTTGTTCATCAGTCTATAATGTTTCTTATTATCCATAAATGAGTGAGTTCATGTGGTATTTTTCTCAGCTTCCCAGGGGCCGTCTCAGTCTCACAGGGGGCCTTTTTAATTTAAAGGGACTGCAAGTTTGCCTAACTGGTTTGTTAAGATGCCAAGTAGCTTGTGTTAATTGGCCTTACCTGTGAATCACAGGCAAAATCTGCTAGGAAAAGGTTTTAAAAGAGGATAATGGCAACTACTAGAAATATTGAAAATAATTTACCTTTTAAATGCACCTGTTCTTCATTACTTTTCCAGACAGGGTAGACAGATTTGATATAAGTATGAATCCAGAGAAGTAGCTTCAAAAGTCTAGTGGATCAGTCCAAAATCTTGGTTTCTAGCCCACTCGTCTGTGCTTTAACTTGAGTTGTAAGTACTCTTAAAGGCCTCCACGTTGAACTGGATCCAGAGAGGTCTTGTGGAAGTAAATGCCTGTAACTTCCTGATGCCTAACATGTTCCTAACATACCGGCTCGAATTACTTACATGCCGATGCTAATAAGCACCCTTCCGGCTTACTTATACCTTTCCCCTAAAATGTTAAGCAATGTCTTGAGGAAGGAAAGAAGCATGGTTTAGTGGAAAGAATATGAAAACATGTTCCCGTGAAGCTTTAAGGTATATGAAGGATTTACATTTTGCTTAGCGAGCTATATTATAAATAAATTGGCTTTTTAAATTTTATTTAAGAGGAGAAAGGATAACAGTGAACAGAGGTGTAATGTTATTTAAGAGCAGCCAATTAATCGGTACAAAGACTTCTCTTTTCCCTTAAGAAGCATTTAAAAGCTATTTTAGATTTAAAGAAAAAGTTATTTTTTTGTTTGAAAATGGAATATAATGGTCATAAAATTATGGTTTCGGAAAGTGAACTTTATTGCTTTGTGTGAGTGACCCTGATTAAAGAATAGTGATGAGAGTGGGGGCCATGTTGAAATGGGCCAGGTGCTTTGGACACTTCTTACCCTTCCCAGTGTTGTATGGAGAATACTGAAACGAGAAATTAAATTAGCCTGTTCACGTGCAGTAGTAGGTGCTACTAAATAAGTGAGGAGTATTCACAGATGGTACTAGGTACCTCTTGTGGTATTCAACATTAATAAACACATGGATTTATATAAATAAATTTTTTTCAGGAACAGTATTCTAGATGTATTTTGTTTTTTAAAAAGTATTACTGCCCTGGTTGGAGTATTCAGTGGTTAGAGTGTTGACCCGCACACCAAAGGGTCTCTGGTTCGATTCCCAGTCAAGGGCATGTACCTACCTGAGTTGTAGGTTCTATTCTTAGCCCCTGTCGGGGAGTGTCTCTCTCTCACATTGATCTTTCTCTCCCCCCCCCCCGACCCCACTGCTTTCCTAATACATTTATGATACTTTATACATTGAAATTTCCCCAAATCTTGTTATTGATATGTTGGTTTTCTAGATAGAACTTTCAGCTTCAGTGAGAAACAAACTCCAATATAAGATTTGTTTTTGTTTTAAGAAAATTGAAATTCTAATCTTATTAAATCCATTAATGATATGAAATTATTTTTAGATGTTTTAAATTTAATATAAAATAATTAATATAATAGGGGCTTATCATTATTTCCTTCCTGGCATACTTTGATGTAAGGTAGGCATTTCTCATCATTGCCCTTTCTGTCATCTAACAGGTTGTTTTTGAGATTTATTGCGTATGTTGCACTGACGGATTCTTGAACCATTGAATTACATATGGTTCACAATTACTGCATATGGGCTACAACAGGGAGCCCCCTGGATTTTGAAGACAAAATTAAGAAAGGTCATCACCCTATGAGAGTTTTTCTAGTATAAATCTTGTAAGTGCGGTTCTGTCTGCACTTTACAATTTGGTTAGTTTATCTCTCTCCCCCAGGGAACTGCATGCTTCCTGAAGATAGTACTGTGTCTTAATCATCTTTGATTCCACAATGCCTAGACCAGTGATGGCGAACCTTTTGAGCTCGGCGTGTCAGCATTTTGAAAAACCCTAACTTAACTCTGGTGCCATGTCACATATAGAAATTTTTTGATATTTGCAACCATAGTAAAACAAAGACTTATACTTTTGATAGTTATTTTATATATTTAAATGCCATTTAACAAAGAAAAATCAACCAAAAAATGAGTTCGCGTGTCACCTCTGACACGCGTGTCATAGGTTCGCCATCACTGGCCTAGACAGTGCCCTCACGTAGTAAGCATTTAGTTAATGTTAGAGTAATGCATAAAGTCATTCACCCTGAAGAGCTGAATCATAAATGCATGGCTGATGAGCCAAAGGATTTCCTGATTCTCTTCTCAAAACCTGGGTGAATTCTCACAGAAATATGACTGAGCCATAGCTTTTCCTAACTATAGTCATACATTTCCAGACTGTAGCAAAGCTGATACTCCATGGGATAGTCATATGTATTATTAAATAAGATACAGTATTTTAAGTGACTTTGCCATAATGCTTGGTGCTTAGTAGGCACACAGTAGTGCTAACTTTTGTTTCCTTCTTTCGTTTCTCCTGAATTTTGTATGAGGGTCACCAAGAAAAATCTTTTTAATGGTAGGAAAAATTGACCTTTTATTTGGACAATTATTCATAGCACTTCAACGTCTAGTTTGGCCACACCCAAATTAATGATTCTGCTGGAAAGAGAAGTCAGAGCAACTGGCAGGCAGAACTGGTACACAGAATAACCGAGACAACGGACCTGCCCAGTTTCACAATATTTTTTAGGCTTGCTTTTCAAGTCATTATGTGTTCTAGGATTTTATTTACATATACATGGATGTGTATGCCTATATATATTCAATTTTTAAAATTTTATGTCCTTTTAAGCTACTCTCGAGAAAGAGCTAAATGCATAAAAGCTATTTTACTGGCAAGGAGTTGCAGCAGCCCAATAAATAAACCTGACAGGAGCCTGTTTTTTTACTAGCCAAGAATAAAGTTTTTCTCTATTCTGACCAATGACTCTACTATAAACTTTAATTCCTTTTGAAAAAAATAAACAAGATAGAAACAGACTCATAGATGCAGAGAACAGACTGACAGTTGACAGAGGAAAATGGGGTGGGGAGGATGGTAAAACAGGTGAAGAGATTAAGAAATACAGATTGTTCCTAGCCGGTTTGGCTTAGTGGATAGAGCATTGGCCTGTGGACTGAAGGGTCCCAGGTTCAATTCCGGCCCAGGGCACATCCCTAGGTTATGGGCTTGATCCCCAGTGGGGGGAGCAAGGTGCTCAGGA
>NW_006285996.1:208216-227737 GCF_000327345.1 Myotis davidii
AAAAAAATCAGTAAAATATTTAAAAAAAGAAAAGAAATATAAGATCCGATGGACTGGCCTTCAAAAAAAAATACAAAATGGTAGTTACAGAATAGTCACAGAGATGTAAATTACAGCATAGGGAATATAGTCAATAATATAATAATAACTGTGTATGAGGCCAGCTGGGTACTAGATTTATTGGGGGTATCACTTCATGAATTATATAAATGTCTAACCACTATACTGTATACCTAACACTATTACAGAATAATATTGAATGTAAACTGTAATTTTAAAATATATTCCTTTTGTTTTTTTTATTTTTATTATTTATTTTATTATTACTGTGGGTAATGTGTCAGAATACAATCTTGAATATGATAAATGTTAACTCTGAATACATTTGTTATTTTTTTCTTACCATTCAAGATAAGCTTTCATTGGAAGGAATAGTGGTACAAAGAGCTGAATGCCGACCTGCTGCAAGTGAAAACTACATGAGATTAAAGAGGTAGGTGTTTTTTAACTTTAAAATAGTACCTGATATTTCCTTTTGGGGATTGAAATGCATATGTTAGATTGCCTATTGACTGCAACTATCGTTATAATTGAAAGGGTTTTCAAAAGCTGTTTGGTTTTCAAACCAAGTAAGAACAAAATTCCTGTTATAAAATAAGTCATAGGAATGTAGTTTACAGCAGGGTGACTACATTTAATAATACTTTATTGCATATTTGAAAGTTGCTAAGAGAGTAGATCTTAAAAATTCTCATCATAAGAAAAAATGTTTTGTAACTATGTATGGTAACTAGCATTAACTACACTTATTGTGGTGATCATTTTGAAATGTATATGATTACCAAGTCATTATGTTGAACAACTAAAACTACACCTAAAAATATAATGTTATATGTCATTTATACTTCAGTTTTTAAAAACCCCAAGTAAGAGTTTCTTTGGTAAGGGAACTTTCAGAACATGGGCTGTTTATTTGTTGTATTTTAAGATACTGTGTATTATAACATGGAATCAAACATTTTAAAACTTCTTTTTTTAGTTGTCCATATAAATCTTGATTTTCCAAAGCTGTGTAATGATATCTTTGTACTATTTTATTTTCAAAGGTTATAATCTTCCCATAATATCTAAAATACTATACTGTATAAAGCAGGTATATTAGTAGAATACCATCCATTACTCTTAATCTGCAGAGAACATTTTATAAACTTATTACTTTGTTAGAGCTTTTGTTTCAGGGTCCTCACTTTCCCACTTTCGTATGTGGCTAACATTTTGTAATTAATATTTAAAGAATGATTTCAAATTCTTGATACTTTAAATTTTTTTACTTTCAGAGGCAGCAATTTTTAAACCCTGAAGAATTGTATTATACTTTTATAGTCTATACTGAATGTATTTCAACCCCATATAGTTTAGAATCATAAATTTATTGGTTTCAGTACTTACTATGTGAAACAAAACAGACGAAATTCTGCCCGGTGGAGCTTCATTTTAGTAGACTGTAACTACACAGAGCTAGTAGTTGAGAATACCTGCTCATGTGGTAGTGGCAGCCTCTCGGATTTCAGTATTCTCATTTATAAAAGAGGCTGGTTGAGTTGGATCATCTCTAAATTGCACATCATCTTTTTAATTTTTCCCCTCTTCTCGATTAGATTAGAGTTTATTTCTTGGGAATGAAAAAAAGAGACTGGTTTTCTTGTCCAATAATTCCTCTTATTTAAATGCCTCCCCACAGCAAATAAAAGTATGACAATCAAAATGAAAAAAAAAATTTATAACAAAATAACTTTGGAACTTTTGCAGAAGATGTTTCTCTCTTTGTTTTTAGCCTGTAAAGTCTTTTTGAAGATTTGTCTTCAAATAACTACTGAAATTGGAAAATGCAAAATCTGGTTACTCAGCTGCTTGCCAAGATTTTTTCTGTGGTCTTGATTTTCTTTAAAGGTTTCTAAAGATTTCTGATAATGAGCAGGCAAGTCACTGGTGCTTATGAAATGGCTGCTTTTTTTCTTAACAAAAAAGAAATTAAAATTGTTTAGCCTTTATAGTGTGTTAAAACACCAGCCATTGCATATTTCAGTTACTTAACTGAAATAAGGAAATAGGGTGCTTCAGGAGATGGTAATCATCTGAGTTTCATAAAACAGATGCCACCATAAGTTTTGAAGAGGGAGAATTTTTTACCATGTGGGAAAACACAGGAGTAAGAACACTCTAAACAGAGATATGAAGGCACAAAGACTTGGGGAACACAGTAGAGACTTGCTTATAGTCCTGCAAGCCTGGAATGCAGGATTTGTTGTAGGCAGAACAAACAGAAGCTCCACCCCAGAACCTTTCTTTGAACTCCAAACTTATACACCCCAAAGCCTGGTTCAATGTCTAATAGATATTTTGAATATGTCAAAAATTGAACTTCCCATCTTTCCCCAAAAACCTGCTCCACCAGCAGTCTTTCTCATTTGAGTTAACTCTGCCCTCCCATTTTGTCAGTCCAGAACCTTGATCACATTCCTGTCTCCTCTCTCACACCCCATTCCAATGTGTCAGAAAAATCTGATTAACACTACCTTTAAATATTGCACATCTGCAGTCTGACTGTTTCTCATCACCCACATGATCTGTCATTTCTCACCTGAATCACTGCAATAGCCTCCTAGCCGAGTTCCTGCTTCCACCTTTGCCCCACTGTAGTCTGTTGTCAGCACAGTAGTCAGAGCAGTTCTCTTAAAATCTGTCAAGTCATGCCATTCCTCTGCTCACATGTCACTTGCAATGCTTGCTATATTATTCAGAATAAAATTAAAGCCCTTGCAGTTGTCTGCAGGGTTCTACATGATCACCCTGTCATTCCTCCCCCTTCTTTCCACATTCATCTCCTAATAGTCCATAGTACTCTAGGCACACTTCTGTAATAGGGCCTTTGTTTTGGATGTGCTTTTCTGCTTGCAATGTATTTTCTCCAGATTAATTGCACTGCTCAACTCCTCACCTCTTTCAAATCTCTTTTCAGATTCTACTTTAATAAGGCCCATCCTGACCATGCTACTTCCTTCTATACTTGTATTTTCTTCATAGCACATAACACTTTCTAATGTATGTACCATATAACTTACATTTATTGCCATCCTTGCTCTAGTGCAGGACAGAATTGGCAATTCAATACTTGAGCTATGCAGTACCTAGATATATCACAAATATGCTCAAAGTTTTTCAGGGATGCCCTGACTATCTACTTCTTAACAACATTCAAGTTTTTGATAATCTGGCTCTAGTCTCACTTTCTGACTTCATTTTCAAATAATCTCCTTTACCTAGACATCAGGTGGCTGTATCACACTAGAAGTTGTTACCCCAGATGTGCTAGGCACTTTTACATCTTATGCCTTTGTTACATGCTGCGTATTCCACCCAGGACGCCTTATCTACCTTCTGCCAAGATCCTTCTGAGGCTTTAAAACCAACCCAGTTGTCACTTAGGGAAACCTTCTCATAGCTTCTACTCCCACTCCAGTTAGGATCTGCCACCCTCCTTTTCTGCATTCCACATACTTATTTATTCTTTAATGGTTTATATAAATGTCTGTTTTCTACTGTTTACATACATCTTCTACAAGATTATGAACTTCCTAAAAACAGGGACTGTGCATTTCATTTTTCTTCTCACTCTTCCTCTTTTTTGTATTCTCTGCACATAGCATAATGTGTTACAGATATTAAAAACCCAAAAAGATTTGTTGGCTTGAAATGGGTTGGAATAGAAAGGAATGGTGAAACTCCAGGTATAGAAACATAGGACTCAACAACACTCAGCTTCTTTAATTTTCTTACTCTGAACTGCACTTGAAACCTGGAGTTGATTTT
Source organism: Myotis davidii (assembly GCF_000327345.1). Lineage (NCBI taxonomy): Eukaryota > Metazoa > Chordata > Mammalia > Chiroptera > Vespertilionidae > Myotis > Myotis davidii. The sequence goes on from NW_006285996.1 coordinate 212,087, forward strand.
TCAGTCCATATACACATGTATATATGCACATATGTGCATATGCATGCACACACATCTTGCTTTGAGAAGAGGAAGTGATTATAAAACAAGTGTAAATCTATTTCATCAACAATTAAGAATTTTTTCAAAATATAAAGTGTTGAATAGTCTTCCATTTATTTGTCAAAACCTTTTCTTAAGTCAGTAAGTTTTGTTTTTTTTGTTACTCAGTGAGATTTTACTGTATTGTATTTTAGCAAATAGCAGTTGAACTACACTTTTAGTACCATAAATGGGTATATTAACAAGTGTATTTTTATATCTATATATACAAAAGCCAAGCAACCAGGACACCGGAACGACTGGTCGCTATGATGCGCACCCCTGGCTGGCCGGCCAACCTCCCACAGCCACTCCTCCTAGCCGGCCCTGCCCCCATCAGCCCGCATCCCCTCCCTCCCACCAGCCCGGCCCAATAGGCCCACATTAGGGGGGTAGGGGGATGGACCCCACATGTGCATGAATTCGTGCACGAGGCCTCTAATTTATAAATAATGCTCTTAAGGATTAGTGTTACTTAACAGGATTTTAATTTTAGTAATAAATTCTCATAGCTCTCTGCTATTAAATTTTAGTCAGATGTTATGAGAATTATAACTCTCATATTAATCAAATATAAGAGTCTGTCATTCATTTAGATAAAAGCAGAAATTAGTATTGCAGTAACCTCAAGAAATATGTAAACCCTTATATATTCAAGTCAAGAAAGAAGAGAATCTTATGTTATATACTTTTTTGTTCTATTCCATCTCATAAAATCCCATTCCACTAAGAAAACCAAAAAAAAAAAACCCAAAGGAAAAAATGCAAATGTATTTAACAATGGCGCTTATTTGCTATACTAATTAAATTTTTTTAATTTGCCTTTTTATTAAGTATAAATCTTAGTTAAGCATCTTGAATTTTTTTTAAATAGTTGAATGATAAATTATATAATCACCCTATTTGTAATATATGTTGTATGTCTTAAATTTAAAGGTACATAAATATTACATACACAAGCATCCTAACGTGCGTTTTATTGTAGGAAAGACACAGTACTAGGAAAATATGGAACTCTACTTCAATTTTGAATGATAGCTTTGCTGGAAAGAGTAATCTTGATTGTAGGTTCTTGCTATTCATCTCTTTGAATATTTCTTGCCACTCTCTTCTGGCCTGCAAAGTTTCTGTTGAGAAATCAGCTGACAGTCGTATGGGTACTCCCTTGTAGGTAACTGACTTTCTTTCTCTTGCTGCTTTTAAGATTCTCTCTGTCTTTAACTTTTGACGACTTAATTATGTGTTTTGGGTTGGGTCTCCTTGGATTCCTCTAATTTGGAACACTGCATTTCTTAGATCTGCATGAGTGTTTCCTTCCCCTGGTTAGGAAAGATTTTAGCCATTATTTCTTCCCATTCTTTTTCTCTTCTCCTTCTAGGACCCTAAATGCAAAATATTGGTCCAATTGATGTTTTCCATAAGTTCCTCAAACTATCTTCATGTTTCATTTGTTTTACTTTATGTTGCTCTGATTGGATGAATTTCTCTACCCTGTCTTCAAGTTTGATGATTCTTTTTTCTATTTTATCTAGTCTTCTAATGAACCCCTCTATGGTATTCTTCAGTTCTATGATTCTGTTTGGTGCTTTCATAAATTTTCTTTCTTTCTGTTGGCATTCTCACTTTGTTCATACATTGTTCTCCTGGACTTAGTAACATCCTTATGACCATCATTTTGAACTCTTTTTTAGGTAAATCACTTTCCTTAGTGGGCCTTTGGTGCTCACTGAGTCTGCCCCCTGAGTGTGTCCCTTATGGATCTGAGGAGTTGTAATCTGGATGGTCCACTCTGACCACTGGGTATACTGGCTCTTGGATCTCTAAGGAGGTACTAATTTAGCCTCTGCCTTAGGCTACCCAGCAGGAGCTACAGAGAGATCTGCAGATTCCTTGTCTTTGTTTGGAGTTTAGAGGTGCCTAGATGAGGCCCAGCTGTGAAGCAGTGCAAGCTGCTGTGGGGCCATAGGCCTTCTTTTTGGAAGTTTTGGGTCTCTCTGACCCAGCTGCAGTTAGTTAGGTAATTTTAGATTGCAAAGGGCCAGGGCATTCATATGCAAAAGCCTCTGCACATAGCTTGGGTTGGGCGGGGTCTCAGGGAATCAACAGGGCGGAGCAAACAGCTATGGCTGATCCTCAGCCCTGCCCTAAGAGGACCGGGGTCTCACTGTTCTGATGTAATCACTGCAAGCACCTCTGAGAGAAAGCTGTCCTCGAGTTCTGCCCGATGCCAGACAGTCCAGTTTCTCCCTGTGTGAGTCTGGGTCCCCAGAGACTCGCCCAGAACTCGAGTTCAGAGCAGTCGGGAGCTTGTCTCTCCCTCCCGATTGAAAAAGATAGCCGCGTCCTCAGTTGACAGCCCTTGCCGTGTGGGCCTCTGTACCTCTGCACTTTACTTCTGCACCTCCTCTGAGTCTCAGTGTGCTTTTCTCTTTCCTTCTAGTTGTAGAATCTCCACTCAGCCAGCCTTCCTGTGGTTCTGGATGATGTCCGTTTTATCTTTTAGTTGTTTTTTTGAAGTTGTTGTGCGAGGCAGCAATTTCTGGTGTTTACCTATCTTGGTTTTCTCCATGTCAATTTTTATATCAAGTTTATTAAACACCAAAATGAATTATAAAGTGAAAATGGTTTTATAGAAAAACATTTTTCTATTAATCCTCAGTAATAGTTAAGGTCATAGCAGTAATTCGGAATTTTATAATTTCATGACCAGGGAGGTACAGCATTAAATTTTAGCTTTCTGTAGTCTTATTGGAAACAGCTTTCATTGAATAGAGCTTTTGGAAAATGTTGAGGTTAAGGGTTAATATCCCAGTGTCAGGATGCTTTCATTTGCAAGAATCAGAAAACCCAAAGCAAAATAGCTTAAAAATAAAAGGAATTCACTGACTCACATAAATCGAATCCATTGGTACTGTGGGCTTTAGCCATGACTTTCTCTAGAAGTACTCTAAATCATCAGTGCTCTACCTCTTTTTCTCATTTTCTTGGGGGTGTCTTTCTCCAGCTTGACTATTCTCAGGCCAGTTTATCTCCTGGTAGCAAGATAGCTGCATGCAGCTCTCAGGATTACCTGCCTCTTTATTCATATGAGGACCCAGAAGTTAAGTGACCTTGTCTTTAGCCATTAACGGAGCCCTTCACTTCATTTGATGGGCTAACATAGGTTCTGAGTCTATCCCTGAACCAATAAATGTGTCAGTGGAGATGGGATACATGGACTGGTTAGGGCAGGGATGGGCAAACTTTTTGACTCGAGGGCCACAATGGGTTCTTAAACTGGACCGGAGGGCTGGAACAAAAGCATGGATGGAGTGTTTGTGTGAACTAATATAAATTCAAAGTAATCATCATTACATAAAAGGGTACAGTCTTTTTTTTTTTTTTTTTTTAGTTCATTTCAAACGAGCCGGATCCGGCCCGCAGGCCGTAATTTGCTCACAGCTGGGTTAGGGCCTACCTCTGGAAATAAAAAGGCAGTAGGGTCAATCCCATCCAAACCATGTGACCGCTCCTCAAAAGGGAAGGGGTGGAGTGGGTGCTAGGGAGGCAATCATGAGATCTGCAGCAAAATCTTTTTTCCAGAAAGCATCTTAGGAATAGGAAACACTCATCAGAGAAATTCATACTCTTGATTGCTTCTCTGTATAGAGGGCCAAGACTTTTATTAGAGAGCAATTCTGGATCTACAGAGATGCTTTGATAATAGGATGAGGTAATTAAAAGAGTTGGGCTCAGTCAGATTGCCTGGGTTCAAAGACTGGCTTTCCAATTTACCAGCTGTGTGATCTTAGGCAAAGTACATGATCTCTCTGTGCCTTTATTTATCTCAGTATTATGATAAAGATTAAATAAAATAATACTATATAATGCATGAGGTATCTGACACAGAGTAGATACCCAGTAAATAAACACTAAATAAATATGCTTGTGACAATTACCTGAGTAAGAATTCCTGTCCTAAAACTCTCCTGGAGGTATTCCCAGTCCCATCCAGTTCTCATGATAGAAGAGACATAGACACAAGGATTCTTTTAGGATCCCTGCTCTGGGGTAGATGTATTAATTTAATAAAGTTTAAATTAGAAATAGAGTAGAAAGATAAGTAGAGCTGAAAGAAATCATTTGAAGATTTTGTTAGAGAGTCCATGATAACAATTCTCTCTTCAAAACAGAAATCCAAAAGTAGTTTAGAACCACCTAGATATTATCCACAGTCAGACCTGGGAAGCTGAGTTAATTCTCACTTTACAGTCTTCCCTTCCACTCTGTCCTCTGTCCTAAAGGACTCCTTAATGTGGTCACCATTAATTGCATGATTTATAGTTTATAGTTTATAAATCTTCTGAATGTTCAGAATCTTTCTGGAAAGTAAAGGATAATCTTAACATTTTCCCGGGTTGTCCTTGGAAATAGTCTTATCATCCCTTCTCTCGCAGTGATACTTTGATGACTCTCCTGAGGTATCCAGATGTGTGATTTTTAAAATGTGGAGCTATACATCTTTTTTAAAAATTAAATTTACTGGGGTGACAATGATTAATAAAATTATATAAGATTGTACATATATACAATGGAATATTATTCAGCCATAAAAAAGATGAAATGCTGTCATTTGTGACAGCCTAGGTGGATTTCGGAATACTATGCTATATGATATAAGTCTTTTTTAATCAAAGATTTTTGTCAAGTCCTGGGAACAGGAAGTTCTTCTGAAGAACTAACCCAAGAAGGCAGCTAACCTTCACTGCCATAAGCATGGCCTTGTTTTCATATCCTTTTCCCTTGAATTGCTCCTGTTTATGTGAAGGATTATGTGAAAGAAGCGGGATATCTTCATTAAAATGCAATACTTTTAAAAATTTGTTTAAATAGACAGCTGAAGTAAAAGTGCAAAAATACCACTGGGTTAAAACTACCATAACAAGTGAGGCAAGGTGTTTTACCCAGTGTTCTTTAAAAGGCAACGCAGGAAGACTTCTTGGGGCGATTGGCAGGGAAAGATTGCCCTCTTTCCTCATTCTGATAGCAGCTGTCCCCACAGCCCTTGAGCCATAGACTGCCCTTGAAGGTTTACTATTCAAATGAAATAAGGATTTCCAAGTGATTGTAAGAGGCTAGTGGGAGTATATATAAAGAATTTAAGATAGGAAGAGGAGAGGAATTTTTTTGTAACTGGGTACTATCTCACCCTAAACTTCTCACCTTTGGAATTCCCCGCTTCTTCTGCCCAGTCTTTGGAGTTCCTCAGGGTTCTGGCCTCTTCTGCCATTCCAACTCAAGTGGGCACTGCATCACCACCAGTCATTTTCACTCTTCCAAGTGCATCATGAGCTGTCATGTCACACTGTCCGCAGTGTTCTTTACTTTCTTTTCTGCTGCCAAATTCCAATTCATCCTGTAAGATTACCTCAAATGTGAAATCCACCCAACCGTTTTCTCCACACAGGATAATCATCCCCACCAAGTTCCTGCCATCCTTTTTCTAATAGTCTACTAATTAATTACATTTTGTTCTTTATTTTACTTCCATTACTTTTGTTTTTGTCTATAGGGACTGTATCTCATTTATCTTCTAACAACTTTATGTTCAATAAATGCTAGTAGAGTAATTGACCAAAAATCAGCATTTTAAAGTTAAGGTTTTACAGTTATACTCTTATGAATGAATCCCTTCTGAATTAATTCTCTTTTAATAGTGCATTTAACTATGCTTCAGATTCAAATTGTAAGTCCTGAGAAGCAATATTGGCATGTGATGGTATTTCTACAGTCTCCCAGCTTCACAGGATAAAAATACTTCAGTACACAATTTCTCTTTGTTCACTCACAGTTGAAAATCAACAGGGCTCACCTTAGGCAACACTATGAAGCATGCAAAGTTTACCTTTATTATCTAGGCATCTCCTGTTTTCACTCCTTTCCCTTTAGTAATGTCTATCTTTAGGTATCTACTTTTTATTTCATTCTGATCCTTTTTACTCTATCAATTCTGAATACATTTTAAGAATCAATGAACATAGTCAGATTGGGCATTTGATTTTTAAGCCTTTTATTACTAAACTAGAGGCCCGGTGCACGAAATTTGTGCATTCAGGGTGTCCCTCAGCCCAGCCTGCACCCTCGCAGTCCGGGAGCCTTCAGGGGATGTCCAACGCTGCAGAGGCGGGAGGGACTCCCACTACCACTATTGGGCTCACCATCCATGAGCTCGGCTCAGGGCTTCTGGCTGAGCGGCGCTCCCCCTATGGGAGCACACTGACCACCAGGAGACAGGTCCTGCATTGAGCATCTGCCCCCTGGTGGTCAGTGCGCATCATAGCAACCGGTTGTTCCACCATTCAGTCAATTTGCATATTATCCTTTTATTATATAGGACTAGAGGCCCGGTGCACGAATTCGTGCATGGGTGGGGTCTGGCCAGCCTACCCCCAATTGAGGTGGGGGTGCGATTGGGGATGGGGTGGGAGGGCCATTCGAGGGTGGGGCTGGCTGGGGGGAGTTATTAGTGTCAAAGATCTTTGCAGGGTGTATACACGTTTGCTGTTGGCTTTTGGATGAGTTGAAGCTTCAAAGGCGCTTTAGTGTCAGGGACACTTACAGCTTCCATTCCTAAGCCTCTCCCTAGACAGGTAATGCGGTTTAGTTCCCTGCTGACAAGCCCTCTAAAGAGAGGCCATGGCTGCCCTCTTTGGTAGGAAGCAGTGGAGAGAGAATGCAGGAAGATGGTGGTTGTGCTGGGCACCTCTCCTGGACACCTGACTAATGGTCCAGACCGTGAGCAGATTTCCTCCTGATCACTCATCATTCAGGCTCCTGGGCTATGAAGGCTGGAAAGCGTTTACTTACTTAGAATCACTGAAGGTCACACTTCAGTGATGGGGGCGCAGTTGGCTGGCCGGGCCTGCCCCTGATCGGGCCAGTTGGCCACCGCAGTGCACATTATAGCCACCCGTCGTTCTGGTTATTCCGCCGTTCGGTCACTTGGCTTTTATATATATAGATCTGTAATAATAGCCATTAGATTACCTGTTCAAGGTATTTGAATAAGCAGGTTTTTTTATGGAAAAGGCAGAAAAATTGAAATTATACCATTTATAAACACAAAATTGGATAGTCTGTTTAGTTTGTGGGAGGACTTGTCACCAGGACCACCATCTCTGCTTCCTGGGCCATGTTGGTAGATCTTGTCTTGCTGCATTTGTTGGAGATCTATTGGGAGGAGTTAAAATTTGCTACTGAATGTGACCCACCGAAGTGGCAGAATTCCCTTAGGCAGGAATAGGACCATCACAACTAGTCTATCTGGTGGTTGTACAAATATTTAAAATGTGATCCTTCCTCAAGTATTTTTATTTTTATCTGTCAGAAATAATGGTACATTTACAGACTTTGTTGAAGAAGACATTATTACTATCTTTCAGAAAATTATCTCAATAATTATACAAATCTATACTGTCTCTGATATGAATGTGCCCTTTCAGTATGGAACCATTGTGTACTTCAAAATGGGCAAACTTGGAAAGTTACTGCATTCTCCAGTTTGCTGCAGGCCTACCTGTCCTTTTTTCTTACCAGTTAGCTTAAAATTTAAGTTGTTTGCTTGCTCCTTGCAGGCACCGGAATTTTTCAACCTTTGATCTATGATTCCCTAAAGCGCTTGAAGACTAAAGAAAGATACTACATGCTCCTTTATTGGGGAACGAGAGTCCCATTTAGTATACCGAATCAGTAGGAATGATGATAATCAAATCTCTAACTTATTACTAGGAGGAACTAATTTAACCAAAGTACAAGATGTACAAGAAGACCTGACTCATAGATGTCTTATATACTATCCCTCTTGCTTAAGACTAATACAGTTACCATGGGATATATTACAAAGAAAACTTGAGTTATAAAAAAGAATCCTTCAGTTTATAAGTAGCAAAAGATATTGTTTAAAATTTTTTGAAGACTGCTTAGGCACATGGCTTTAAATTATATTAATTAGGTATTTATTTTAGTTACTGCCTTTTTAAAAAATCTTATTTCTATTTTACAGATGAGAAAATTGAGTCATAGAAAAGTTAAGCACTTTGCCACAGCTCACAATTTATAAATGGCAAAGCTAGAATTTGAACCTCGTCCAGATTGATTACAATGCATTAGATGGACAACAGGCTGCCTCTTTAGACCCTAATAGTTTCAGAGGTTGCCTGGCTTATCAGTAGGAAAAGGGAAGAGAACTTGTTCTCTTTCTCTCCTCTCCTGTATTGGACAATTCTTGCTCTAACACCCTACAACTTAAACTAATATTACCTAATCTATATATATAAAAGCCAAGCGACTGGAATGCCATGACATGCACGGCGGCCGGCCAACTGGCCCGATTGGGCATGCTCCCTCCCCTATCCCCCACCGGCCCCACCCTCGATCAGCCCCCCCACTCTAATCAAGGGTGGGGACAGCCGGCCAACCACCCACAGTCCCTCCCCCCTGCTGGCCCAGCCCGATCAGCCCCCATCGGCAGGCCGGCTGGACCCCTTCGTACACAAATTCTTGCACCAGGCCTCTAGTAATACCATAATTCTGTTACATTATAAAATACACAGGATTTGTGTAAGATATATAACTGTTTCAGTTTAGAATTTTATATCAAATTTCAGATCCTACAACTTAAAAATGAACTTTGATATAGTTAGTTAATTAAATTTCAAAGTCCCATATATCTGCAGGAGAGAGGTAGAATATTAAGTGATTTTTACATGCCTATGGAGTATGTTGTTTTATTTTAGTGTTTATGTGAAATCTGTAGTGCTGTGGGTAGTTTTGATAAACTAATACTTGTGCCATTTTGAAGATCTGCTTCTCTTTAATAGACTCTAGTATATCACAGTTGTCACATACTGTACTGAGTTTTTTCTTGTGTAACTTTGATGGCCTCAGGAGGTCTAAAACTTTTGTTGTAATGAGTTGACAAAAACAAAAAGAATGGAATTAATGATGATGATAAAACAGAAACTTCTGAAACAGAAAAATAGTAGACATGTGGGGGTAAACAGGAGAGGAAAGGTGTGAGCTTAGTGAGTTTATGCAAAACAAAGTATGGCAATGAATGGCATTCCCAATGGCAGGTTCATGAGGGCAAGACTTTTTGTCTACTTTATTTGCTGGTTTTTCTCTAATGACTGGAAGAGGGCCTGGCACCTAGTAGGTATACAATAAATATTTTTTTTAATGAAGAAAGGAAGATATGAAAGATATGAGACTTAGATTTTATGTCTTCTGTCTTACAGGCTGCTCAGGACTTTGATCACAATGAGTCTTTTGTTGGTTTTTTTTGAATTGTTGCTTGCCACGTTGATTTATCTACTTCTGTTACTTACTCATATTTCATAGTTTCAAAGTGTTATTTATTACTCATTTGTTCAACAGATATTCTTTGAGCATCTAATGTATTCTAAGCAGCGTAACATTAAAAAGTAGCTGGAGCTTATCTGTTTTGAGAAATGGATCATACATGGGTATTAAATAATAATTTAGAATATTATATTGTTCCATGCAATATGAGAGGCTGGCACAAGCAGTAAATACCTGGTTTCAGCAAATGCTGATTTGGTGAAGTCAGAGAAAGGATTCATAGACTTTCAATAGATAAAGAGGGGGAGGAAGGAATTGTGGAAGGAACGGCACAGCATAAACTGGGATAAGTCACTAGGATTATTTTAGAAGTGTAGTAGATCAGCCTGGTAGGTGAGTAAACAGGGGGCTAATTATAGGTATTTCAGTGTTAGACCAAGCAGACAGGTGATCCAATACATTGATTGAGCATATTCCATTCTGAGGGAGATTCCTATGCCTCCTTCAGGGTTCTGTCCTTGGTACGCTCTCCTCTGTTGTTTACTAAGACCTCTTGAATTTTCTTCTTTCCTTAATAATCTTTGTAGTTCCTGCGCGCGCTCTCTCTCTCTTTCTCTCTCTCTCTCTCTCTTAAATCCTTACCTGAGGATATTTTTCCCATTGATTTTTTAAGAGAGAGTGGAAGGGAAGAAGATGGAGGGGAGAGAAAGAGAAAAACATCAATTGGTTGCCTCCCGCACACACCCCACTGACCTGGCCTGGGATCATACCAGCAACTGAGGTATGTGCCCTTGACCTGAGACCCTTGGGTAAACAGGCAGAGGCTGTAAAGGGCCCCTGCTGACCTCTTGAAGTCTTTCCCCACATTGTCTTGCTAAGTGATCCCATTCACTTTAAAAATAACCTGACTGGTGTGTCAACCTATGAATCAGGAGGTCACAGTTGGATTTCTGGAGCCTGTAGGAGGCAGCTGATCCATGATTCTCTCTCATCATTGATGTTTCTATCTCCCTCTCCCTCTCTGAAATCAATAAATAAATTTTTTAAAAAAATCATTTTCTCTTTAATATGGCACACTACATGTATTATAGGTTGGACAGGGAATTAAAGTTAATGCCCAGCAGAGCATTCCTCTCAGGATCAGTATTTTACACTATAATACCAAAGGTTTCACACCCAAGCTTCACAAATTCATACAAACCTACTCATTCAGTAAACATTGAACACCTATTATGTACCAGTCACTCAAGAACAAAAAGGTGACATTTTCCCTGCCCTTGAGTTGCTCATTGTTGATAATTTGTTCGTTGATATGCAACGTTCTGTGTAGTTTCAAAAAGAAAAATACTAAGTTGAGCTTTGTCAACTACGCTTAATCTTCTAGCTTTTAAGTCTTTACCGTATAGTCCAAACAATGCAGTTGTATGGAAGAAATACACATGCATACACTTTATGAGGCTAACATGAATGTGAAATATTTTAAATTAATTTACAAGTTTGTTGTTTACCAGTACTGTCTGGTACACACACCAATTTTGGAGGGGGTGGGTGTGGTGACAGCCAAATGCTATTGTTCACAGAATTTTCAGTGCCTATTACATAATTACATTGAATGCCATATGGTGTTTTAGTTCTTCTCATTAAATTACTAGGAGTTTGTACTTATTTTTTGTTATTTTTAGTGCATTTCAGTAGCACTATTTTTTTGTTATAGAAACCTTAGATATTTTTCATTAAAAATTATCCTTCAAGATGGAAATAATTTATGGAATATAACATCCTGACTTTTCCAGAAATAATCCACATGTGGATTCTAAATGGTGACAACATGATGGTATAAATGCTATATAGTCCTTCAAATAAAGAAATTAAGAGTAACTATTGCCGCACATGGCAACAAAGAAATAACTGAAATTACTTTTTTCAAGGACATTTTGTTTTTAAAATTACCTCTACTGGTTTGGTACATTAGTTTCTTTTTCCTCCCTGGAACTCTAAAGTTGTTTCTAATAGTTTTCCAAAGAGCTGCTACTAAATTCTCTATAATTTGTAACTTTGCCCAGCTGGAATGGCTCAGTGGTTGAACAAGCATCAAGCATGGACCAGGAGGTCACAGTTCAGTTCCCAGTCAGGGCATATGCCTGGGTTGTGGGCTTGATCCCCAGTAGGGGACGAGCAGGAGGCAACCGATCAAGGATCTCTCTCATCGTTGATGTTCCTCTCTTACTCTTTGAAATCAATAATATATATATTTTTTTAAATAATAAATAAAGTTTGTAACTTTAAAAATTGTAATTGGCTTTAGTGAATGAAAATCTTTCTGAAATAGATTACATGTTGTGCCTATATACATACCTCAAAATTTACTGGGAATATGATTTAGCCTTCTCTGTAACTTGGTTTTTCTTGTGAATGCCCATTTTTAAATTATGTGGTAGATGCCTTGGATGCTATCAAGAAGAATAGGGTTTTTACCCTTTCACAAGATGGCCACAGATTATTGTCCTGTGTGAGTTCTTTTGATTGTTTTATATAGTTCTTCACTCCCCTCAGCAGCTATCATTTTGACATGTTGATTGTGTTACTGTCTGTTGCAGTCTTTTCTTTGTTCTGAGTTAGTGTTTTTAATTTCCTGTGAACTTAGAAACTGCTTTTTAAATTCTATTAGAACGGTAACGTGTAAAAGAAGACTGAATAGACTGAGTGAAGGTCTAATGGGCTTGCCTATGAGTCAAGTGCCCAGAGCTCTCATGGTTGGCCTTGTGACATCTGTTTTCGTTGCTGAGATGCTTTTTTTTTCTTTTCTAATTTCCTGGATCTGGTTAGAGCAGGTGTAACTGTATCACAAAATAGAAAATATGTAGACTATCTCATTTTAGAGCCCTTCTTTTGGGTCACTCTGTCCTTGTTAACATGATACACTTCTCTCATCTCTGTGAAACTTAGATATATGATCAAGTATTACTAATTAAATTCCCTGACATGTTTCCAAGTGCTTTGCTGTGAAACAAGTCATATAACTAAATGAACTCTGTTAGGCTGTTGATTGCCAAAGCTTGTTTCTCTGTTCTTTATTCAAATTTCTATCGTGGATGAAGCCTGCAGTTTCAAAATCAGTTGAGTGTTGACAACATATTAAGGTATTCTGTAGTCAGTCCCAGTGTACGTTTATTAAATCTTCAAAATATATTATAGAATACCTTGTCAGGCGTTGTTCTAGGGACTATGCCTACAATGAGTAAGAAAAGACAAGGGTCTCTGTGTTTATGGAGCTTATATATTACCTAGTCATTGTCAAACTGTTATGCATGTATACAAGTCACCTGGGAACTTTATTAAAAATGTTGATTCCAAGGTGAGGTTCCCAGAGTTTTTGACTCAATAGGTCTTGAATTGGGACTAGAAATATGCAGTTAACAGGTAACCCAATTTCCTCAGCACATTTTAAGAAATATTAGTCTGGCTGATGAGGAATTATCTTCTTTATTTTTCTTAATTATTTTTTTACATATTTTTATTTATTTCAGAGAGGAAGGGAGAGGAAGAGATATAAACATCAATGATGAGAGAGAATCATTGATCGGCTGCCTCCTGGGGATCGAGCCCACAACCCAGGGATGTGCTCTTGACCAGAATCGAACTTGGAACCCTTCAGTTTACAGACCTACACTCTATCCACTGAGCCAAACCGGCTAGGGCAAGGAATTCTTAATAAGGAGGTGGAGTTTTCAAATAATTTATAAACAAGAACAATATAATGCTATATTTAACCCGATTGCTATTTCATTTGTCATCAAAACTATCTCAAAATCTATTTTTTAAAAAAAATATATTGTATTGATTTTCTACAGAGAGGAAGGGAGAGAGATAGTTAGAAACATCGATGAGAGAGAAACATCGATCAGCTACCTCCTGCACATCTCCCACTGGGGATGTGCCCGCAACCCAGGTACATGCCCTTGACCGGAATCGAACCCAGGATCCTTCAGTCCGCAGGCCGACGCTCTATCCACTGAGCCAAACCGGTTTCGGCCAAAAGTCTATTTTTTAAATCACTGGTTTATGCTTCTACTTAGAGTAAAACCTCGGTTCATAGACTTAATTAGTTCTGAAAGACTGTTTGAGAAGCAATTTGTTCGAAAACTGAATCATTTTTTCCGTTCCAAATATCAATTGAATTAATCCATTTCAGACCCCTAAAAATGATTCCCGGTTTTAACCTTTCTTATATACAGTACATGTCTAATGTACTGCTTAATCTATAAACAAACACTTCTTTTCTTAAATTTATTGAAACACCCCTACCAGCCTTAAAGGAACACTTTCAGCGCTTGTTCCAGGGATGCAGCATCTTCGCTTTTTCACGTTATCACTGTCTCCAAAATGCTTTCACCAGCTAACTGCTTTTCCTTTATTCAAAGCAACAACAGTTTTTCTGCCTCTTTCATTGCCTGTGATCATTGTTTTATGAGTACTTCATACCATTATCAACATCAGCACTCTTGATGGCCTGTTTATGTTTTAAAATTGTGTTAATTATCCATTTCACCAGCAACAAAAGCAAAAAAAAAAAAAAACAGCGAAAATACTCACAGCACAATTTCCTTGAGATGTTAACAATACAAGGTTTAGCAGTACACTGACTCGCATTCTCTCCTTTGTGGCCTGAGAGACACGTTTTGTCTTGATGATGTATCAACATGAAAGGGTTGTCAGATCTAGGACTCAAGTTTTGTTCAAAAGCACATTTTCCCCATGAACAACTTGGTCGAGAACCAGATTGTTCTAGATGGGAGATATTCGAGATCATGGTTCGACTGTATTACCTCTGTGTGGAGATAAAATGCCTGAAATCTATGATTAAATCTAAATATGGTAGTTTTTTTTATCTCTTAAACACCTGTCCAACCAGCAATTATTTTCCATAAGAATAACATCGGATTGTGACCTGCTGTCTCCCAAAGACAGCCGTTATTAGAGAGCTAGAGTAAAGGTAGAGCATGTCCACCGATGACTTATCTAAAACTAAAGTGTCATCGAATGCATCTTGAAGTTTATACAAGAAATTATGTCCTTGGTTGCCTCCAGGGAGAGGATCTGGATGTCTGGGGGGAAATTATATACCATTAGAGTCCCATTGCATGAATTTGTGCACCAGTGGGGTTCCTCATCCTGGCCTGTGGGATGGGGCTGAAACAGCTCTCCAACATTTCTCGAGGGGTCCTGGATTGCGAAAGGGTGCAGCCAGGCCGAGGGACCCCACTGGTGCACAGTCGGGACTGGGAAGGGATGCAGGAAGTCAGCCAGCCAGGAAGGGACTGCAGGAGGGCTCCAGGGCGTATCTAGCCCATCCTTATAAGCCAGACCCTAGCAGCAAGCTAACCTACTGGTCGGAGTGTCTACCCCATTGGTTAGTGCACGTCATAGTGACTGGTCAACTGATCGACTGTCTGCCCCCTGGTGGTCAGTGCACATCATAGTGAGTGGTTGAGCAGCCTTAGCATATTCTATATAATAAAAGCTTAATATGCTAAGTGTCATTCGTCCGGTCAGCCATTCAACCAATCAAAGCGTTATATGCTAAGGCCGCTCAACCGCTCACTATGATGTGCACTGAACAATAGGGGCCAGATATTGCGACCGGTAGGTTAGCTTGCTACTGGGGTCCGGCTGATCGGGACTGAGCAAGATGGGCTGGACACACCCTGGAGCCCTCCGGCAGTCCTTCCCAGGCTGTCCAACCTCCTGAGTCCCTCCCCGACCCAGATCCTGCACCAGTGGGGTCCCTTGGTCTGGCCTGCGCCCTCTTGCAATCCAGGCTATGGGACCCCCGCCCCCCAAGTGCACGAATTTCGTGCACTGGGTCTCTAGTCATTAGCATATTACGCTTTGATTGGTTGATGGAAAACCAGGCACTTAGTATATTAGGCTTTTATAATATAGGACAGGGGTGGGCAACCTTTTTGTGAGTGCGTGCCAAAACCAGCAAAATCTCTGACTCAAAATTCTTCTGCGTGCCAACCCTAATTTTTTGAGAACATGTTACACCTACTTGATATCTCTTAAGGTGTACATATGTGAAGAATCTTGAAGAAATAATAAAATTCATTCGAGCGACAAAAGCACAGTATATGATGATGAAAAATACATTTATTTTTTCATGTATACATGTTATGTAAAATTATTTATTTATTTAAGATGCACCTATACTGAGTCTATCTGAAAAATAAA
>NW_006285996.1:228276-229299 GCF_000327345.1 Myotis davidii
GCACGAGCTACTACTTTCATCCGTCAGGCTACTCCTATTACGAGACTTAACAAAATTCATCACTGAGAACAAAGATTCACAAGCATATATGGATGAAACCAAAACACTGGTCGGATCTAGGAAGGGAGGGAGAGTTAAGGCGGAGGCATAGAAATTGCTCTTCCCCTCTCTCGTCAATCCATGTCTATGGTCTTTAAAATAACTGGTTATGTAAAATTATTTATCTAAGATGCATCTACACTGAATTTGTCTGAAAAATAAAAAAGTCGATATTAAGAAAAAAATTGTAAATGGAAAATTATAAGAGAGGGTTTCACGTGCCAGCAAAAGTTACTGGCATGCCGTGTTTGGCATGCGTGCCAGGAGTTGCCCACCCCAATATAGGATGTGACTGGATTACCTAATCAAAAATAAATTTTTTAATATATGTCATGTTGTAACCATAACTCTAATAGTATACTGTTGATTACCATTCACTCAGATATCTCAAGCCTGCCTTTTTGAATTTCCTGCCCTCCCGCATGAAATTCCTTGTCAGCATATTCTAGAACAGGGACAGCAAATGTCTGGCCTGCAGGCCACATAAGGCCCTCGAAATCATTTGGCCTTGCCCTGCCAAGGCATAAGGGGTGAGTTATTTAAATGTTTGGCCAAATGTAGCAGGCTAATTTTTTTAAGTTGATAATTTTATATGGCCTCTGAGTGATCCTATCTAATAAAAGAGAAACATGGTAATTGGCATACGACCACTACCCTTCCCATTGGCTAATCAGGGAGATATGCAAATTAACTGACAGCCAAGATGGCGGGGGCAGCCAGGCAGCTAAGAACAGGAGGCTTGGTTGCCCCAGTGATGGAGGAAGCCAAGGTTCCCGTCTGCAGCTGCGGTGCTCTGAGCTCCTGAAGCAACAACTTCAAAAGATACAATGTTTCAATTATAGAAGCTAAAAGATGGCGGATAATTTGCATACTCAGGCTCCAATCGGAGCAAAGCCAAATAGCCCTGAAGCGGCAGGGCAGAGA
>NW_006285996.1:229666-236840 GCF_000327345.1 Myotis davidii
TCTCCCGAGGGGTCCCAGACTGCAAGAGGGCACAGGCCGGGCTGAGGGACCTCCTCTCCCCCCCCGAGTGCACAAATTTTTGTGCACCGGGCCTCTAGTGTTATAAATACCCAAATAGCCCTTGGCAGTAAAAAGGTTCCCCACCCTGTTCTAGAAGGTGGAGCTTTTCCTCATGTAAGCATATTATTGAATATCTCTTCCCTTAATCAGAAGTTTGTGATACCACTTGATTATAAATTTCATTCTTGCACATCATAGGGTCTGTTTCTAAGCAGTCTCTTCTATTTCGTCTTTCTTATTTTATACCAGAAATGTACTGTTAAATTATTGTGGCTTAATAACATTTTAATGCCTAGAATATTATGGTCCCCATTATTATTGTTCTTTAAAGTTTTTTTCTTAATTTGTCTTACCTGTTTAGTCTTCCCTGTAAATTTTAGAACAGTTATTTTAATTCACAATATTCCAGTAAAAATGTCTTATTTTTAATAAAATTATTTAGGAAGAATTAATTAGCTTATTAGCATATTTAATCTTATTCAGAAACAGTTATTCTCTCCATTTACTCAGGCTTTCTTTTATATCTTTTAGTAACAGTGTGTAGTTTTCTTCATATAGGGTTGAACATTTTTGGTAAGGGTTGCTTTGTGTATTTGTATTTTTGTTGATATTACGAAGTTTTTCCTTTAAAAATTACTTATATAGCTGGAAATAGGAAAGCTACTTTTGTGCATTTGCACTATTTCTAGCCTATCATTGTTCAGTTGTTTCTCTTTTTTTAAGTATATTATTATATTGCTTGAAAGTGTATACTGACTTTTAAAATATTTCGTTAGCATGTGAAATTTAGAAGAGTTTTGTTAGTGTAGTAGTTAGTTAGTAATAAAGGAAGAAAGCAAAGGGAATCAGACATTATTAAAAGCATAATCACCTGGGGAGCATGAGCCTGTTTGCTTTACCAGGAAATTACAACTTTATATACTCCCCCAGGGAACCACCTGAGTTTCTGTGAGGCATGTGTAATAGGAGTGCTGACATGGCTACCATAGAAGCCTCTCAGTCTAGTATGAGAAAGAATGGACTTGTTAGGGGGTGGACCCATTAGAAGCCTGTGAAAGCTTGGGAAGTTAATTGGTTATTTTGAAAAAGTGCCTGGTCCTTCCCAAGCCCATGATAATATAATCCCAGGGAACAAAGCCTTTCTACCTTGCCCAGTAACACATGAAGCCATATAGGTCTAGTGGCCACCTGGGGCCTACAGCAGACCACATGGACTCCAAAGGACAAAGCTTTAATATGAATTAGAAACTCTGTACACTGGCCTTTGTTTTGGCCTTGGTGAAGACAAGATGGAAATTTTTCCATGGTGGGACAGACAGAGATGGGACAAAGGAGCAGCCTTCAATTTCCATCCCAGTAAATCTTGCCTCACCATAATCTCCCATGCAAGGGTCTGTGGAAGCTTTTCTTGCGATCCCATAAAAGAACATGATTTCCCCTGGCAGCAGTTTGATATAAATATGTGTGTGTGTGTGTATACATATATATACATATGCATAGTTATCATTCTGTGAAAAATGTAAAATAAAACTTCTGTGTCCTTAAGTTCCTGAAATTATCAAAGATAGAGAATAACTTAAAAATATGTATATTCAGTTTGGGTTTATTGATTTCTCCACTGGGAAAACAATTCAGAAGCACCTAGGTTGTAAGGCTGGGACATTTTTCTAAAACAAATACAGCAGGATTTCAAGTGTATATACATATGTGAAAATTTATCAAATTGTATACTTTAAGTATCCTCAGTTAATTATATTTCAATAAAACTGTTTTGAGAAAACAGTATCACAAAACTTATGCTTGAGGTAGGTTTCCTCTCTAATAGTCTTGCCTTCATTTGCTTTCATTGAAGATCTCCATTATAGTGTTTGCTAATGGACTTTAAAATAAGTGTAAGTAAATCCGTTAACACTACTCCCTGATAGACAATAGACACTCTGAATGTATTAGGTGGAATATAATTGATTAATATATTGGATCTACTCAGTTTTCCTTTAACATGATGCTTGCAGCACTGACTTTTTGGGTAGCTGTGGAGATACTATAAACCTCTAGGGAGAGCTGCAAGATAGATGAGTGAAGTACCTGGGAAATGGATCGATCAGCAAGGGAGTAAGAAATGGCTTTGCTGGGAAGGGGTGGCCCTGACCAGTTTTCTTAGTGGTTAGAGCATCAGCCCATGGACTAAAGGGTCGTGGATTCGATTCCTGGTCAAGGGCATGTACCTTGGTTGCTGTTCTACCCCCAACCCTGGTTGGGGTGCATGTGGGAGGCAACCGTCCAATGTGTCTCTCTCACATCATGTTTCTCTCCCCTCTTCCTCCCTCCCTTCCAATCTCTCTCTAAAAAAAAAGAAAAGAAAAATAGTGGAAAAACATACATCCTCAGGTGAGGATTTTTTTTTTATAAAAAAGGAGTGAGAGCTAGAAAAGAAGGTGGCAGATTCCAAATATGATGAGGAGTCCTCAAAAGTGTTTCTGTCCACTCCTCCACCAGCTTGTAGCTTTTTCATTTTGGTTTCTCCCACAGTATCTGACACTTGGTTTGGCTTATATTAGGTCTCCAGACCTCTATAGAGTTCATTGTCATATGTACAGTACTCACCATTCTGTCCTTCAACTGCTACTGTGTAGCTTCTCTTCATCTCTTGTTTATTGCTCTCCCTGACACCAGTCTCTCCCTACCCTGGTTCATTCTCCTTATTGCTGCTGAATTAATCTTTATTTTAAAGTGAACTCTTTCCTGTAGTTCCCCTGTTTTAGCAACTGACTCCTAATAGCTTAGTTTGGCATATATGAACTGCTTTTATAGCCTGAACTAGAGGCCTGGTGCACGAATGTGTGCATACGGGGGATCCTGAGGGGGCCGGGAGGGTGGGGAGACCAGGACACAATCAGCCTGGGCTCGTGGTGGGATGCTTTTGCCCGGGATACAGATCCATCCTGCTGACTTTCACGCTGGTTGTTGGGAGCAACCTGGCGGCCGCTTTTATATCCTTTCTTCCTTCTGGAGCATCTAGAGAGGGGATGCTCAAGGCTGACTTCTAGAAGGCCAGCAGTGCTGGTCTGTTGGTGCCTGGCCTGTTCTCCGGAGATTGGACCTGCAGGACTACTGAGGGAATAGTCCTGCAGGTCCGACGGGCTGGTGACAGGCTCATGGGCCACCAAGATGAGTTTCAGCTGAGCAGTGCTCCCACTGTGGGAGCGCACTGACCACCAGGGGGTAGCTCCTGTGTTGAGCATCTGCCCCCTGATGGTCAGTATGTGTCATAGCAACTGGTCATTCCGGTCATTCAGTCGCTTAAGCTTTTATATATAGATAGATAGATAACAATCTTTTTTACCACTTACTCTTCACTTCCCCTCCCTTTCTGCCTGTCCTTCCCTTCTTGCCTTCCTCTCTCTCTTCTTTCCTCTCCTCCTCCTAATTCTAGCATTATTTTTTTGTCATGGTATCAGAGAAGTTTATGTCCAACTTTCATTTTTTATTTTTGAATGTAAAGTTTAAATTCTTACAATTTGAAACAGGGTGTACAGAAATCTTTCTCACCCCTTTCTTCATCTGCTTGATGGAAAGAAATTGAGATCAAAAGCCTATTTACAGTGGAAAGTCTGAAGCAGTGAATCATTAGGGAGTCCTTCTTTCTCTCTTTGTGATTCTAAGTGACTGTCCATCTTTAACATCAATATCTGCACCACAGCAGCTGCTCCTAAACAGAGCATTCTCCCTTGAGCCTAACCACTCCTCTAAGTTGTTCCCCCTGGCTTGATTTGGTCCTAGTTAGCACCAGAACCTCTCTTCTTCATGTTTGAAGGTCGCTAAAAAACAACTACTTAAAATGTACCTATCTTTTCAGAAATTCTCTCTGAATCTCAGTGCACATTGGTGGCCAAATAGTGACAGATTATTCCCATCTATTCAGCATTTATAATTTTATGGAGTCACTAATGAAGTAGCCATTTGCTGTAGTTGCTTAGTCGTCATAGCAACGGTGTCTTGGTTAGTGTGTGCCTAAGTAGCTTTCTACAGTTTGACATGATATGCAGCTAAGCTAATAATTCTGATTTCTACTCAAAGGCATCTGGAATTTTGCAGAATTCTATTTTTAAATTTGTTAAATAGAAGTTATTTGATCCCACTGCTGTATTCTGTTGGCAGCCATCACATAGTCATAGGATCATAGAAATTTTAATTTGGAAAAATGATTATACTTGCTGTATGTATCACAGTGGCTCTAACGAGGGAAACGTTGTTTCTATCCCATAGGCGGTTTATTTAATTGCTAATATAAGTATTTTTAGGAGTTAGAGAAATTGATGAGAAAGCAGTTGGGGCTATCTAATAATCTTAAGTGCTTAGCTTTAAATAATTCTGATTATAAGCCTTTGATTTATGATGTGATACATATATTTGTAATATAATTGCAAAGTACTTCTCATCACAGTAATTTTTCTAGTTTTTTTATTATCTAATTTCTGATAGGTCAGCCTCTTGACTTATTTTACCTTAATTCATTTCCTCTCCTACACATTCACTTTAATTTCTTGTATTCACTACTTAAACTAGCAGTTACATGAATCCTGTTTATTTGTTTGTTTGTTAATCCTCACCCAAGGATATTTTCCCCATTGATTTCTTTTTTTTCTTAGAGAGAGTACCTGCAACCCAGGTACTCACCCTTGACCAGGAATCAAACCCGTGACCCTTCGGTGTGTGGGCCAAGACTCTAAAACCACTGAGCAACACTGGCCAGGGCTAAATGAATCTTCATTTTTTTTTACTTCATTTTTATTGACTTCAATTTAAAGGAACTGAGAGGGAGGGAGGGAGGGAGAGGGAGAGGGAGTGGGAGAGGGGGAGAGAGAGAGAGAGAGAGAGAGAGAGAGAGAAACATCAGTGATGAGAGAGAATCATCGAACTGCTGCCTCCTGCACACCTGTCCCCTCCTAGGGATTCAGCCCGCAACCCAAGCATGTACCTGACCTAGAATTGAACTGTGACTTCCTGGTTCATGGGTTGACGTTCAAACACTGAGCCACATCGGCCAGGCTCATTTTTTTAAATGTGTTTCCTTCAGATTTCATATAGTATGCCTTACAGAAAATGCACATTCTCTAATATGCATTATTTGGAAAAGATAGTCTTTTCATGGTGATAGAGTTCAGTGTCAAGAATCTGATCCAGTCTTAAATGATGTAAATATTATTTTTGTACCATCTATTTTAAACATGTGAAGGCTCACTTTAACCCACCAAGTTCATTTCACATCTAAATTGCTTTTATCAAACACATTCCATACTTTTAACCCCGTCTTATGAATTTTGATCCTTATTAATTTCTTCCTTGGTTCTATATATTGTACCAGGAGAAATATGGACATGTTTTAAATATTATGTGTTTATTCAAATGTATATATGTACATATACATAATTTCTCATTTGTTCCTGTCTAACTGAGTTGTTGAATGGATTGTGCTAGAAGAAAGGTTGTAGGGTCAGTGGCTATTTGAGTATGTTACTTTGAAGTGTCCCATGGATACAGACTTTGCCTTTGCCTTCAGCTAGCAATTCTAGAGGGAACTGAGAGAAGGAGCTTGGTATAAAACCATTACAACTCGAAAAAATAATATAGGAGTTTCTGCTTTCTTAGTATTCATCCTCATCATCTTCCTACTGGTATTCAGCCCAATCAAAGATATCTACAAAGCAGCATTTACAAAGATAAATGACCCAGATCTAGATCATATCTACAGCTTACCATAATAAAGTAGATTTTGTCCATCACTTCTCGAATATGCATCATGGCTATAAGTATCCTATATCAGTTTGTACCATTCATGCATGTTGATGATGCAGAATACATTTTTATACATTTCTTTTGACCCATAGTAGTAGTCATTCTATGACTAACCAGAGGCACATGAAGAATAGACTGATATCCCTAACATTTTACAGGAATTATAGACTATTAAATAAGTAATAAAAGGTAAAACTGCTTTTAAGTAGAGCTAGCAATGCAAATAAAGTAATTTAGAGTCTAAATCTATAAATTTTTAGATCTATGAAAATCAGGGCTGTTTTTACCCAGATCTTGTTTAGAAACCCTTTTTCTGTATGCTGAGTTTATTTGTTTTTGTACAAAGACCAATATAAAATAACCTAGGTTTAAATTGAACCAGGTTATATTTTATATACTTAGAAAAATCAAACTGAAACATTTTATAGTGCCTTCTTCCCTCTACTGATAGCAAGAAAATTATATTATTCAATTGGTAATATTAATATATCAGTTATTAATAAATCTATCCATGGGCTCTGTGTTAGAGAAAATATGCATATTGGCCAGGTAACTTTGTCACTGTTGCACAATGCTCCACCAAATAATATCAAGCCAGAAGCCTTTTTATCAATAAGTTAGTGGATAAGTACTTTGGGGAGCTTACAACAACATATTTGAATGTTATTGAGAGGGCTGGCAACATGAACTGACAAAATTATCCTTATCTAATAAAAGAGAAACATGGTAATTGGCGTACGACCGCTACCCTTCCCATTGGCTAATCAGGGCAATATGCAAATTAACTGGCAGCCAAGATGGCGCCAGGCAGCTGATGCGAACAGGGAGGCTTGCTTGCCAGAGCAATGGAGGAAGCCAAGGTTCCCCATCTATAGCTGCGAGGCTCAGCTCCTGAAGCAACAACTCCAAAAGATACAGTGTTTCAATTATAGAAGCTAAAAGATGGCAGTTAATTTGCATAATCAGGCTCCAAGCAGAGCGAAGCCAAACAGCCCTGAAGCGGCAGGGCAGAGAGGCCTGAGGGCCCCGGGATCAGTGGAGCCGTGAGGCCTCAGGACCCCAGGATCAGCGGAGCCATGCGGCCTCAGGACCTTGCAATCAGCGGAGCCGAGAGGCGTAGGGGCCCCGGGATCAGTGGAGCCGGGAGGCCTCAGTACCCCGGGATCAGCGGAGCCAGAGGCCTTCGGCCCTGGGATCAGCGGAGCCGAGAGGCCTACCAGCACCGGGATCAGCATGACAGGGGGAAGCACCCAAACACCCTGATCGGCCCTGCTCTGTGTGTGACAGGGGGTGGCGCCACAACCTCCCCATCGACCCT
>NW_006285996.1:237484-239843 GCF_000327345.1 Myotis davidii
TCGTTTGTCTGGTCCTCCTTCCACACAAAGCCATGGTGACCGGGGCCAAGGCAGAGGCAGTTAGGGATGATCAGGCCGGCGGGGGAGCAGTTAGAGGGCAGTTAGGGGCAATCAGGCCGGCAGGGGAGGGTTGTTAGAGACACTCAGGCAGGTAGGCAGAGGCAGTTAGGGGCAATCAGGCCGGCAGGGGAGGGTGGTTAGGGGCAATCAGGCAGGGAGGCAGAGGCCGTTAGGGGCAATCAAGCCAGCAGGCAAAGGGGTTAGGGGCGATCAGGCAGGCAGATGGTTAGGGCGATCAGGCAGGCAGGCAGGTGAGCAGTTAGGAGCCAGTGGTCCTGGGTTGTGAGAGGAATCCAAACTTTCCAAGGTGGAAAGCAGTTTGCTTTTATGAAATGATATAAGAAATCATGTCTGACTAGGCTAAAGAAAAAGATATTGCAATGGATAAGGTACAGGTGACCAAAAACTTGAGGCAATGAAAACCTTGGATATCCTATTGCCTCCCAGCTTCATAAGAACCAGTTGTGTGTTTTGCCTTCCTGATCCCCTTCCTCCAGTTGGCCATATATTGTACTTTTATGCAACCAGAATGCTAGTGACTTAGAAGTACTGCTTCTGCTTCGGTTAAAGATGTCCACTAAGCTTGACTTAAAGTTCAAGATCATAAGTAGAATACATAAGGAAGGAATATAAGATAGTAAAAATATTCTGGCTCTGAGATAAGATACTTATATTTGGACTATTGAGTGGAGTTTTGTTGTTTAGCTAACAGAGATGAAGTAGTACTCTCTGGAATGCTGACAACGTGCTCTTCCTGAATAAAAAAGACTGAGTCTTACTTTGTTTCAGTGAAAATCAAAAATTAGGCAGTAATTAGAAAAATAGAAACACTTACATAAAAGTCTTCATTACACTGTCACTGTGTCGTTTATTTTTCCTTACTCAACACATACCAAAAACTTTTTAGTAGCTGTTGTTTTTAACAAACGTCCAGTGCGATTCATCATTCCCTCGCTGGGTGTAGCCCCTTCTGAACACCTTGCCAACTATTATAATGGACATATTTTGGACATAATTTCTTCTTAAATAGCTCTAAATATTTTAAATTGGTATAGCATACATTTACCAACTGGAGAAGTCTGAATTGCTTCATTACATTTAGGATGCAATTATGGTGAAGAGCAGTGGACATAGAATCTTGAATTTTTTTTCCTGTCTGCCTCTGTCAAACTGTACGATCATGGGCAAGTCACCATTACAATGGGACTTAATTAGCCATTTGAATATTGTTCTCATATAGGAGAATTCAACTCAGTATTAAGTCTTTCATTAAGAGGGAGCTATCAGTTTGAATCATAATGAAATTTCTAATTCTACAAAAAGTTTAAAAACTCACATTTCTGTATTATACAGAAAATATTTTTCAGTTCTTAGTCCGAATACAGTCTAGGAGAGTTTGTCAGCT
Source organism: Myotis davidii (assembly GCF_000327345.1). Lineage (NCBI taxonomy): Eukaryota > Metazoa > Chordata > Mammalia > Chiroptera > Vespertilionidae > Myotis > Myotis davidii. Next base: position 238,950 of record NW_006285996.1, read on the forward strand.
AGAGCATGGGTTCTCCTCTGGATTGGGAGCGTGGGATTGGAAGTGGCGGGAATTGCTGGTCCTTCAACAAAACTGTAGTTTTGATGCCAGGGGTTATGACACACTTGTGTCATGACCTCCCTACTTTTAGTAATAATTCTTAACTGTTTGCTGCTTCTTTGCTTAAAACAAAACAAAACAAAACCCTGGGGTGTAGGTATATAAATCGGAGGTTTGCCTCCTAGTGGCCTGGTATAGCTGGTGTATAGTTTTGAGGGGGGTTTTGGTTTTGGGGGGTGCCTGTTTTTTTAATTGAATGAGTAGACAATGTTTAATAAATTATTTCACCTAAAAATCTGACTGAGTAACTATCAACTGGTGCTGAGGACTTGGGATGGAGCAGGTACTCCATTTCCCGTTCACCAGAGCCTCTACCTCTCTCGCTGTTACTTTCTACTTTACTTGATAGGTCCCTGTAGACATTTGAGTTTGTGATTCTCTTGCACTGTCCAGTAGGACTTTCTGTGGTGATACAAGTGTTCTATATTTGTGTTGAACAATATGGTAGGGGCTAGCCACATGTAGCTCTTGAGCATTTAAAATTAGCTGGTGTACCTGAGGAACTGAGGTTTTAGTTTTATTTGATTTTACTTAATTTAAATTGTTGCAGCCTGCCTGGCATGGCTCAGTGGTTGAGCCTTGACCTATGAACGAGGAGGTCATAGTTCAATTCTAGGTCAAGGAACATACCCAGATGTGGGCTTGATCCCCAATGTGGGGTGTGCAGGAGGTAGCCAGTCAATGATTCTCTCTCATCATAGATGTTTCTGTCTGTCTCTCCTTTTCCCTTCCTCTCTGAAATCAATAAAAATATGTGTTTTTTTTAAACTACATAAATAAATAGATGCTTATTGC
>NW_006285996.1:240271-241368 GCF_000327345.1 Myotis davidii
TTCCTCACCTGGCCTTTCTTTCAGCTTTCTTTCCATCTGCTCCCAAGCTGGTTCTTCTCCCGAAATTTCCTTTTTGGTTATGTGACCTTGGGCCACATGTATTTGTTTTCTCTCACAGAGTCCCAGTGCTCTGATGTGTTCCTGCTTCTCTTTGCCATGAAACTTTTAAGTATGTCATTTTAAGAACAGGTTAAATTGCAATCAAGTGTAGCTATAGCAAAAGATAGATGAATGCTAAAAAAAATGGTATTTACATTATAAAATAACTCCTACATTGGCAGTTGCTCATGTAAACATTTGTTGTTCAATGTTTTCGTAGTTGTTTAATTCTGTAGTTGATAATCAGATTAGCAGGGCATTATTACTTAAGGTTTTCTGCTTAAGCATGAAAATAGTCTACTTATATAACTTGTAATGAAGCTCTTTAAGTAATTTTGATAAATGTGATTATGGACTGTGATTGTAGCCTAATGACCAGTGACGTTGACTGAATAGGAATCTTTGTTTTCAGTGTTGTAAAGGAGAATGTACTGTTCTCTCTGTGTTTAGAATTGGGTTAAGTAGAGATATTCTGTTCTTTGGTCCTTTAGGAGACTGTATAGGAGGAATTGTATACTTTTAGGGACTGTATAGATTAACTGCTTGAACCTTGAAGTATACAACAAAGACCTGAGTTTCAGTTCTGTTATTTCTTAACTAGAGGCCCAGTGCACAGATTTGTGCATGGGTGGGGTCCCTTGGCCTAGCAGGTGATCGGGCCAATCAGGGCCCCTCTTGCCCAGTCCAGATCAGGCCAATTGGAGGTTGACTGTGGGAGCGCACTGACCACCATGGGGCAGCTCTTGCATTGAGCATCTGCCCCCTGGTGGTCATTGTGTGTCACAGTGACCGACATACCGTTCGTTCAGTTGTAACCATCACTTAGGCTTTTATATATATAGACTAGAGGCCCGGTGCACAAAAATTTGTGCACTCGGGGGAAGGAGGTCCCTCAGCCCAGCCTGTGCCCTCTCGCAGTCTGGGACCCCTCGGGAGATAATGACCTGCTGGCTTAGGCCTGCTCCCGGGTGGCAGAGGGCAGGCCCAATCCCTAGGTG
>NW_006285996.1:243885-245847 GCF_000327345.1 Myotis davidii
CCTCTTCTGAAAGTAGGTTTCTGGCCTTTGCTGACAATGTTGCGATCCTGCTGGCTGAAGCCCGGTGGACTAAAACAGGTTTCTGGGGCTTTGTTTAGCTTCTATATTTGTTACATAATTGCTTAGAGTTGCAGCTCAGAGGCCGACAAGGCATGTCAAGAATGTTGCAGTCCTCCGACACTGAAGCAAGCAAGCCTCATGTTCAGTTTAAGCTCCCTGGCTGCCGGCAGCCATCTTGGCTGACAGTTAATTTGCATATCGCCCCTGATTAGCCAATGGGAAGGGTAGCAGTCGTACGCCAATTACCATGTTTCTCTTTTATTAGATAGGATGAGGAAAGGGTAAGATTGAGATGGTAGGTAAAATTTTTAACATTGTTTCCAGCACATAGGAAGTGCTCTTTAAATATCTGTTATTATTTGTAATAGTTGTAATTTTATTAGTGTTTCAGAAAGCTTTTAGTTATGTAGCCCTTGAGCTTTTTCTTTATTGAGAAGAGATAAAACTTAAATAATTCTAGAAAGACTAATGTGTGTGTTTTTTAATGGTTTATAAAACAAAGGTCAAACCGGCCTGACTGAATCTAAATAATCACAGAATATTATTTTTCTATTACTTTTTTTTCTTTTTTAAAATTTATTTATTGATTAGAAAGAGAGAAGCATCAGTTTGTTGTTCCACTTACTTTTGTATTTATTGGTTGATTCTTCTTTTTTTCAACAACAATCCTTTATTTTACCACGTATTTCCTATCAATTATCAAGCCGTGTCTAGTCTGCTTTCAGAGATACTCTCTTATCTATCCCCCTGAGCAGCTGTCTTCATTCAAACACACATCACCTGTTACCTGGATGTATAGTGACCTAATTGAGCTCTTGTCCCTTGCCTCTCCAGTCCATTGCCAAACCATCTCACACACTGATTAACTGAGTAATCTTTCTAAAACACAAACATAGTCTCCCTCAGGTTTAATCTCTATTTTAACCTTTCCCACATTGGTTGATTCTTACTAGTATATGTACCCTTACTGGGGATTGAACTCGAAAACTTGACATATCGGGACAATGGTCTAACCAGCTGAGCCAGGGCCCCTGTTGCTGTTTCTTGAAAATAATACCACATCTTAAATTTTTCTGAAAAAGTTAAGGCCCATTTTTTAAATGATCAGGATAGTGAAGCTTTTAGCTTGTTCTTAGTCCTGCCTGTACAGTCCACCACAAATATTTCCAAATTATGTTATTTTGTACAAGCCCAAATGAACCTTATTTTCACTTTGAAGGCATGTTGAGGTCAGTGATGTTTAAATTGGTGCATTGTTCAGTGGTGAAATGGAGTTGCAACTTGTTCTGACACTTCATGAAATCATGTTAAATGAATTATTTCGTGTTAAGTAAAGAACCGTGCTAAATTATTTTATTTTATTTTTTTTATAATTAAATCTTTATTCAGATTATTACATTTGTTCCTCTTTTTCCCCCCCATAACTCCCCTCCTTCCAGTTCCCACCCCACTGTCCTCATCCATAGGTGCACGATTTTTGTCCAGACTCTTCCCGCATTCTCACACACCCCTTTCCCACCAAGAATAGTCAGTCCATTCCCTTTCTATGTCCCTGATTCTATTATAATCAACAGTTCATTCTGTTCATCAGATTATTCATTCACTTGATTCTTAGATTCACTTGTTGATAGATGCATATTTGTTGTTCATAATTTGTATCTTTACCTTTTTCTTCTTCTTCCTCTTCTTAAAGGATACCTTTCAGCATTTCATATAATACCGGTTTGGTGGTGATGAATTCCTTTAGCTTTTCCTTATCTGTGAAGCTCTTTATCTGCCCTTCAATTCTGAATGATAGCTTTGCTGGTTAAGTAATCTTGGTTGTAGGTTCTTGGCATTCATCACTTTGAATATCTCTTGCCACTCCCTTCTGGCCTGCAGAGTTTCTGTTGAGAAATCATC
>NW_006285996.1:246269-246796 GCF_000327345.1 Myotis davidii
CAGAATTTGACTTCAGCACTGCGCCTCCTCTGAGTGTCCGTATGCGTTACTCTTTCCTCCTAGTTGTAGGACTTCCACTCAGCCAGCATTCCTGTGGTTCTGGATGATGTCCGTTCCGTCTTTTAGTTTCACTTTTGAAGTGGTTGTTCGAGGCAGCAAACTCCGGCGTTAACCTATGCCGCCATCTTGGTTCTCCGAGAACCGTGCTAAATTATTTTAAACTATTCAAGGTTAATTAAACTATTTTAAGGTTTAGTCTTTAAAAATGTCATATTTTCAGTCCATAGATTAACCTTTTGAGTTTTGAATCATAAGATCCTCTTTTAATTAAACAAATTTTAAATGCATAATAAAAAGGTTAAAATTTTACATGAGCTTTTTATTTTTAAAATGTTAGTTAAGTGTATTTCTTTATATATTTAAAATATTAATAAACACTTTGAGGATAAAGTGGCATGACACTGTTTGGGATGATGGCATTCGCTTATAGAACGGTTACATTAGAATTGAAAGAATTCCACATGAGC
>NW_006285996.1:247077-265296 GCF_000327345.1 Myotis davidii
TCTCTTTCCTCCTAGTTGTAGGACTTCCACTCAGCCAGCGTTCCTGTGGGTCTGGGTGATGTCCGTTCTGTCTTTTAGTTTCAATTTTGAAGCGGTTGTTCGAGGCAGCAAACTCCGGCTTTAACCTATGCCGCCATCTTGGTTCTCCAGATCCTCTTTTAATTAAACAAATTTTAAATGCATAATAAAAAGGTTAAAATTTTACATGAGCTTTTTATTTTTAAAATGTTAGTTAAGTGTATTTCTTTATATATTTAAAATATTAATAAACACTTTGAGGATAAAGTGGCATGACACTGTTTGGGATGATGGCATTCGCTTATAGAACGGTTACATTAGAATTGAAAGTATTCCACATGAACTGAAATCAGGATGCAGTGGCTGCAAATAAGTTCTTCAGATAAATTCAAGTATAAGAATATGACAAGAATAAGCTACCATTTATAAAGACACCTAAACAAACTGAAACCCTAAGGAATTTTCAAATTGTGAAGTAATGGGAACAATCATTTAATGTGGACGGAGGGAGCTAGTAAATGCTTTCCTTTTTAAATATCTCAAGATTAAATTGTGAAATGAGACAATTGAAACAGGGAAGATGATTTAGTGGCAGCATAACAGATTACCATTTAGAAAGGCCATACTCCTGAGAACAGTGCATTAGGGGACAGGACCAAGGTTAGAACACAAAAAAGTATTCAGGAAAAGGCTTGCCACTTAGCTATATATTTTTTTAATAGATATTTTCTTAAGGATTTACGCAGGCTTAGTTCTAACACTTAGTAAACATTCCGATTTGTTTCCACTTTTTTACCTCTAAAGATTTTATCTCATAGTCACTTTGAGACATCCTATCTGCTTGGAGAAGTTATTTTCACCCAGTCTTCTTGCCTGACCGACCTCTTGTAAGCATGAGCAGTCCTGCTCCAGCTTACCATCAAGTGCACAGCTTGAAGTTAATTTTTATGTCATGCCAACATGCAATCATTTGTTGTAATACCACTGCCCTATCTCTCTTTAGAACTGCAGTAAATTAGTTGTGGATAAGCATGTGTTTAATGTTAGTCTTTCTCTAGAACAAGTCTTTTCCTCACTGCAGCATTCCCAACCTCTAACCTAGCCCCTGGCAGAGATAGGCACCCAGGAAACACGCGTTGCATGATTTCCAGGAGGAGGCTCCTTCTCAAATCTGGTCATGGCACAACTGTAGCCTGATGCAGATGTGCGAGATAAGCAAGGACTAGAACCCAGAGGGATGTGAAGTCATGTTGAAGAAGCTTGTGTTTCATCTAAGAACAGCTAGTAGGCCACTGAAGGATTGTAAGTCAAAGTCCATTTTTGGGTGGACATCTCCCTTCTAGACCTAGCTAGTGCTTTCTTCAAAGTTCATAGAAGATGTATTTGTCACATGAAAAGCAAAGTAACATTTGATTTATAGTTATATAAACAGTAAGTTCCTATAGACATTTCCAGAGTACTTTTCTTACACTTTATAAAAACAATCATTTTATGTATTTAAAGATTAGGGAAGGATTTATAAACAGAAGAATAAAAAAATTTTTTTTCAATGCAGAAACTACTATAATGAATTTGGGTTTGTTGTAAAAACAAAACTTATAGTAGTTATAGTTTTCAAATTAAAAAAGCAATTAGTAGATATATAATATCTTCTGAATAATTTGATATGCCTAAGAGCAGGCAGAAGCAAATAGATAATAAACTTCATCCAGGGAATTAAATAATAAATATTGTAAGAACGGCAAGTTGTGCTTTTCTAGGAATTTTAAATGAAAATTATTTTTAGTTCCTATTCTAATGAGCCAAAGAATTTAAAGTCCCACTCTTTTTTTTTAAATATATTTTATTGATTTTTACAGAAAGGAAGGAAGAGGGATAGAGAGTTAGAAACATCGATGAGAGAGAAACATCAATCAGCTGCCTCCAGCACACCCCCTACTGGGGATGTGCCCACAACCAAGGTACATGCCCTTGACCGGAATCGAACCTGGGACCCTTCAGTCTGCAGGCCGACGCTCTATCCACTGAGCCAAACCAGTTAGGGCTGAGGTCGCACTCTTAAGTGATATATGATGTTAAATGTGTTGCTTTCATTTATTTAGGCTTAGCAACAGGAATTTATTTTCACACAGTCCTGGATCCAAGACTGGAATGTCTACAGGATTGGTTCCTTCTGAGGGCCATGAGGAAGGAGTCTGTTCTAGGCCCCTCTCCTTGTCTGTGGACAGTCATCTTCTCTCTGTGTCTTCACATGGTCTCTCCTCTGTACGTGTTAGTGTCTGAATTTCCTCTCCACTGTCATCTCGGATCCTTGAACATGCATTGCTTTTAAATAACCAATGTTTTTATGCTTTTAAATTAACCTTTCAAGAAATGATTTTTTTTCTTTAAGAAAATATACTTCCTTTCTGATTATAAATGTAATAGGTGCTTATTGCAGAAAATTTAGAGAACATAGAAATCTTAAAATGAATTAATTCTGCCCTGGCCGGGTTTACTCAGTGGTTAGAAAGTTGGCCTGTAGACCAAAGGATTGTGGGTTTGATTCCCTGTCAAGGGCATGTGCCTGGCTTGCGGAGTTTGATCCCCAGCCCCAGTAAGACAGAGGCAACCAATGGATGAGCCTCTTTCACATCGATCTCTCTCCCTTCTACTCTTTCTAAAAAAATCAATGGAAAAAATATCCTTGGGTGAGGATTAACAAGACAAAAGAAAGAGACAGAAATGCATTAATTCTGATCTCTTCCTTCCCACCTTTCATGTTAGTTGCACTTTTAAAAAAAAAAACAAAACTAAAAAAAAACAAACCACCTTTTTTGTTTATTGAGTGGGCAACTTTCTATCATGGTTCTCAATTTCTTTGCTATGACCATTGCATACCATTAGTTTCTTTTGGGTTAATTTTCCTTCTTACTGAAAAAAAGTCCTTGAGTAGTTCTCTCAGTGAGGATCTATCAATGATAGACTTATTTTTGTTCAAAAATGCTTTTATTTCACTCTTACTCTTCAATTATAATTTAGCTAGATATGGTTGGCATTTTTTTTCCTTGTAGTGCTTTAAATATATTCTTATATTCTGATCTTACTGATGAGAAGTATAAAAGTACAATGATAGCCCTAACCAGTCTGGCTCAGTGGATAGAGTGTCGGCCTGTGGACTGAAGGGTCCCAGGTTCAATTCCAGTCAAGGGCATGTACCTTGGTTGCGGGCACATCCCCAGTTGGGTGTGTGCAGGAAGCAGTTGATTGATGTTTCTCTCTCATGGATGTTTCTAACTCTCTATCCTTCTCCCTTCCTCTCTGTAAAAAATCAATAAAATATATTTTAACAAAATAAATAAAGGTCCAATGATACATTTTGTTTAAAAATAGTCACTATAAAAAACTACTTTTTCCCCCTTAAAACATTTTTTAGATTTACTGTGCTGATAGAAAAAATGAATTCATGTAATTTTAAAAGTAAGGAGTAAATGGTAAAATGTGAATCATGAAATATGATAACATTTAGTCCAAAACAAAATTACCTAAGATTGCTACTTGAATATATAAATATGATGGTCAAGTATTATGTTTTATAATATGCTGTACATAGTGTCATGTTTATTTTTGGCTCTTTTTTTTTTTAAGTGGTATTTTGAGCTGAGGCTGGTGTAATTCAGTGGTAATAGCCTCGACCCACACACCAAAGGATGTGTGTAGGAGGCGACCAATCAATGTCTCTCTCATATTGATGTTTCTCTCTCTCCTCCTCCCTTCCACTCGCTAAAAATCAATTTCGCTTAAAAAAAAATCAATGGAAAAATTATCCGCAGGTGAGGATTTTTTTAAAAGGTGGTATTTTGAGTTATGTTTTAATTTAGAGCAGTGGTTCTCAACCTGTGAGTCGCAACCCCATTGGGGGTCGAATGACCCTTTCACAGGGGTCGCCTAAGACCATCGGAAAACACATATATAACTACATATTGTTTTTGTGATTCATCACTATGCTTTAATTATGTTCAATTTGTAACAATGAAAGTACATCCTGCATATCAGATATTTACATTACGATTCATAACAGTAGCAAAATTACAGTTATGAAGTAGCAACGAAAATAATTTTATGGTTGGGGGTCACCACAACATGAAGAACTGTATTAAAGGGTCGAGGCATTAGGCAGTTTGAGAACCACTGATTTAGAGGGAGTCCTAAAATAGACTAGTGCTGTCCAATAGTAGTTACTTTGATAATGGAGATATTCTATGTCTGTATTGTCCAATAAAGCAGCCAGTAGACCAGTGATGGCAAACCTATGACACGCGTGTCAGAGGTGACACGCAAACTCATTTTTTTGGTTGATTTTTCTTTGTTAAATGGCATTTAAATATATAAAACAAATATCAAAAATATAAATCTTTGTCTTACTATGGTTGCAAATATCAAAAAATTTCTATATGTGACACGGCGCTAGAGTTAAGTTAGTGTTTTTCAAAATGCTGACACGCCGAGCTCAAAAGGTTCGCCATCACTGCACTAGACCCTGAGTGGTAGGGTATTATCTTTTCATTTACTCTATCTCTTATTAAGTGGATAGAATTTCTGAATTAATAACAATTAGTTTTAGGCCAAATGATTTAAGATACAGTAATTCATTTTTACATGCAGATTTGTTCCAGAAATCATTTGTTTTAATAAAAGTTTGACTATCAGTATATGGTTAGAAGAAAGTTGTAGAATCACAATGAGATTGTATGTTTAGCTTATGGTCTACTTCCTACAATATAGTCGTATATTCACTGTGTTTTTGAAGTATTATATTAAGGTTGGTATCTCTTATGAGGTTACTTGTATATATTAAGTATTAGTTCTTGAGGAAGAAGAATTATAGGACTAACTCTTCAGGTTTCACTCTAATAATAATAAACAAGGGATTTGTTAATAGTGCCTTTTATTTTTCAGACTGCAAATAGAAGAATCTTCTAAACCCGTACGGCTATCCCAACAACTGGACAAAGTTGTGACAACCAATTACAAACCTGTTGCCAATCATCAATACAATGTAAGTCTGTCTTTCTTCATTATACCTTTTCTGTATCATAGACCATGCTATCAAGTGCTTGAGTTATTCAGCCTTAGTAAGGGATAAATTATGGTATCCCTAATAAATAATAGTTTTGCTTTTTTCATATTTTATACCTTTGTAACAGAGTTTTTAATGTTTGACAAAAAAATTTAAAGGTCATGAAACAATGGTAATTTTCCCCATTGATTATTAAAATTACTTTGCATAGTTTCAGCTTGCAGTCATTTACAGTCTCACACTACCATGCAAAGTGAGGACTGCCCTTATGTTCGTTTTGGTTTTTTGTGGGTTTTTTTGTTGTTGTTAATCCTCACCTGAGGATATTTTTCCTATTGGTTTTCAGAGAGAGTGGAAGAGAGGGGAGAGAGGGAGAGGGAGAGAGAGAAACAGCAGTGTGAGAGACTCATCAACTGGTTGCTCCTGCATGCGTCCCAACTGGGGGTGAGGATCAAACCCGCAACCCTTCAGTGCAAGGGCCAAGGCTCTAACCACAGAGCAATACTGGTCAGGGCTGCCCTTATGTTTTAAACCTTTTTTTATTGAAGCATATCCAGGGATCCTCAGACTACAGCCCGCGGGCCACATGCAAATACAAATATTGTATTTGTTCCTATTTTCTTTTTTTACTTCAAAATAAGATATGTGCAGTGTGCATAGGAATTTGTTCATAGTTTTTTTTTAAACTATAGTCCGGCCCTCCAACGGTCTAAGGGACAGTGAACTGGCCCTCTGTTTAAAAAGTTTGAGGACCCCTGATGTATACTATATATATTGTATTCTACAATGTACAATACACACATTTATTGTATATATAAATCTACTTTGTGCCAGGCACTGTTCTGAGTGTCTCATAAATAGTGACACATTTAACCATCATACCTACCCTATGAAGTAACTACGGGTATTATCCTCATTTTACAGATAAAGTAACTGAGAGACACCCAGGTTAGCTTACTTGAGGTCACACAGCTGATAATTAATCGGTCCAGTATTGAACCCAGGCAGCCTGGTGTAGGAGTTTACTCTTAATTAACCAGTGTGCTATGTTGCTGCAGGTCATTAGCAATGCTACCAGAGCTAAGGGTTTTGAGTCTTGAAGTACCTGTAATGTAAGGAAAAATGTGATGATTTTCTGAAAATAAAATGAAGCCTAAGTTAAGTCAAGTAGCAATGAACAGTTGATATCTTATGTTGTGCTTTGTTAATAACTTCTTAATACTGAGTTTAAGAAGAAATAAACTCTTTAAGACTGGGCTGAACCACTACTTTATTTTTTCTTTTGTATTTATTTAGTTTTTTCATTTTTGAACCACTACTTTATGATAGTTGAATTTCTCACAGTTATTTTATATGAGGTGGCAAATGCCAGGCCGGCATTCTCAGTGAACAGAATGCTGAAATGTAAGAAGGTAAAAATCCTGGGGACTGTGATGAACTGGAGTGCACATGCCCCTTCTAAAGACATTGAAATTTTTTAAATTGCTACACTGTGTAGATTAAATAAAGCAAGTCGCCCTAACCAGTTTGGCTCAGTAGATAGAGCGTTGGCCTGCGGACTGAAAGGTTCCAGGTTCAATTCCGGTCAAGGGCATGTACCTTGGTTGCGGGCACATCCCCAGTAGGGGGTGTGCAGAAGGCAGCTGATAGATGTTTCTCTCTCATCAATGTTTCTAACTCTATCCCTCTCCCTTCCTCTCTGTAAAAAATCAATAAAATATATTTTAAATAAATAAATAAAGCAAGTCAAAATTCAGTTATATCCAACAAGGACAGGCAAGATAAGTGGAGACAAAATTGTCAAATTATCCAAGAGATGTATTTTTCTATTTCCTGTTGAGATAAAAGTCTAATTTTTTACCCTCTTCTATTTTCATCTTGTCTACTTTTAGATAGAAATACATGCAATATTCTGAAGCCAAGTGGAAATACAGAAGTGTAAAATATTATAGGTCTTAATTGTCTTTGCCTTTCTTCATTAATATGCTACTCCTGTAGCCCCTAACTATGCTTTTTTTTCCATTTATGGGCCAAACTTCTATATACAGTTTCCACTCCTGTATATGTTTATCACAGTGAGGACAAGAAAGACCTCACTTTCCATAAGCTATAAAGAGATATAACCTTTCTGAGGGACACACACACACACATCCCCTCCCCCCCACCCCCCGCATGAATTTCGTGCACCGGGCCTCTAGTTAGAAATAATGTAAATGGAATTAATCTATTCCAGAACTCCTAATGATTCCTTGTTTTAACCTTCCTTATGTACAGTACATGTCAAAGGTACTGTTAAATCTATAAATAAATACTTCTTTTCTTAAGTATTTGCACTACCCCTTACTAGCCTTAAGCTAATCATTCGGTCTGGGGATGTCTTTTAGGTCAGCATGCAGCATCTTTGCTTGTTCTTATATTACTACCTCCAAAATGGCTGTCACTGGCTAACTGCTTTTCATTTATCCAAATCAACAACAGTTTTTTTACATTGTCAATTGTCTGTGATCATTGTTTTCTTTCACACCCTTAGCAATGTTAGCACTCTTGTTGGCCATTTTATGTTTTAAAATTGTGCTAATCGTTGATTTTGCCAGCAACAGAAAGCATTCTCTCCTTTGTTGCCTGAGCAACGCTTTTTGTCTTGCTGAGGTGTCAGCTGGAAAGGGTTGTCAGTTCAAAAACCGAAGTTTGGATTGACAATGGAGGCATTTTTTTCCTGTGAATACTTTGTTGAGAACCAAATTGATTGAAATGGGAGATGGTTGAGAAATGAAGTTTGACTGTATTAATGTTGGGAACCTTTAGGAATTTGTTTAATCCTGCACTTTGCAAACATTTTAATATTAACTCTCCCCTCTCCCCCATTATTTGAAGTAGTGAAAACAAACTTTCAAAATAATATGTTGTTGCTCTGCAGCAGTGGCTCAGTGGTTGAGCGTTGACCTATGAACCAGGAGGTCATGGTTGGATTCCTAGTAAGGGCACATGGATGATTTTCGAGCTCGATCCATGAGGGGGGGGGTGCAGGGGGGGTGTGCAGGAGGCAGCTAATCAAGATTCTCTCTCATCATTGATGTTTCTATCTCTCTTTCCTTCTCCCTTCCTATCTGAAATCAATTCTATCTAATAAAGAGGGAATATGCTAATTGGCCCTCATGCCATCGCAAAGATGGCAGTGCCCATGGCCAGTAAGGAGGGAAAATGCTAATTGACTTACCCACCCTCAAAGATGGCGGCACCCACAGCCAATACGGAGGGACTATGCTAATTGACTGCCATGCCCTCAAAGATGGCGGCACCCACAGCCACAAGATGGCAGCGCCCAGTCCCTTCAGCCCCGCTGGGGTGGCAGGCGTGCGGCAAGGCCGGAACTAGCCCAAGGCACAGGCAAGCCTCAGATGCCAGCTGCCCAGCCGCCTAGGGCTCCCGAGGCTCAGGTAACCAGGGCCAGCCCAGGCTTGTGCTGCCGGCAGGGGCAGCAGCAGAGGTGTGATGGGGAGTCGCCTTCCCCTGATTGCCGGGTTGCCTCCTGCCCCTGAGGGCTCCTGGACTGTGCGAGGGGGCAGGCTGGGCTGAGGGACCACCCCCCTCCAATGCACGAATTTTCATGTACTTGGCCTCTAGTAAAAAATAAAAGAAAAGAAAAATAATAAAAACTAAGCATTCAAAACATGACAGATCACTGTATTTTGAGAGCAAAACAATAAACTATTTTGTAATTTTGACAAAACTTACTCTTAAAATGTTTTCTTTTTATTTCATTACTTTAAATGTTTTTGTCTATGTTGTATAATATGTATTCATATTAATACAGTACATTTTTACAATTTAAAAATAGATATACATAGTTTAGCTGTTATCAGAGAAATGCTGTTTGCACTGCTAGTGAGAGTGGGGTTTCTGGGGTACCACTAGAATAAGCATTCCCAGAGGCCCACAGGAGAATGAGATGTGCTAGGAAGTTATTTTTGTGGAATTACATAGTTTCCAAAGCCCCATTTCCCTTAATCCAGTTCTGGAAGGTGTGCAGCTGAGGATTCAGCAGAGCTAGAAGCAAAGCCAGTGTCCACAGCTTCCATTCCATGGTGGAACAGGGTCCAGTACAGCATTAGGCTAGTTCCAGTCCATCAGGCCATTGTGTGAGGCCATTGTGCCATGAGCCATGTGGGCAAATGCAGGGGAGCCAGGAGAGCACACCCCCTGCAACATGAGTCCCAAGAGAATCAAGAAGGCAAACTCCTTTGTTTAGGAGGATAAATATAGAATCTTCCCAGGCTTGCAGTGGCCACGCCTACTCTGGCCAATGGCCCGTTCCCAGGTGTGTCTGACAGGCAAGTACCTTCCCTATGTCAGGCATACTTTACTGGGCCTGCAGGGGACAGACCGGTGGCGTCCTGGGGAGTGTTAAACTTCAGCTTCCCGGCAAAGCTGCACAAATGGCATGCTTGTAAAATTTGGCCTTCCCTTTGCTCCTTTCCAATTATTCATAACTAGATTAAATTATAACAGTATCAGTGCTTTACATATTTCGCTGACAGGTGTGTAATCAAAATATGGGGTCAGCTGATGTGAAAGATTCCTTCCAATTCCCTCTATCTCTGATTGCAAGTAAGGGTGCTTCTGTATGTGATTTGGTTGACTTTATGGACATTATCATCTAGCCTGTGTAAATTTACAGCATTCTTATTAAGTAGTCCATAGTCTTATGACCTGTTCTCATAAGGAACCATGTTTCTGTTGTCTAGATCGTGGTCCCAATGCTAGCTGTACCCTAGAATCATCTGGGAAGCTTTTTTAAAAAGAAAAATACCTCCAAAGATTGATTTAATCGATATGATGTGAAGCCAGCTGTCTTAAAATTTTCAAGCTCCCTGGATAATTGTAGCATGCAGCTACTGATCCAAATAGACAGGAACTTTTTATAGTTCTGTTTGCCGTCTTCTGTTGGGGGAAGACCAGGAAGTCTCTTTCCTCCAGACCTGAGGTTTTTAAAAAGAATATTTTGTTATTTTTAATCATTCCCTTTGTACACCCCAACCCCAGCTTGAAAAAAAAGATTTCTCTCCCCTAGAAAAACTTAACTAGAAAACTATTGTTGGAAGGAATAGAATTTTTATGTAAAATCTTGAGATAAGCCCCCCGGGAACTAGAGAGAAGATTCATTTTTATGTATACTCTAGTCCCTTCAGTGTGGCAACCAACTGTATTAATCTTCAGAACTAAGGTTATTGAGGAGGGAGGTTTATTATTATTTTTTTTAGTTATATGTACAAATTTAGAATTTTGCTGACTAATATAGATGCCTGCAGGACTATATCAAAAAGGCCTGTCAGCAATATTTGCCTTTTATACTGTAGTATAATTATACTACCTGCTTTTGTCCATTTGAATTTGCACACCAAGGACTGGCTTACTCTAAAGACTTAATTTGGACACACTAGGTAGAAATGGAAGCACTGAGGGTGGAGATTTTTCATAAGGATTTAAAATGCAAATCATGATAATCAAGGCTGTCATGCTTACTTTAAAAGTTAAAAGCCTGCACAAAGACTGCCTTGACAAAGCAATCAAAGTATTTCTGCAAACAACAATCTAGAATTTGCAGACATTTGTATTAGAATATTTTAATTGACAGTGAGTGGCATTCATAATTTTAGTGATTGAGATTTCATAATGATGGTTGAACATCTCTATATCACATCCACACTGGATTTTAAACATTTGGTTGCATTTTAGTCTTGAATAATTTTTTTCTCTTGTGAGAGTAAAATTGTGTATGATGGGTATATGGATTGCAAAATTTGTAATTGGGAACTACATTTAAATTTCTTCTGAATTGACATTTCTAGTCAGCTGCTTAAGCAGTGGTCACTGAGGTCAGATATAAGCTAGGTAATGAAAATTCACCTAATATAAAAGCTATTTCTAGTCTAATAACTGTCCTACTAATATTTTCTGGTGGCTGCTAACAAGTTACATATCTCTGACTGCTTTGAGAATTATTTTCTTACAATGCCAGTGCACCAGTGCAAACAGGATGCTCAAAGGGAAAAGAGCTAAAAAGAGAAGAAATAACATTGTCTCAAAACTGTAGTCTTCTAGTCTAGTTCATATCTATCATTTGTAGTTTATTTATAGAATTAATTTTATTTGTACTACAAAGTTGTGAGTATAATATTAAGTTTATCATTTCTGCCCAGGCCAGGTAGCTCAGCTGGATAGAGCGTTGTCCCCATGTGCTAATGTTTCAGCTTTGATCCTTGGTCAGGACACATAGAAGAATCAACCAATGAATGCATAATAAGGGGGACAACAAATCGATGTCTCTCTGTCTCTGTCTCTGTCTCTTTTTCTCTCCTTACCCCTTCTCTCTCAAATCAGTAAATAATCACTTTTAAAGAAATATTATCATCTCTACACTGTTTAGTTTTAAAAAGAAAAGTTAGGAACATTAGTTTTGTCCTGAGTATAAAATTATTAGTAATTTAATGACCATAGAAATAATTTAACTCCTTTATAATTACACTAGAGGCCCAGTGCACGAATTCATGCACCAGTGGGGTCCCTCAGCCTGGCCTGTGGGATCAGGGCAAAACAGGCTCTCAGACATCCCCCGAGGGGTCCTGGATTGCGAGAGTGTGCAGGCCAGGCCGAGGGACCCCACCAGTGCACAACTGGGGCCAGGTAGATATGCGGGAGGTTGGCCAGCTGGGGAGTGAACCGTGGGAGGGCTCTAGGGCGTGTCTGGCCATCTCGCTCAGTCCCAATCTGCCAGACCCCAGCAGCAAACTATCCTACTTGTTGGAGTGTCTGCCCCCCTGGTGGCCAGTGCACATCATAGCGAGTGGTTGAGTGGCCTTAGCATATCATTAGCTTATTATGCTTTGATTGGTTGAACGGACAACCAGACAGTTAGCATATTAGGCTTTTATTATATAGGATATACATTGGAACTACCAGATATCACAGAGTAGAATTTGGATTGTGAGCCTGTCTTAGGAATTATCAAAAGATATTTAACTAATATTATAGTATAAAAATTTTGCTTTAAAACAATATTTTATAGGTTATCCATAGTGCAGGGGGCCCTGAAGGCATTAAGGAGATATTCCACATTTTGTTTTTAAATAAGTGTAAGGTTAAATTTCTAGTACTTAAATTTCTCTGATGAGGAATATTTTCATTTTTGTCATTCCTGTTATTATTTTATATATCTGGGTTTTCAGATTATACTTTTAAGTGTTTTAATTTCACTGGTCAAAGTAAAGTTAGGCTGCACTGCCCTTAGGTATTGATCTGTTTTTCCCTAATTTAAAGTAGGAAAGCACCAACATCAATGCAGTATTTTTTAGATTGAAGTATGTAAACCAAGATTAAAAGAGATCTGGGTAGAATTTGGTACTTTTCTCACTACTTACTAACATTGCTAATCACAACTTAATCTTATCCTTTTAGTTTAATTTTTTAAAAATATTTTTTAGCCCTAACCGGTTTGGCTCAGTGACTAGAGCGTCGGCTGCAGACTGAAGGGTCCCAGGTTCGATTCCAGTCAAGGGCATGTACCTTGGTTGCGGGCACATCCCCAGGAGGGGGGGTGCAGGAGGCAGCTGATTGATGTTTCTCTCTCATTGATGTGTCTAACTCTCTATGCCTCTCCCTTTCTCTCTGTAAAAAAAATCAATAAAATATATATTTTTTAAAAATATTTTTTATTGATATCAGAGAGGAAGGGAGAGAAACATCAATGATGAGAGAGAATCATTGATCTGCTGCCTCCTGCAACCCCCACACTGGGGATTGAGCCTGCAACCCAGACATTTGCCATTACCAGGAATCAACCTATAACCTCCTGGTTCATAGATTGATGTTTAACCACTGAGCCACACCAGCCGGGCTCAGTTTGATTTTAATGTTTCTTTCTAACTTATTTTAAACTCTTTCCTTGGATTCAGGCCTCCTTGGGTCTGACATCTGGCTCTGGGGTTGGGACAATTTAATAACAAACACTTAAAAAGTTTTTCTCTCCGCTGCCAAGTAGAGTGTGTGACCTCTCTGAAGTGGGCCCTCTTGCTTTATTAGTAGGTTTCTTTATTTGAAGACTTTTTTTTTTAATTAATCTTCCTAGCTTTTCTGGTCATTTTACACAAGAGAGACTTCTCAGGGAGGAAGCTGAACATATCATCCCTTTTCTTTCCTGTTCCCTGAATTTAACTTTCTTCTTTAAGCATAAATTAAGGCTAGGAAGGGAGGACAGACATATCACACAACTGTGTTTCCATACAGAGAATACAAAAACCTAACACTGATGTTTTGCTAGGTACCCACTTCCTCCCTGCTGTTTTTCTTGAGGACCAATGGCCTTTGGCTAAATGAAGTCCCACATCCCACTCAAGCCTATGAGAACGGAATAGGCTTTCCACACCCCTCCGTAGCTGATTCTCACTCCTCTTTTCTATATCCCAAAGTTTCTCTTATCCCACATTTGGTCAGAATAAAGGATTATAACAGCTTTATCCCCTGGTCCAGACTTGCTCCTACTGTTTTGTTTTGTTTTAATACATATTTTTATTGATTTTGGAGAGGAAGGGAGAGGGAGAGATAGAAACATCAATGATGAGAGAGAATCATTCATCGGCTGTGCTGTCTTCTGCTTTCCAGCCACTAGGGATCGAGCCCACAGCCCTGGGCATGTGCCCTTGACCGGAATCGAACCTGGGACCTTTCAGTCCGCAGGCCAATGCTCTTGTCCACTGAGCCAAACCAGCCCGGGCTTGTTCCTACTTTTTTAGCAACCCCCCTTTCTGGACTGTCCATCACAATATAAAACGGGTCCTCAAACTTTTTAAACAGGGGTCAGGTCACTGTCCCTCAGACCGTTGGAGGGCTGTACTATAGTTTAAAAAAAACTATGAACAAATTCCTATGCACACAGTGGCAGCAAAAACACCCGACGGGCCGGATAAATGTTTTCAGCAGGCCGCTTGTGGCCCGCAGGCCATAGTTTGAGAGGACCCCTGATATAAAACATAAACCCAGTCAAGTGCAGTGCAACAGTGGAAGAGGATTTTAGGGTGTAAGTACAATTGTAACCAGGGAAAATAGATATATTTTTGTCATTGGTTAGTAAAGTAAGGCTTAAAATATTAATCCCTTAAGTGTTCTATGATATATATATTTTTTTAAATATTTATTTATTTATTTATTTATTTATTTTAATCCAAAGACCCTCATGCTTGGATTTATGAGTTTTTTCCTGTCTATCATGCTTTCTTTCTCTATCATACAATCATTCTCTTAGTTCTATCCTTCTTTTGATCCTAAAGAAAAAAATTCTTGAGTGGACCTCACATCCATCCATCCCTGTGGTCTTTGCCCTCTTGCGGCTTACTTTCTTGCTGAATCGGGGTAAACTTTATGTTCTACTTTTGTCCTTAAGTGCATTTTATCATCTGTTTCTCCATCTTTCCCACACTAGAAGACTTGGATTTTCTTCTTGGTTTTAGATTTCTCTAATCTCTCCCCTCTAGTCTTGCTTCTAGCTCTTCTAGTCCCTCTATTCTTTTCTACTAAATCCTCTTTAGTTTCCCATCATTGTTTCTTTCATGGTCTTCCCACTCAGAAAATGTTGAGACCGGCTGCATTTCATTCCTTCCCAACAATACAGTCTGTGTCATGCATGTACTTTTTTTTTTCTTCAGCATTATGATCTTGTCCTAGGAGCTCTGTGATCTATCACTACATTTAAAATGCTCAAGGTTGAGTGTCCACCTATGAACCAGGAAGTCGCTGTTCCATTCCTGGTCGGGGCATAAGCCTGAGTTGTGGGCTCGATCCCCACTGTAGGGTGTGTAGGAGGCAACCAATCAATGATTCTTTCTCACTGATGTTTCTATCTCTCCCTCCCTCTCTGAAATCAGTAAAAAAAAAATTTAATAAAATAAAATGCTCAAGGTCCTCTGTATACATTTTAATACATGAGCCCTAAGAAAGGGATACATTTTGTAAGATGCTATCTTATCTGCCTTGTATCTTAGTGCAAGGGTAGCCCATAGTCCATGTGTAATATTTTAAAATAAAGTGATGAATTGATTTATTTTCTAAATTGAATACATTTGACATATAACATTGGATAAATTTAAGTTATACATGTTACTTTGATACATATATATATTATAACTAGAGGCCTGGTGCATGAAATTTGTGCATGGGTAGGGTCCGTAGGCCTGGCTGGCAATCAGGGCCGGTAGTGGCCTTCTGGCTGCTGACCGGGGCCTTCCTTCCAGCTGCCTGCTGGGGCTTTCCTTCATTTGGCACCACCCCTGGTGGTCAGCACACATCTTAGTGAGCGATTGGTCTCCCAATCAAACTCCCACAGGGGCAATTTGCATATTAGACTTTTATATATAGATAGATAGATAGATATGATTGTCCTAGTGATGTTTACCATATTACATAATTATAGTAAATATTATCTATATTCATATTACATAAAGTACAATGTTGTCAGTATTCATTACACTGTGCTCTAGATCGCTATGGCTTATCTACTGCTTATTGCAGATTTGTGCCCTTACACACCATTAGTCTTATCTCTCTACCTCCTGAGATAAATAGATTTTGAGTTGTACACTCAAGGTCTACATATCAAAAAAATTAAGACAGTTGTTAGACCTTCTTTGTTGCCTAGTTTCTAGTTTTATTTACTTGAAAGACAGATATTCTTTGTTGTCATAGTTACCTCTTGCCTCTAATTTGAAAATTTCTGAATAAGTATAGATAAATTTTTAGTCTTAACATCAGTGGAAACTAAATATTATCTTTTTAATAACAAATCTTTATTGTTAAAATAGAGAGAGTAAGCCCAACTGTATGAGGCTGGAATTTATGCAGTGATTTATTGTAAGTTTTGAAAGTATTTTATTACTTTGGACGCAAGCCCCTAGATTATAGTTATTCCAGTGGATACACAGCAGATTGCTCTCTGGCAGCTGTCACTTGCTGATGCTTTATTTACCAGGTGGGCTGGCTGCTGCAGTTTAAATATAGTTCTTCAAACAAGTTCCTGATGCCTTATTAAAATGAAGTTGTTTCTAAGAAAATTAAAAGCTTAATTAGCTGAAAGTTTGCATATTTTCAATAAAAAGATGATTTTTTTACAAATGAACAAGTCTAATGGTAACACTAGAAGTAAGTCCGTACATCCCCTTAGTGTCATTGTTTACTTC
Organism: Myotis davidii; assembly: GCF_000327345.1. NCBI lineage: Eukaryota > Metazoa > Chordata > Mammalia > Chiroptera > Vespertilionidae > Myotis > Myotis davidii. Next base: position 263,380 of record NW_006285996.1, read on the forward strand.
ATTTTATAGAAGAAACAAGTTCAGGGAGGTCACCCAGTCGGGGTGAGAAGCAGCCTGCTATCACTACCCACATTCTTGGCTTTCTACCAATTCTTCCCAAACTTGTCACTTCCTAGAGAGCCTGTTCTATGATCTGCCAGTGTCTCTTAACCTTCTGGCTGCCCCTAAATCCTCCAATTTTGAAAGATGTTACCTACTAACCTACATTTGTTAGATAAATTTACTGTATTTTGGACAATCAAAAACAAAAGAACTTAAAGTTAGACTTTCTGATCAATATGAGCTAACTAACCAGGAGCCACACTAAATTGATAGAATTTTGGCAAAGAAAGCCCCTCCCCCTTTTTGTTTTTAGAAATGGATACATTGCATAAAGCTTAGTTTAGGAAATAATCGTTTATAGATCGACATTAATACTGACCTAATACTTCTTAGAGCCTTAAAGATCTGAGGACCCCTGGGAGCAGTGAGAACCCCAAGTAATGAATCATAGCTCTTAAACCTGCTACCTTGAAGTTTAAAATCTAATTGTTATTTGGATGCCTAAAAAGAAAATGCCTGGCCCGGCCAGTATAGCACAGTGGTTGAGCATTGACCTATGAACCAGAAGGTCACAGTTCAATTCCCAGTCAGGGCACATGCCCAGGTTATGGGCTTGATCCCCCAGTAAGGGGGCATGCAGGAGGCAGCCGTTCAATGATTCTCTCTCTTTATTGATGTTTCTATGTCTTTCTCCGTCTCCTTTCTTCTCTGAAATCAATAAAAAAAAATTTTTTTAAAGAAAGAAAATGCCTGTTACAGAGTGAACATGTTGAATTAATACTTTTATTTCTTTTGCTTTTTGCACATAGATTGAATATGAAAGGAAAAAGAAAGAAGATGGAAAACGAGCTCGAGCTGATAAACAGTATGTTTTAGACATGCTGTTTTCGGCTTTTGAGAAACATCAGTATTATAATCTTAAGGACCTGGTGGACATCACAAAACAGCCTGTGGTATGTATATGCTCACATTGATCCTTTTAACATTTCCTGCTTCACTAACAGTGAACCACTTAAGAGAGGTATATCATACGTAAGTTCACATGCACCGTGCTAATGGCAGAAAGGGTGTCTTAATGCAGCTTTCTTTTGTTTATAACATCAGCTTCATTATTTTGAATTTCAAGTATATTTAATATTAAACCCCTTCCCCAACAATTTTTTTGTTAAAAACGTTTCTTTTTCAGACTAATTTTTTTATTTTGGTTCTATATAGTATTTTTGATGCTGGTTATGAAAACAGTTTGTAACTCGTCTTCCTATAAACCACATATTTTTTACCATATTTTCTTAGTATACTCGTCGACGACTGAAAAAGAACATTTTGTGAAAACGAGTATACACGTTTCTGCCGGGGAAGGGGTTAATAGTTGCATAAGAAATAAAGGTGAATTTATCCTCCTTTTGACTGATCCTGAACATTAAGCCTGAAGTCGTTGTTTATGTCATTTCTAGTCTTTCTTTTGTTCTCCTAGCTTCCTCCAAAAAAGCTCAACTCCTTTTTTTAATTGGAAAATGTGTCTTAGAAGAATCATATTCTTTTAAGAGTCATACTGGTCTGTCACAATGAGAGAGTTTATTCTGCCTGTGGGTTATTCTGTAATGGATTTTTTAAATCAGAATCTACCTATCATTAGCATTAGGTCCTTTTAAACTGGCAGTACTGCCTCATGATGCTTGTTGGGACTGTACTTACGTTTGCCTATTCTCCATTTTTAAGGAAATAAATGGATGTTTTTGAAATCTTGTTTGTTCTTTAAATGATCATTTTTTACCAATTCTCCAGACTTTTGTGCATATTTGCTAATAATTTGTATTTCTAATCCATTTAGAATGCTGGAAATAAGTAAAGGGATGCAAATCCTTTCTCTAGCCT
>NW_006285996.1:265687-277366 GCF_000327345.1 Myotis davidii
TGGGTGTTTTTTAATGGTGATACAACAGATCTATTATTATGTTATACATATGTACACATACATATGTACACATACATACACATACATACAGCATGCCTTTATAGGCAATTTGGTATAGCCTATTGCATCGAGGCTACAAGAGTGTACAGCATGTTACTGTACAAAACAAGAGATTAAAATAAGCACAAGAGGAAATGATACGATCAAGAGATGCAGTAAATACGAGATGTGTGAGGCTGTTGCCGGCGAAACAAGGCATACTGTTTTATAGCAAACTTTTTTAATGCTTTTTTTTATAACTACTACTAGTTCTACTATAACTACTTCAACTACTACTACACAACAAATACGGCTACTTGGGCCCACCTAATTCCTCAGGGAACTAGTGTTTTCAGAGATGACAGGCTGAAGGGACAGCTAACCCAGGGATGATTGATTGAACTCAGCTTACCAATGGGTGTTCTTGATTGAGCTAAACTGACCCAAACTTACATTTAATGTCTTAACTGGGACAAAACTATCTGAATTTAGATTATTAATTTATTTTCTTTTAATTTAAATTCTTTATTGTTTAAAGTATTACATAAGTCTACTTTTTCCCCCATTGACCTCTCCCCAGCTGCCCCCACCCCCAACAATGGCACATTTTTAAAGTTTATTCATCTGCATCAAAGAAAAGGGATAACTAGTGATTCTCTCAATTTTGGTTCTTCAGATAATTTTTATGTGGTGGTACTCAATGAATCTCTTATAATGGAGCTTTCTTTAATTCATGGGCTTTGAGAGGATCCAGTAATCTCTTGAATATGTACAAAAAGGTATGGATTTTTCTGGGGAATAGATCCATAGTTTATATTAGGTTCTCATAGAGGTTCCTACGACCCTCAAAGAGCTTGTGAACCACTGATCTAGAAACTAAATTATTTTATAATCGTTTTTTAAAATATTTTTTATTGATTTCAGAGAGGAAGGAAGAGGGAGAGGGATAGATACATCAATGATGAGAGAGAATCATTGGTTGGCTGCTTCCTGCATGCCCCACGTTGGGGTTGGAGCCCCCAATCTGGCATATGCCCTGACTGGGAATCAAACTGTGATCTTCCAGTTCATAGGTCGATGTTTAACCACTGAACCACGCTGCCTGGGCATAATAGTTTTATTATTTAGAGACTGAATTGCCTCAGCAAGCATAAGGTTCTTGAATACGGAATTCGATATTCATATCCCTAAATATTAGATGAATTAATTTGGAAAAAGGGAAATGGTTATATCCTCAGTATCCAGAGCCACCATATTTTCCTCAGATGGATTTTTCAAGCCTGACCTCATTTTTATCAGGAATGGAGGACAAAAATCCAGTTTTAAGAAAGTGTGTTCTGTCAGGGCTACAATTACACTTGCTTAGAGGAGAAGGCGGGAATTGGTTCCAGCCCTGCCATTTCCCTCAGTGGGTTTTAGGGAAGTCACTTCCAGTTCTAAAATTGAGGGAGTAGATTCTCTTTGTGATCCTTTCCAGCTCTAAATCTGATTCTCTCCCTCTCCTGTTTCATCTCCTTCTCTCCACCTCCCTCTCACATTTGAGCTGAGTTGGCAAAGCCCATTGATTGGCCTAGAAAAAAGTGGCCAAAGCCCAACTCATCTTCATATAGGTAACTGTTCCCTGTAAAAGGTACACATTACATTAAGTCAGTCTGTTATAATGGTCATCTGAACACTCTATTAATTTGATTTTAGTCTGAGCAGCAATGAGAATGAAGGAACTCAGTGTAGCATAAAGATCCAGGAAAGGGTTTCCTGATGTGATGGAAAGAGCACTGCATTTGGAATTATGGAATCTGAGTTTAAGTCCCAGCCCTACCATTTAGCCAATTAGTCCTGGACAAGATACTGAAATATGTTTAATGTATAATATATTATCTATTTAACAGTAAATTATTTAACATATGACATGCTTAATATATAATGTACCTATTATTTATATTAAATGTTTATGATATTATAAAATTAAAACATGTTTAAATTAATACCTTTTATAGTATCCTTATAAATATTTATGAAAGATGCATTAACTGCCAAGTATTTTGCAAATAATTATTTTTAATATTATTATTAAACACGTTTTTAGTCCCATGTAAAAGGGAAGAAAAATATCTTATTCATGTTAATAATCACTTTTTTAGTACCTGCATTTAATGACATTCTCTCATTTTCACATGGTTTCCAATACAACTTTTGATAAGTTTCTAACCATGAAGTGTATCACTTCAACACATCCGCATTAATACAACTACTATATTCTTAAGTTACCATCTGCTTTCTGGCCTTTTGAATGTCATTTTTTATGTATTCTGAGTGAATTGTAAGTATTTTCTTGATTTTTCCAGTTCCTTCCTTTCCATATTGTTCTTCCTAAAACACCTTTACTTCTGTAAGCAAAATTATTAATTAGAGAAGAGTGTTAGTGCTCAAAGTGATCTTGGCAGTTTAATGTTTCAAAGGGAGCAATTAGATAAAGTTTTTATCAGGGCCAGTCTTTCTTTCTCATTCACCAGTATATATGACTTGCATAAACAATCAAGGAGTTAAAGGGCAAATAAGCAGATTTTAAAAGCCAACCTCCAGTAACTGATGTAAAGTCAGAAACACTGTCAGTAACCATTTAAAGGGGTGTGTTTATAGTTTAAATGTTGGCTTCCCAAACTGAACTATCAGAGGAATTCTATTATTTGTCCCCTGGCAATTTTTGATCTGTCACTTTGTGTTATGTTTAGTCTTTTTTTTTTCCTTCTTTTTTTAAATTCTTTATTGTGTCTGATCTTTCTTTATATTTTATTATATCTTTAAAATAGAAGCATATATAAAGTAGGATATCCTTCAAAAATACAAATCATTAGAAACTTTATCTAATTGCTCCCTTTGAAACATTAAACTGCCAAGATCACTTTGAGCACTAATACTCTTTTCTAGTACAGAACCCATTTACCAGGGTTCCTTTAAATACATTTCTATTAAAAAGTGTCATCCAAAATCAGCTCTCATGATAACTGAACCATTTAATTTCTTTGTGCTGCATCCATTGAATTTCAGGTCAAGAATTAGAGAAATTTATCTTTAATTATTAATAAGCCCCTGTAAATCAACATTCCCAATCCTGTCAGTCAGGTGAATAATTTTTGTTTAATTAAGAATTTTATTGAATTGTTTGCATGCTTTTATTAAGGTAAATTCAAATCAACAAGAAAAACTAGGCAAAATTTTGATTTTGAGGCAGCTTGATTCCCATACTTCAAGTTCCCCAGCACTGAACAATCCTCAACAGGCTGTTGCCTATTTACACAAAGTAGGCTTTTCATAAAGTAGTGCAGCAATAAGGTAATGTTAACCTAATCCTCAGAGTTTATTTTCAGACAGGCCAGAGTAAAAAATAGAAGTAACATAAGCACAATTTGGCATCAGGAAGGTATATTTTTTTTAAAGGATAAAATGACTAGAAAATTTGACATATTGAGAATTTCTCCTGTCAAAAAATAAACTTTTATTTACCAGTATATGCTATTATAGATCTGTGAATTGGTTGGGACTCTCAGTTGTAAGAAATAGAAACTCAACTCAGACTAACTAGCTTAAACAGAAATAGAATTTATTGGCTCCAATAGCCCAGAGGTTCAGGAATGAATCTACCATTAAATATGGCTAGATCCAGATACTAATATTTTTTAGTTAAAACTGTCCCTTTCCATCTCTCATAATCATTCTATGTTTCTTGTGAGTTATCTTTATTCTTAGGCAGGATCTTGCCATGTAGTAGCAAAAATGATCCCCTAAAGCAGCCTGTAGCTAGCAACCCCTAAGCAAGAAGAGAATATCTGTCCTGACTATTCCAGTAAAAACCCCAGGGAAGATCTTATTGACCTGGTAGAGGTTTGTGCCCATTCCTGAACCAAGAGGGTGGGATAGGAGTACTGTGCCAACCAGGGCCCACTGCCTGTCTCACCTTGTGCCACACTGCCTGGTACAGAGTTAACACCTAATCATTGTTAATCATTTTATTGTAGTCTTGAGTTTAGTGTGCTCAAAGCAGAACTCTTGATTTCTACACCCCTCCGAAGCTTTCCCCAGATACTCCATTTAAAGTGACACCACCATTCCCCAAGTTGCTCAAGCCAGATACCCATATTCCTATTTCCTCTTCATACTGTGTATGTGTGTATATACTTTTATTATATAACGTATATAATTAAAATTATATATATACATTTGACTCAGGATCTTAAAGGTAAAGGTAACCTTTCTAACATATAGAGTCAGAGAAGGGAGTTGCTTAGTGGCTTGAACCTAGTTGTCCTGACTTCAGTCTAGGAATATCTCTTACCACATTGCCTCTTCTATATTCTGATATATATATATATATTCTGTACACCAACAAGGAAAATGTTTTTCTAACAGCCTTGGCCAAGTGGCTCAGTTGGTTGAAGTGTCATCGCATATATCAAAAAGTTGTGGGTTCATTCCCGGTTAAGGCATGTGCCTGGGTTGCAGGTTTGATCCCTCATGGGAGGCAACCAATCGATGTATCTCTCTCGTATCAGTGTTTCTCTCTCCTTCTGTCTCTCCTCCCTCCCCCCTTTCTACACTCTCTAAAAATCAATGGAAAAAAATATCCTCAGATGAATTTTTTTTTCTCCTAACAATAAGAATCCCTTTTAATGAAAAAAATAAAACAAAAAGCTAATTTCTCTCTCAGGCAAACTGCTTTCTACTCGTAATTTCTCTATTATTAAGAATTATCATCATTAACCTAAAGCAGGTATGTAGAGAATAGAATTTAAGCTTTACCTCAGCTCGTTTAGTTCCTAATCCAAAGTAAAAATAGGTATTTTTAAATGTTTGAAACTCATTCCCAAATTTACTACTTAGTAAGTTTTGTTTTCTCTTTTTTTCCCTCCTAAATATTTATCATTTCCTTTTTGTTCATGTATTTTTTTCAGTTCTCTCTTCTTTTTTCCTATAACTGGAAATTATTATTTTTGAATGGTACTATTAAAACTGAAAAGACCACCAATTTCCCAATAGAGCATTTTAATTAATGACAGACCTTTGTGGACTCGTTTCTTTTTCTTTTTCTTTTTTTAATCCTCACCTGAGGATATTTTTTCCATTGATTTTTCAGAGTGGAAGGGAGGAAGAAGAGGGGGTGAAGAGAGAGAAATATCAATATGAGAGAGACACAGCACTAGGTTGCCTCTTGCACGTGCCGCAGCTGGGACCCGGAATCAAACCCACAACCCTTTGGTGTGCAGTCCAATGCTCTAACCACTGCACAATCAACCAGGGCTGTTGTTTTTTTTAAGCAATTATTTTCTAACTTTATGAAGTGAAGCCTTAATTAAAAGGTTTAGAATATGAAATGTCATGCTAAAATAAATTATTGACTATGTTGAATATAAATGGATGAAATTTAAATATTTATGAAATTTTAATATTTTCCTTATGAATAGAATGTAGTAATAAGCAATAGATCTGCTACCAAGTTTATGGGATAGTAACATTTTCTCTTCCAACTTACATGGTTTGTTTCGGCCTTTTTTTTTATCATGTTTCTGAATGAAGTAAAATTTGGGGTTAATTTACTAACATGACCAATTGAGTCCAGATTTTACCTGAGATATTACTTTGATAAAAGCAATAGCTGACATAGGCATCCAGAAAACAAAATCGGGCATTTATTTATATAAAAATTTACATGGAATTTTTAATTAATAGCAGTAAGCCACAATATTTATATTTTATCTGAAAATCGCATTACCCATAAACTCTTCTCCTCCCCCCTTCCTGTCCCATTTGATTTAAAGGGAGGTAAAGTAAGTTTTTAAGCTTATTAACTGCTTTTTCCTGGTTTTATTTATTCCCTGAGCATCCTAGGATGTTTTTAGACTTGTAATTCTTAGGGGAATTGCCTCAGGAAAGAAATCATTTTCTTTTCATTGGGCTCTGAATTAGACAAAATATGGATTTAGATAAGTGTTTGAAGCCTCCTGCTTTCTCTTTCTCAGAAGGGGCATTGAGATACCCCTGTAAGCGGCAGACCTTGTAGTGCTCACCTCAAGTTCTGTACTATAGCATTATAGAGCCATTCCTCCTAGAATGTCCAAAGACAGATATTCTATTCCATCATGTTTTCCTGTATATATGAACTGACACACAGAGCCAGCCACTGTTGGACACGTTACTTTACCCATGATAATTTAATACTTTAAAAATTGTGTTATCTCAGTTTGTTCTTATGATCTGGAGAGGTCTCCTTTTTTTCTCCAAATTTAAAAACTTTATTTTCAGTACAAGTTAAACTTTTTAAGTTACAGTTCAGTGGATTTTAGTATATTCACACAGTTGTATAACCATCAACCACAATCAATTTTAGAACATTTTCTTTACTCCAGAAAGAAACCCCATACTTGTTAGCAATCACTCCCCCTTTCCTCTTTTCTTTTATCTTTTTAAAACATTTTTTTAAATTGATTTCAGGGAGAAAGAGAGAGGGAGAGAGTGAAACACCAATGATGAGAGAGAATCATTGATCAGCTACCTCCTGCACGCCCCTTACTGGGGATTGAGCCTGCAACCCAGGCATGTGCCCTTGACTGGCTGATGCTCTATCCTCTGAGCCAAACCAGCTAGGGCCTCCTTTCCTCTTATCCCGGACCCTAAGCAAGCACTAGTCCACTTTCTGTCTTTATAGATTTGCCAATTCTGGAAGTTTCATGTAAATGGAACCATATAATACAGTGGCTCTCAACCTGTGGGTCGCGACCCCTTTGGGGTCGAATGACCCTTTCACAGGGGTCGCCTAAGACCATCGGAAAACACATATATAATTACATATTGTTTTGTGATTAATCACTATGCTTTAATTATGTTCAATTTGTAACAATGAAAATACATCCTGCATATCAGATATTTACATTGATTCATAACAGTAGCAAAATTACAGTTATGAAGTAGCAACGAAAATAATTTTATGGTTGGAGGTAACCACAACATGAGGAACTGTATTAAAGGGTCGCGGCATTAGGAAGGTTGAGAAGCACTCACTGGTCTAGGAGATCAGACCCCTCCTCTCCAGGAGAGTATAGAAGTCCCGGAGGCCCTCTGGTCTAGGGGGAGTGTCTTCCCTCCACACTCCCTGGAACAGGATCACTGCTCCACCCCTGTGGCCAGCAGGCGTTGTCTGCACACAGTTACTCTGGCTATCCCCTCCTGTAGCTGCTTGGCCAGCGAGCAGAACACAGCCCGGGGCCATAGCTCAGCAAGAATTAAATCTTTATGTGAAGGCTTCTCGGCTACAGCTCCATAGCCTGAGTGGTGGCCCAGGTGGCCGCCACTGCCAGCTTCACCTTTCCCCCACCGGCTCCGCTCCGGAGGCTTAGCCTCTCAAGCTGCATCTCCTTGGGGACCCTGCAACCCGGTTGGAGGAAATACAACCTCTGTTGGGCGGATGGAGCACTTACCCCTAAATCCTGTTCCTGATGCCAAGTGTCAGGAGCATTCGCTCCTGAGTCCCCACATACTCCTGAATCTTGCTGCAGCGAGTGGAGAAACTTACTCCCCAACAAATAATAAAAAATTATTATTTTTTAATATATTTTATTGATTACAGAGAGGAAGGTAGAGGGTTACAGAGTTAGAAACATTGATCAGCTGCCTCCTGCACACCTCCTACTGGGGATGTGCCCGCAACCAAGGTACATGCCCTTGACTGGAATCGAACCTGGGACCCTTCAGTCCGCAGGCCCACGCTCTATCCACTGAGCCAAACCGTTAGGGCCCCAACAATACTTTAAAAGAAAAAAAAAGAGCTGCCCAGTCAGTGTGGCTCAGTGGTTGAGCATTGACCTATGAACCAAGAGGTCACCGTTATTCCTGGTCAGGGCATATACTCCAGTTGTGGGCTTGATCCACAGTGTGGGGTATGCAGGAGGCAGCCGATCAGTGATTTCTCTTAATATTGATGTTTCTCTCTCTCTCTCTCCCTCTCCCTTCCTCTCTGAAATCAATATAAATATATTTAAACAAATAAAAATAAAAATTTTTTAAAAGAGTTTCTGTCAGGAAACCACAATGCTCCTGGTGATTGCTCTTGTCACTCTTGACCCATTGCAAAGCATCCACAGTTGTATGATTGTTATGCACAAGGTCCTAACCAACCTCACAGTAAACCATTCTTTGGTTGTTTTTTATATTTTTATTTCAGAGAGGAAGAGAGAGGGAGAAAAATAGACGCATCAATGATGAGAGAGGATCACTGATCGGCTGCCTCCTGCATGCCCCCCTACCAGGAATGGAGCCTGCAACCTGGACATGTGCCCCCAACCAGAATCGAACCTGGGACCCTTGGGTCCGCAGGCCGGTGCTCCATCTACTGAGCCAAACCGGCGCTAGGTCATTCTTTGGTATTTTACAAAGATGTCATTCTTGGCTTCTAAAATGAAAATCATTTGTGCCCAAGCCATCATTTTCCATTTATACATCCTGTTTAATTAGAAAGTAGTTTCTAAAGTGTCCCATTTTTTAAAAATATATTTTTATTGATTTCAGAAAATTACCGAAAAATCGGTATAGCGGTCTGGTAGGGTTAATTGTCAAAATGTATGTAATAAGATTATGGTTGCTGGGCAATGGCAAGATTTGAAATTACATGTTGCCACAGTAACTTCTAAATATTTTTATTGATTTCAGAGAGGAAGAGAGCGGGAAAGATAGAAGCATCAATGATGAGAGAGAATCATTGATTGGCTGCCTCCTACATGTCTCCTACTAGGGATGGAACCCACAACTGGAATCGAACCCCGGACCCTTCAGTCCACAGGCCAACACTCTATCCACTGAGCCAAACCAGCTAGGGCAAGTGTCCAGTTTTTTTAATCTAATTTGAAGTGGCAGATGGCAGACGTACACATGACCTAGATGTTTCAAGTCTTTTTGCTTACTCATGTGCACAGGTCCTTTGGTAAAGCCAGCTGCTGGTGTTGGAGGCAAGCAGACCTCCTGGGCAACCCAGGCCTCGTTTGTTTCATTGCTGCCACCTGCTGGGGCCTGGACTCTGGAATGTGAAGGCTGCTCAAGTGGTGGAACTGAGCCTGTCCAGATCCAGATAAGGAACCCATTTGTTGTTCCAGTGCTAATCAGCTATTGTTTCTAGGTGACAGCCTGCCCCTAAATGAAAGGACTTTATAAACTGTAGAGCATGATACCTGGGTAGGGTGGTGTGTTAGATTATGTTGGTTGATGCAGTGGTGGGGATCTGGAGAACACTTCAGGGACTCAAACATCCTGGAGAATTAGAGTTGTGAGAATCCTTAAAGCAGATGCTGTGGAACAACTTAAATCAGAGTCTCTTAGAGGCTTTTTTTCTAATTAGTGCCTCATTTCAATAAATTTTAAAGTATTACATCTTTCATCAATGGGATGAGTCACTGTAATACTATAACTTGTTCTTTGAAGCATACACACAAAAGTTATTGTTGGATTGGTTTGTTCTGTAGCAAAAAAAAGAAAAAATCACTGTCAAATAATTGACTTTTCTCCTTCTAGAAAGAGTTACAGTACTATAATTTATGCTGGTCAGTTTATAGTGGGATACTTTCTGGCCTTGGGCATTGGCAAGCAGAGGTGGGATTTAGTATTACATTTATCATAGCTATCATTTCCATGAATCATTTAATTAATATCTATTGAATTTATGCAGGATGCCCTACATTATCACTTACCTCTTTTCTCTCAGAGGAGCCAAGCACAGGAAAGCTGCCACCCCCATGGTTTTTCCCATGTCTTATTATCACTTCTTTTTTTAAAAAAATTTATTGGGTTGACACTGGTTAACAAAATTATTCAGGTTTCAAGTGCATAATTCTATAATATATCATCTCTACACTATATTATGTGTTCACCACCCCAAGTCAAGCCTCTGTCCGTCCTCATTAATCCCTTCCTATACCCTCCTCCACCTCTCTCAACCCCTCCACCCCCCACTTCCCAGGCAATCACCAAACTTACACTTCCGTCCCTCACCCTGTCTTGAGAAGCTTGGCCAAGATACAAGAGTATACAAATAATGACTTTCTTTATTACACAGGAAAAACAAGTGTCCTGATAGCTAGTTTGAAAACTCACCTTAGAACTGAGAATTCTAGATGCCTCTCATGTGCTTGCCTCATAGAATATTATTGTTCCAAAATATTTGTCACTTTTTACTTTTTTCTGAAATGACTGGTTTAAGAATAACCCTCTCTAACTGAACTGAATGAGGCTGCTGAACTCAGGGGCAGATCACACTTGGTATACAGTGTCATCTTAATAAACATTGGGCACCAGTAATTTTCTAGTGTAATTTCATCTAGACTTTTTTAGTCCTCAGGTTGTTGGCACTTAGCTCTTCCAACCCCTTTAATGCAGATGACCATATGTTGAATACAGTTATCATGTATTGCATGTGTAGAATCAAAAGGTAGTTTATTGAACCTCTTCATAAAGAAATCTTATTGTACTTTCAGGATCATAATTTTTTATTACTCAAATGTGGTTATCTTTAGGTTTTTTGTTTGTGTTTTTTCTTTTTCAGGTGTACCTGAAGGAAATCTTAAAAGAAATTGGTATTCAGAATGTAAAAGGGATCCACAAAAACACATGGGAGCTGAAGCCAGAGTATAGACATTATCAAGGAGAAGAAAAGAGTGATTAAGAAGACTCCACGCCAGCATGCTAACAGAACAAATAAGGGTGATGTGTTAAGCATACGGCATTGATACTTGAACTTGAGCCCCATGTGTTGTTATAGGGGCAAAATGACTGAAACTTTAATTTCTGTAGGTAAATTTCTTAAACAATAATTCTTGAAAAATTATTGAAGTGGTTTTGTTTTGTTTTGTTTTTTTGAGGAGAAATAACAAACTTATTTATAGACTTAACTTGTATTAAACTAGATTATTCCTGATGGGGTTAGGAGTTGGGGTTAAGAGGTTCTGTAATTAAAGCAAATCAAGGAAATAACTATCCATTGAGATAAATATTTTTCTGTATTATTCGTTTTCTTAACAGAACACTAGAATGTTGAGATTGAGTACCACTGTACTAGGAAAATTTTTATCCTTGCATCCCCTTTGTAAAGTAAAATTCTGATTAAGGAAAATGGTCTTATTTCCTACCCTGCCTCCAGTTGTCTTACCCTGCATTGTTCTAGTGCAGGAACCAAATCTTGTTTCACCATTGCCCTCCAGTTCCTAATTATTTGAGGCTGAGTGTCAAGAAGCAGATAGATAATGCTGCGATAAATTTGTATACAACTGATAATTCTGGATGCCTGTCATGCTTGTTTTGTACTATGTGGTAGACTGGTGTCATTCCTGATTAATTTTTTGGAATTGCTTTCTCATTCAATACTAAAATATGGCTGTTGGTCATGGAAGAGACTCCCTTCGACCTGGGTTTCCACGTTCTTTTATTTCAGGACTCTCTAGCTCTGATAAACATGCTTTTGACCAGTGTGAGATTGAGAGGAAGGCTGATATACATCTGGCAAGATGTCACATCGTGAGGGCAGGAAGGCCATATTTAATAGATGGGATTGTTAAACTCAGCCAGTAAATGGGATGTTTTAATCCTACCAGACCTGAGGCCCTGAAC
>NW_006285996.1:277671-286321 GCF_000327345.1 Myotis davidii
GTTTCTCTCTCATCGATGTTTCTAACTCTCTATCTCTCTCCCTTCCCATCTGTAAAAAATCAGTAAAAAATATTTTTTTAAAATAAAATAAAATAAAGAGATAAATCTTAAAAAATAAAAAAGAAAAGGTTTGCTCTATTGAATCATAAGCAGGCCGTGTGGATTTCAGCAGAGTTGCAGTTGTTCCTAATGGTCTGTGAACAAATTTTCTTTGAAGCATATTTCGTTCATTGTTGATACATATCAGTGAAATGAGAGGAAACATTTTTCAGGTCCTTATGTGCCTGATAGTGTGTTAAATGCTCTAAAATATCTCATTGAATCCTTAGAAATAGTGCTGAGAGATAATGTCCATTTTATAGAACCTTTTCCTACCCAGCATACATACTTTCATAAGTACTGAAAGAATCCTGCCCTTGAGGCAAAGCAAGTGCCAGGGTGTACTTTCCCAGAATCCGCCCCCGCCCTATCACCCCAGTCTCACCTCCAAACCAGGAAAGTGGTGCAGACCACAGAGTTGTGAAGGAGAGGGAGTTTGGCATCCCTACTTGAATTCAGACATCTAAATGTCCCTTCCCACCAGATGAAGACTAACCTGTTGACTTTTAAAGTCAAGATCCTTTTGCTAAAGTTTTAATTCCTATCATGCTTCAAGTACCCGGGTGGGGTGTGTGACTTTATTAGACACCCCCATAGGACTTACAGAGCCCAGGGGCAGGTGGCAGGGGAGTGGGGCACTGAGCTGAAGGGAACTGCCTTATGTTCAGTTGCTGCAGACACCCTTTTCGTCTCAATACATTGGCCATCTTCCCTCTCATTTGTATAAGAGTCCAGGATAAGCTGCTTCTCTTCTTTTATTTTTCTTTTTTTTTAATATTTTTTTTATTGATTTTAGAGAGGAAAGGAGAAGGAGAGAGAGATAGAAACATCAGTGATGAGAGAGAACCATCGATCAGCTGCCTCCTGCACGCCCCCCACTGGGAATCGAGCCCGCAACTCAGGCATGTGCCCCTGACCGGGATCGAACCTGGGACCCTTCAGTCCGCATGCCAACACTCTATCCACTGAGCCAAACCAGCCAGGGCTGCTTCTCTTCTTTATGGTGTTTTCTTTCTTTCTGTGTCCAGAGCAGGTCCCTGAGCCTAATATCATTTTAATGTAATGTGCAAGAGAAAGTATCAGAGATCGCTTTTGAACCTGGTTTTCTTCACATATTCCCATTCATTCTTCCTACTTTCCTTTGAGCAGGTGCCACCATCCACAACACAATAGTATGATGTAGCTAGCGTCTGACAGACAAGCAATAAAAGTCTTCAATAGTTTATTATTAAAAAAAATCACAGCTTTATCCTGCCAGTGTGGCTCAGTTGGTTGGGGGTTGTCCTTTGCACCACAAGGTTGCAGGTTGGATTCCTGGTCACGGCACTTGCCTGGGTTGTGGGCTCAATCCTCCGTAGGGACATGCAGGAGGCAGCTGATCAGTGTTATGTTGTCACATAGATCTTTCTCTCTCCTTCTACCTTCCTCTCTCTCTCTCTCTCTCTCTCTAAAAAAATCAATAAACTATTCTGTAAAAAAAAAAATAGAAATGAACAGCTTTTACCTGATATTGTTAGAAATCATCTAAACTTTTTAGTTGCTTTAGCTTACAGTTTAGAGTAGATTTTGTAAAGTCACTTAGTCTTAAATTTTAGGGTTTTAAAGAATGATTTTCCTAAAATATATCATATTTTTAAATATTGAAATTTGTATCTATAAGATCTTAAAAACATACAAGTTTTTTGTTGTTTTGTGGAAATGTAAGTACACCAAAAGCATAGGTTGCTGGACCAAAAACTTTAATCTGGCATGGTCATGGAACATGATGGCTGTTAATTAGGCAATTATTTATTGACCATAAATATATTCCAGGCACAGTGGATATAAAAGTACTACACATAAGAGGTGTTCACAGTAGTGAGAACTACAAAAGGTAGACGGGGAACAATATGTGTGGGTAATAAAGTATGAACTAAGTGTTGCAATCAATCAAAATATTCCAGTTAATTCATCATGGCCATTTAGACTCTACATGGACTTCCAAATTTTAAAGCATTTGAATATAGTAATATATACTTAATTTTAAATCTTGCTTGAATAATTTATCAATAATTATTCATTGATAATTTATAAGCACAAAAGGATTTATATAATGTCTAGGAATCATTATTATGAATTTATATAGTGGCTGTCTTTAATACATTGGTCTCATTAATAGAATGCCAAATTTTGAGTTTATTGTGCTTGTCCTCTTGACATTGAAGCCTTACTTCTGATTGCCATTCTAGTTTCTCTCCTTGAATAAAAGCCTATGAACCACTTTGGCCATTCATTCGTCTAGTGGAAATCCACTGAAATGCCCACTGTGTGCCAGGCAGTAGGGGTAACGGTGATGGGTGCTTGTGGTAATGTGCCTTATGTGCTACCAGTTTTTTGCCTATTTTACTAAGTAAGCAGGAAGAATAATAGCCTGTGTTTGTTGGACCCTTGCTATGTGCCAGGCACTGCTAAGTGCTTGATTCATATGACTCAGTTAATCCTCATGGCAACCCTGCAACATAGATTTTCTTATTACCCTTGTTTTATAGAGGTCCCGGTACTAAGAGGTTAAAGAACCAAGGTCATACAGTGGTCAGGGTCAGAGCCAGATTCAGATCCCAGAATAGCACTCCGGAGTGCAGGCCTTTCATTGCCTATGTGTATTATAGGTCATGGGTGCTATCTGCTGATTACCCACAGCTGTAGTTTACCTGTCCAGAGTCTATCATGTTTGAATTTGTTATTGTTGTTTTAGCTATTATTATTGAGATACAATTTACATATCTCTTTTACATTTGACTTCTCCTCACTAACTAATAGGTATCAGAATCTCAAGAGTTATCACTCCTGAATCAAAAAGAGTTGAGCCCTAGTCGATTTGGCTCAGTGGATAGAGCAGCCTGTGGACTAAAGGGTCCCCAGTTTGATTCCAGTCAAAGGCACATGCCTGGGTTGATGGCACGTGGGAAGAAGCCAATCAATGATTCTCACTCATCATTGATGTTTCTATCTTCTCCTTCTTTCCTTCCTCTCTAAAATCAATAAAAATATATATTTTTTTTAAAAAGAGTTGATTCTGGATACTAATTGAATTGTTTTGACTTTAGAGATTTGGTTTCTAATTCTTTTTCAAGTTCTTGAGTTTCTTACTTGTGGAATGATGTTCCTTTTTTCCCCCCTCTAGATTCAGATCAGCTGTTTTCCAAAAATGATTGCAAATGACCAATGTACTTTATTTACTTACATCCTAGGCCACCCAGGGAATGTTCAAGCCCAGGCTTATGAGAAAGTTTCTGACTGGGCTGGTCACAGTTGAAGGGATCCGCCATGGCTGAGTGAGCACTCAGGACATCCATTGGCTTGGGACTGCCAAGTGTGGGAACATAGAGCTGAACAAATAAAACGGTCTTTTTGCTTTCAGGAACTCCCAGCATTGAAAAGGACTTTGAAACAAATAAATGGCAGCCTAGTGTATTAAGTGCAGCAATAGAAATACCTGGATTGAAAGCCTGTGACTTAGAGCAAGTTGTTTACCATCTGTGCCTTAATTTCCTCATCTGCAACATGGGAATATTAAAAGTATCTATCACCCAGCTGGTGTGGCTCAGTTGAGTGTCATCCCATGTACCAAGAGGTTTCTGGTTTGATTCCCAGTCAGGACACATGCCTGGATTGCAGGCTCATCCCCAGGGGCGGGGGAGCGTGCAGTAGACACCCGAGCAATGTTTTTCTCTCATTGATGTTTCTATCTCTCTCCCTTCCTCTCTAAAAATCAACAAAAATGTGTTTAAACAAAAAAAAAAAGAGTATCTAGCCCTAGCTGGTTTTGCTCAGTGGATAGAGCATCAGTCTGCAGACTGAAGGGTCCTGGGTTTGATTCCCGTCAAGGGCACATGCCCAGTTGCAGCTCAGTCCCCAGTAGGGGGTATGCAGGAGGTAGCCAATCAATGATTCTCTCATCATTGATGTTTCTAGCTCACTCTCCCTCTCCCTTCCTCTCTGAAATCAATAAAAATAGATCATTGGGTGGGGGGACGACATATGTACTACTATCTGTAATACTTTAAACAATAAAATAAATTTAAAAAAAGAAGAAAACTATAAATATTTTTTTAAAGTACCTATCTCATAGAATTGTAGTGAAAATTAAGTAAGTCAATATAGGTAAAGCTCTTAAAACCATGACACACAGAAACTACTTTATCAGTATTAGCTTTAACATATACAAAATATGTAAAATATGGAACTAGCACAGAGAATGAAATGATTAATTACATCTTTGGGGAATCAGGAAAGCCTTAGAGGAGTTAGTATCTGAAGTGGGTTTTGAAGGGGTCTAGGAGTTCACTAACTGTCAAGAAGCAGGAAATACAGAAAGAACAAGTGCAAGGGCATTAAGGGAGCAGCCTTACTTCACAGGGTAGTTGGAGTGAGAGTCCACACACACCGTCGGTATAAAATCAATCCCCTATTTGCAACATGTTTTTTCACTTCCAGTGATACATAATGCTCCATGTCTACCCCATTGGGTGTGAGGGTTAGGGAATACTTTAAGTCCTGCCGTCAAGGAGGAACCTTTCTCTAGAGAAAATGTAAGCCAAGAGGATAGACCGCACTCCATCAGATGTTTCCTGAATTTCACCCTGCTGCATCCTCGGCGCCACCCTAGGTGCTGGGGTCGGGAAGCCAGGGGCACCAAGTGAGACTTGGTCCTCATCTTGCATTACACTGCCCAGGTGTCTACAGATTGCTCCTGTCAGAACCAAGTGAGAAGCTGGTCAAGGCCTGTTTACAGTGTTAGAGGGCTGCTCTTTTGCCTTGAGGAATTCTAGGATTAACAGGTAAATTCTATCTCCAAAAGGGAAGAGATGTGTATAAAGATGGAGGCCTTGAATTGTATCCACCAGGAGAAGTCCACAAAGCCAAAAATGGAGTGAGTCATACTCCCACAATAAATGTGGGAAATGAATATCACTTCTTTGATTTGCTAAATGCTTGAGAAAGCAATTTTGAATAATTATTTCCTACAGTAGTAGAGAGGTAAGAGACCTGCTGTTTTCAAAGCAGAGAAAACCAAGGCAAGTTCCTGACCCAGTCACAATGGAACTGTTGGAAAAGCTGAAGCTAGAACTCATGTCAGCTTGAGCCGAAGCTTTCTAGTGTTGCTAGCCCAGCAGCATGCACTTTCTCAGGTCTCCTGCCTTATCTCCATGGAGCCAGGATCTGAGAGGAGAGCAAGTGGGCCAGCCTCACAGTGAACCAGGCAGATGGGCCTGTTCAGTTGCAGCTTCTGGAGCTAGTGAGTACTTATTACTCACCCAGCTTTATGTCCTCTGAGAAAATAAAACCCTTAATCACCTTCAGACAGCATTGGCAGGTGAAGCCTTAAAAATGTCAAACAGTCAGCTCGGAAATCACATTTTGTTAACCACCCACACAGAGATTCATCTGAAAGTCTACAGACCTCAGCCTGCAAGCTTAGTGTATTGCAATGAAAACATCTCTGCTTTGTGGATGTCTCAAGGAGCATGCAGTTGAAAATGGATACCAAGGAATCGACTGGGAGAAGAAAGAAGAGAAAAACAAGATTATTTTAAGTAACTTTTTTTAAGCACTTTTCATTTGGGCCCAATTGGTTGATTTCCTCAGAAAAAATAAGAGTATATCTATCAAAGCTAGAGCATCACACGTGCTAGAAAAGACAAGTGAAGAAGCCAGGAAGTTAGAACTGGGGTTCACATTCGCCATCGTGTCTAATACTGACTATATTTTTGCCAGGTTTTTTAGTCAGTTGCTATCACCAGTAATCTGGGATGGAGAAACTTGTGGTTTAGGGGAAGTGGCTGAAGAGGGGCTGATTAGCAGAAAAGGGTATCAGTACTTGTTGAGAGATTGGTGATGATCTTTAATGTCCTTCTGGTTTTAAGGTTCTGTCATTTGCCCTGGCCGGTGTGGCTCAGTTGGTTGAGCATCATCCCATGCACCAAGAGGTCACTGGTTCAATTCCCAATCAGGGCACATGCCCGGGTTGCAGACTCAATCCCCCGTAAGGGGTGTGCAGGAGGCAGCCGATTGATGTTTCTCTTTCATTAATGTTTCTCCCTTCCTCTCTCTAAAATCAATAAAAATGTATTTTAAAAAAAATTTTTAAGATTCTGTAATTCTAAACCGTTGATCTGGCCAAACTTGCCTGTCAGTCTTGCCCATCCCACACTGGAAAGGTGTTTGTTTCATTATTCTCACTAGGGGCTTCTACTCGTGGCACAGGCCCAGCTGCAACTCACGCTGACTCATACACATCAACATCCTGCTGTTGACAGGATGGCAGGCACTAGACAGGCGTGTTCCAGAAAAAAACATTGAACACTTGACTTCGTAACATCACCTGCCGCCTGCTGCTAGTCCTCCTGCTTCCACACGCTCTTGCATGCACCCTGAAGTATTTGTCTATCAACATTCTTTACTCCATCCTACTCAGGGTTCTCAGTTGTAAGAGGGAGAAATCCACTCAAGTTGACTCAGAGATAGGAAGGACAGCCCTCCCAGGGACTGGCCCTTCCCTGCCTCTCTCAGGCGCTGCTTGGTCTTTGTCATTGGCCTGCCTCTGTTCACCTACTTTCTACTGTTCTCTGCAGATTGGCTTCCTGGTTCCACACAGTTCATGTTCCCCATAACTTCAGCATGCACTTTGCTTTGTCTTGACACAGCGCCAGCTCTGGCCTCAATTTTATATCACTTTTCAGCTCAGCTTCCCACAGCTGACTGACTCTAATTCTGGATCTCAGCTCTGGATTTCCCAGAAGAATCTGATTGCTGCCTTAGGGCAGATGTCCACACCTAATCTGGTCAGTGAAGAGAAGCATGTATGGCCACAGAGGCCCCCTCCAGTGGTGGCTATGGCTGTAGGGGGCAGGAGTGGTTCCCAAGGAAGGGCTTACGTCTGGGAGCACTCCAGAAAGAGACCGCCGTACCCTCCAACTGAGCCAGTTATTCCCAGATGTGCAATACAGGTATTCTGAAGTCACATTTTGGTAACCATCAGGCCATCATTCCATTGTATTCCTCTCTAATTAAGAAACCTGCAACTAAAGAGATAGTAAGAGTACTAGGGGAAAGGTTCACCAATGAATTTCAAAGAAATGGTGAAAACTCTGAGGAAAAGGCCCTCCAGTGATTCCCATGTAGTGGTAGAAGAAGAGTGCTCAACCAATAGAAGAAAAAAGGATCTGGTTTATATACAAGTTCAGCCTATAAAGGGCTAATGCACTGGGTGCATAATAAGATGCAAGAGACTAAATTGCAGTAAAAGCAAGAGTTAACCTACCATTATACACACACGATTAGCAGCAATTTTAAAGGATTTGATTCCCAGTTCTAAAAAGGCTGAAATAATGTGTTAACTTACACACTGCTATGTGCACTGAAAAAGCACTTTGAGCATCTTGGAGAACTTAACAGTAATTTCTGTCCCTACTCTACAGACACAAAAACACAGGTACAGAAAAGGTAAACCATTAACATCGCCGCCTGCTAGTGACAGAACTGGGCTAGTGCATATACACTCCCAGCCAGGGTCCTATCCAGCCTCAGGGTTCTCAGCCTGTCTGATTATCGGAACCATATGGGTTGGGTGGTAAAATGGAGACTACTAGGCACTACCTGAAGGCACTAAACATCCCTTGGGAGGAGGCCCTACTTCTATCCTAATATATAAAGAGCCAGGGTCCGTCACGACCAAAACGACTGGACAGGTGACCGAACAGTGGGCCCCAGGCCGCCGGGCTTGGCGGCAAGAAGGGTCTGTGCACCCCGGGCCACTGGGGCATGGTGGCGGAAGGGATCTGTGCACTCCGGGCCACTGGGGTGTGGCGGCGAGAAGGGTCTGCAGGCCCCGGGCCGCTGCAGCGCTGCGGAACTCTGGGTCTCGTGCAATTGGGGGTGTGGCCGCCTTCAAACCAGACCCTGACAGGCGGGAGGAGGGAGCCCCATTCCTCGCAGAATCAGCCATTGATCAGCTTGCTGTCAGTGGCCTGCCAACCAGGAATCCCATTGCCCTGCACCCCGGACCCTAAAATATTTCCTCAATTAATTCCCTTTGAACGTGCACGAATTTTGTGCACCGGGCCACTAGTATTTTTATAAAGCTCCACAGTTCTGATGATCAGCCAGGTCTGGAAACAATTGCATTCACCAACATTTTCAACCAGAAACTAATAAAGGGTGGACGTGTTTTCCTGGCCATGAACAGCCTGAAAAGTATCAGGCTTTTCTGGAAAACACAGTGGTATCTTCCTTTTACACATCACACTCCATGGCCTGTGCTGAGAACTCGGAATGAATCCACGCTGACACTGTGACCCGGACCCCTTGTGAGAAGCCCCTGCCCTCATCTGAAGCCCAGCGATGTGAGTACTTATCCCCAGCAGGGACTGGGAGTGTGCTCTGGGGAGAGTTTGTAAAGTGGCTCAGCGCCTGCCACATAATATGTTTAATAAGTGTTTATTGTTAACTCTCTTTCTGGAGCTACTGTCACTGATGATAAGATAACTTGAATTTCACATCTTTTATTTCC
>NW_006285996.1:286490-289821 GCF_000327345.1 Myotis davidii
TTCCTGGTTTTCCTGATTAGGTCCCTCCTTAGGCTGAGTGTCCCACTGTAAACAGAGGAGGGAGTACTTTTGCCATGAGCATGAAGTTACCCTTGAAAATACCAGTCCTGTCATTTGGGGTTTTAGGTCTCTTGGTTCTCTCTCTTACGAGGTCTACTCCAATTTCCTTGCCCTTCAAGGTTCAGCTTCTACGTTTGAGAAGATGAGAACACAAAGAATAGATGGAGAAAACACTTTTTCATGGTCACTCCTTGGAAGATGGGCACTTTGAATCATACCTTAAGTCCTGTGCCCATGCTTGGGGTACTCCAAGCATGTCAAACTCAAAGGCTAATATGGGCCAAATAAACAAGGTTTAAGTTTATGTGGGCCACAAAAAAACAAAAGCTTCAATGTTCATAGAAACGTGAGTTTATTTCAACAGAGACATGCTAAATACAAAGGGCTAAAATGAATAATCGTTCACATAAAATAATAGAGCACTTTAATAAAAATTAATGTTTTTTTCTTTAACATTAACTTACCAGACACTGAATACCTGCACAATTTAATAAGCATAATGCAAATAAACCTATTTTTCTTGTTCTCCGAAAGCAAAATATTTCCTGTTGTGCACACCAAACAAGTCAGTCCAAGACTAATGATGTGGCGGAAATGAATGCAACATGATTATAGAAATCAGTCATTAGCAAATGTTGTAGTTCATTATTAATAATTATGTATAACAATATTGTAAAAATTAAGTTACAAAATTTTTATTAAAATGTTTCTTACATACTGTTATATTGACTGGGCCAAAAAAATATTCATTGTGGTCCACATACGGCCCATGGGCTTCGAGTTTGACATGCTTGGGGTACAGAGTGGTGAAAATTAGAAGGGCATGTGATGCTCAGAGTTCTTACTGGGTTTTTGCCTTTATTTGCTTTGATGAGATACACCTCATTGGATAACAGAGGGGGCACATTTTTGTTTTGGTGCAACAGCTTATTTCTTATAACTTAAACCAGCTTGATCTGAGAAGTTGTTCCAGGTCTTTTTTTTTTTTTTTTTAATGAATAAATCTTCTTTTGAAAACAACTGTTTGCTGCCTTCCATCCTGAGCTGAAATGAGTGCACAGCTCTGTTATTTACCAAAGTGGAGGCTACACCTACACAGGATCTACTTTTGGGCTTGGAGAGGGTGGTAATGCTGCAGCTCATGAAGACGGACTTGCCAAGTTAATTTAAATTGGTGTGAAGAGCAATTCCAGTATGCTGGCTGACAACACTCAGACTGACCTCAGAGCTGGAGATGGTCAACAATAGTATTGTACAGTTGAGAGCAAGCTGTGCAATCAGCCTCGGGTGGTTTTTCTAAGCATCTTTTTAAAGAACCTGACAAAGGAAATTTAGAAGCTCCATCAGTCAGACCTGTGGGTGCTTCATTTCGTTTTTCTAGCACCTGGCAGTGTCCCCTCACTTGGTACAGAGAGATGATAATGGATGAAGAAACAACCCATTCCTCCAGAGTGGGAAAGGAAGGAGGAAAGGGGGGCGGGGCGGCGCGGGGAGATGTGCTGGGCTGAGAAGTTAGCAGTTACCTGGAGGCTTTTGACTATTTGTGTAAAGGGAAGTCGGGGGTCTCAGAATGACTATTTAGCTCAGGCCCATTTCAGAATTAGAAATTAGAAGGGCTTAAAGAAAGTAGAGGAAATATTCAAATTAATGATTGTTAAAAGCATAATTCCTAACTGCACTACTGTAGCTTACCATGTACAGAGAATGTGAACCATGCCCACTCAGAAAATTGAGGTCACTTAAAACTTTCTATGCAGATGAAGGGAGTTGGAATAGCAAGAGTATAATAGGTTCTGGGCAGGAACACTGGTTCATTTTAGCTGTTTCTCTGCATTTCATTTCTTGCTTATAAAGGGTACTACTAAAGTGCCTACCTTATGTTGTTTATTGTAAGAATAAAGCAGTACTTTAATCTGTAAAATAATATGCAAATGTTAATTATTTTATTGGTGTGGGCACTTTGAGTTGCAGATGACAGAAACTCAAACTGGCTTAAGCAAAAAACCATCTGCCTCATGGTCCCTAATATAAGGGATAAAAATGCAATGATGGAGTTTATAGGCCCATGTCTGTACACGCCTTCCACAGTGTTATAATGTATTGAAGGCTTACCGATATGGAACTAAGCCGTGCTCCCCAGAACACCACATTCTGAGACTGATTTAATACAGGTACGGAGCTTACAAAACCCACAGGACTGGTGGTTAGTATGCCCCCTACATTGTCATTCTCAAATCATGCTTTTAGAGTCCTGTCTTCCTCAGTGGTGTCACCCTGCTAGCAAACATGTTCAAGGGAACAATTGAGAATTCTTGCAATATTTTAAATTTCCTTCTTCAAAAAATGATGCTAGAGTAACATGTTATAGAAAGATGTGAGAATTGTAAAGTAGTGGCACTATCAGAACTCATAAGCCCTGGGGAAGAATTTGTGTGATTGGAACTGCTCCGGGAGCTCCGTCAGCTTGGCCTGGCCAGTCAGAAGAGGGGATGCAGGAGGGAGTAGGTGAGGGGAGACATATACTGCCATATGAAGGCCACATGTGTATCGCTTCCCACTAAATTGTGACCACCTCCTACCAAGTTGGAATTTGTCTTTTTTGGCCGGGAATTTGGAATTAGTGTTGCCCCCTTCATCTAGCACTGTGCTTGGCACACAAGACAAATTTAATAAATACTTGTTAAGTGAATAAAGTGATAAGTAACAAAGTTGAAAACTAAGATGGAAATGGACAAGAATAGTAGAACAAAGATGTTCTGAAGAAAGCAGTAATCAGAATTAGTATTGCGTATAGGATATGAAGGAGAAGAAAGATCCAAAGTGAAATAATGATAATGGGTTATTATTTATTTATTATGAATTAACATAGAAAAGCCCTGACAAATTCCATCTGAACTTGATGAGTCTGAGCTGCAATAAGGGCACAAAAGTTCAAAATGCAGAACTAGAGCTCTGGAGTCAGGGCCATGGAGGTGACAATTGTATTACAGATGTTTCCCTCCCCTCTCCACCCCCCTCCACCCGGTTCCGCCCCACACCAGGCCTTCACCACCCTATTGTCTGTGTCTGTAGGTAATGCATATATGCATATAAGTTATTTGGTTAATTTCTTCCTCCCTCTCTAGCCCCCTCCCTCTGAGATTCCTCAGTTCCATGTTTTTATGCCTCTGGTTCTATTTTATTCATCAGTTTATTTTGTTCATTAGATTCCTTGTTTATTTTGATTTTTAGATTCAATTATTGATAGATATATATTTATTGCCTTTATTTT
>NW_006285996.1:289898-290839 GCF_000327345.1 Myotis davidii
AAGACACCCCTATGGAGCAGGACTTGCTTTGTGGGGCTTTGGTGCTCACTGAGTCTGCCCCTTGAGTGTGTCACTTATGGATGCATAGAGTTGTAATCTGGTATGGTCTGTAGCTGTCCACTGGGTGCACTGGCTCTGGAGCCTCCCAAGAGGTTCAAAGTCAGCCACTGTCTTGGAGCTACCAAGAGATCTTCAAATGGGTGCTACTTGTATTGGGCTTGGAAGTGCCCAGGCGAGTCCCAGCTGTGAAGAAAGGCAGGTTGGTGCTAGTGCCAGGTTTGGGGCCTCTTATTGATAGGTACCACCAGCTGCTGCTTGTTTGACAGATTTTAGGAAGTCTGAGGCCTGAGCCCGGATAGATCATTCATATGGAAAAACTGTTGCAAACAGCTTGGGTGGGGCTACAAATTGAATGGGGTGGGGTCTCAGGGAATCACCAGGATGGAGCGAACAGTGTGAGCCAGGCTAATGGAAACTCAGATATGGCTGCCAGTCAGCTTTGTGACCAGGGAAGTTCCAGCACAGGAACAATGACCCTTGCGAGCACCCCTATCTGGGAGAAAGCTGCACCGGAGTTCCTGCCCCAATGCCAGACAATCCAGTTCATCCATATGGCCCTGGATCTCCCCAAGCTGCCACCCCAGCACTGGAGCCCAGAGGGAGTGAGTTTAAATAAGTTCATGTGCCAGCCCTTTAAGAGGAACTGCTTGGTTTTGTTCCCCAAAGTGGGGGTACTCAGGCATGTGTGGAGTGATATTATAGCTCCATCAGATCCATTAAGATTGAGGAAGATAGGGCAGAGCCCAGCTTGCCAATTTCATAAAAGAATACTTGTCTTGAAGCAGCCAGTGAGGTGTTCTTTTGATGTTCTATTTGGTATGCTCATAAACCTAAATTCCTTCTTTCTTACCAACTCCAACGAAATGAATATTAGATTGGGT
>NW_006285996.1:291020-303257 GCF_000327345.1 Myotis davidii
TGAGAAACAGCAATGGACTGCCTCCTATACACATTCTGACCAGAGACCAAACCTGCAACCTAGGTAGTTATGTGCCCTGATCAGGAATTGTACCTGCCACCTTTCAGTGTATGAGGCCACATTCCAACCAACTGAGCCACACCAGCCAGGGCAGTTTAATTTTTTATTTGATTCTCCACTCCTGCCAATCAAGAATGCATGTCCTTTGTAGAAAATTGGGAAAATATAAAAAAGTATGACAGGCAGAAAAGATCATCCATGGGATAAGTAGTTAAGTCTTTTCATAGGTTAGCATCTGGTATCTGTTTGATTCTGAGCTCTGCTGCTTACTACAACCATGTGACCCAAGACCAGTTACCTACCTTCTCTGCTCTTGTCTGCATAACTGACATTTGCATCTAGTAGCATTGTCTGAGGATGAAATGAGCAAATACTTCTAGAACATAGTAGGACTTATGAAATGATAGGCATTAGTCTCAATTATGTGGTAACCATTATGATTTGAGTTGTGACTGTTACTGTCAACCCAGCACCCCCACTGGAGGTCCTCTCCGGGCCGACAACACAGGAACTGCTCCCGCTGAGCTGCAGGTGTTGGTAATGATGCTCTGGGTTTGAACAAGCTCCCAGTGGAAGGTGGACAGGTATGGTTGGGTCCCCAAGTACTTTTGGTCAACCTCAGGACATGCTGATCCTGGAATCTGTTTCCATCTTCTCATTCTCACTAACCACTATGCATCACTGCCCATCTCTGCCAGTTCTTTCTAATTCACCCTTCAGTTCCCACCTATGGCCTTCTCTTCCCCTCCCTGGTTTTTTTTCTTCATGTTGTTGTTTTTTATTATTTATTTTATAGAGAGAGAATCATCAGCGTGAGAGAGAAACATCTATCAGTTGCCTTTGGTATGCACCCTGATCAGGGTAGGAACCAGCAACCTGGGCATATTCCCTGACCAGGAATCCAGCCAGCAACCTTTTATTGCATAGGATGACCAACTGAGCCACTCTGTCCAAGGCCCTCCCTGGTCTTTTAACTTTACTTTGTTGCTTCTCTGGCTCCCTGTTGCTTCTCTTGACTCTTGCTCCCCCAAAAAAGCTAATGACGAAAGTGAGAGGCCTCATACATTTTATCTTACTAGTATTTTTCATTATAAAAATACATTGTGAGGTCTGTATATACACGGTGTCCCAAAAACATGTACACACACTTTAACAGCTGATAGCTCAATTGATGTTTCTTTCTTTTCAACCACACTAATCTTTGAACAAAGGAAATTCATCCCAAAATGCTGCTGGAAGTTTGAAAACACAGTTGAAGTACAAACACTGCCTTTATGATTATTCAAAGTGTGCCTTTAAAGTGTCCCATAAAAATGTATGCACACTTTGAATAATTAAAATGCCCCCCAAAATGTGTATACATTTTAATAGCTGATAACTTACTTAATTTTCACTCTTTTTCAGGTTTAACTGATTTGAAATAATGCGTGAAGCCAGACTAAGCTTTGAACAAAGAAAATTTATACAGTAGATTTTTTTCTGCTGGCAACAGTTGACGAATTGAGGGCACACGAATACCAAATGAAATGATTCTTGATGTTTTCGATTTCATTGCTTCACATTATCAGCAGTGCCTGGACCAGGATGCTCATCAGTTTGAAAATGGGCATTGACCAAGAAATAGTTATTCATTTCTGTAGATTCTTTTAAATTTTGAAAATCAACTGTATGTTAATAAACACTGACTTTATAATCATTCTAAGTGTGTATACATTTTGGGGGGACACCCTACGTACATATGTTTAACACAATTAGATTCAATACATATACTCTTCTGCACGTTGCCTCTTTTACTTAATATGTGGCAGACATCTTTTCATATTGTTCATGCAGCTCGGCCTCCTGGATACGAATTGGAGGTGGTGTTGTGTGTTGTTGTTCTCTCCTGCCTCTGAATTGTGTCTGTTTTGTGCTAGTTCACCTTGGTCTTTCTGTTTTGTGCTGAAGGCGTCCTTGATAGTTCTTGCCTATGCGCATTTTTAAAGTGAGGGAGTTGATATTTGATTAGGAGCCCTCTGTGTGTGGGCAGGACTTGTCAACTGGCAGACTTTGCTTTATGGTGAGCAGGTGGGAACCTGGCCATGGTTCTGGGGATTCTAAAATGCCAGCATGTGGAGGATCTAAATTTGGGGAATCACACGTTCTCACTACCCTAATTCTCCCCAGAGAGTTTATTTAATTTTTTTAAAGAGAAAAGTACTATGTAATGTCATGTTTTAGATAGATATGTGATAGGCAATTATGTTAGCATAGACAGCTGGCTATAAATCAAGGGGGCAAAGGAAATCAGACATGATGTATAGTCAACTCAGGAGCATAAGCCTGCTTAACCAGGAAGCTACAGCTTCACACCCCAGGGGGTCACAGCATTGCCCTGCAAGGGGGATTAACACTCCCTCTCCCCCCACCCCACCGCATATATAGGGAGGAAGGACCGCTTTTCAATCTCCACATTCTACTCACCCAGACTATGGGAAAGGTAAGCACATGTGCTATAGGAGCCAAGATTGCAACCATAGAGGCCTGTCTGTCTAGCTTGGGAAAGAATCAGATGGGATAAGGGGCACAGGACCCCAGAGTATCTGGGAAATTGGTTGGTTAGGGGGAGGACCCATCAGAAGCCTATGAAAGCTTGGAAAGTGGGTTAGTTTGAAGAAGTGCCTGGTCTCTCCCAAGCCCAAGTTAATATAACCTGAGCCTAACAAAGTTTTTTCTCTTGTGGGGTAACATGCACTTGCCCCGTTTGCTTGCACCTTTTTTCTCCATAGCAAACATGTGGCCCTAGCAGCCGCTGGCAGGCAGCCGTGCGGGCTTCAAGCAGGCTCCAAGCCAAGCCTGGGTACTGGGTACAGCCGCGCCAGCTGGCCGGAGCACAGCCAGGAACTGGACTAAGCTTCGATATGGCACAGAATCTCTGGACAATGGTTTTTGTATTGGGCTTGATGAATACAAGACTGGACTCTTTATGGTGGGATGGTCAGAGATGGAATATTAAAAATCTAGGGACAACCTATTTTCTCCCAAATAAATCCTACCACCAGACCTCATCCTCCCTTGTGGGTGTCAGTGCTTTTCTTGAGACCCCATAAGGACCCCACTTCTACCGGCAACATCTAGACAGGCAGGAGCAGAGCAAGAACAGGTACAGAAGGTCACCAGGGCAGAAGCCCCAAGTACCTAGCAACAGGCAAAACTGGCCTGGATCCTCGCCCCCAAGGTGACCTTTCCTCCCTTGGCGTATCTCAGGTCATACAATTAGACCCTCTGACCTGTCATAGCGCTCGCTGATCATGTGGTTCAGATCCTCCCCTGACCTTTCTTCCCCTGGCCTGTTGCTAGTCATGCACATTAGACCCCCATAGAGGGGGAATGAACAAGGGAACCTTGAGCATTAAGTCCCAGGACAGTGAGTTTCTGGCCTGCATCAAATACATCTAGGACTCAGTTTTGTTTCATTCAGCTCCAGGTCCAGAAAAGCAGCAAAACAGATAAGCAACACCAGGGCTGACATCAAAACCAGCTGCACTGACTAATGCCCCCCACCTCCACCCCCACTCTTGTGACAACCAATCCATAGAGACTAGGACCTTGAAAGGACACAACTGGAAAGCTGATGAATATTCCATTGGGCTCCCCTGAGACCTCCAGATAAATACCCTCAAGACAGAGGACCCAGTGGGGTCTCCCTACTCCCTTTCCCAGGAGCATTTTCTTTGCCTCTCTGCTTCTCCTAAGTCCTAAGGGTCCTTCCTTTGCCTCTAACTTGTTTCCTAAGCCCATTTCTTCTATGGCTCACTTCTCCTACCTTTGTTACTTTCTAAATAAACTTTGGCTTATATTTGAGTCTTGGATTTGAGTTCTTAGCCAGAACTCAAGTACCAAGGTTGCTGAACCAAGGTCCAATTGCCAGTAACATTCTAGTGCTGTACCGCTGCCAACAGATGATAGATAGATAGATGATTGATAGATAGATAGATGATAGATAGATAGACAGACAGGCTCATACTCCCCGGAAAAGTAAGTACTTCTTCCATATTCCAACCAATGAGAAGTGAAGGGAGAATTTAAATTAAGGTCTATTTAACTTCAAAAACCAAATCCTCTTTAACAACTATGATAAACTGTCTGGGATGATCCTGTAAACTGGGTACATAAATGTGTGGATGAAAAGGGGGCCACATACTAAACCTGACAAGCCCAGGGGAGGCCTGCATGGTGGGCTTCACAAACTCAGAGACCTAAAGTAACCGTAGGATGGTCTGAAATTAAAACTTTCCAGCTAAAAGGGAGGCATGGCAGGTAGTCACGCCCTAAGCCAGTCTGTTCCTTGATAAAGGTCAGTCTTTACCTTAACTGAGCTGGCCTATTGTTCTCTCTCTTCCCCCCCACTAAGCTCCAAGGGCCCTTCTTTTGCTGTAACTTGTTTCCTGAGCCCATTTCTTCTATGGCTCACTTCTACCTCTGTGACTTTCTAAATGAACTTTTTTCTTATAGTTTAAGGTTTGGCTCTGAATTTTTCTCTTAGCCAGAACTCAAGAACTGAGGCTGCTGAACAGAAGTTAACAGCTGGTGCCATTGTTTCCACTGCTAACAGATGGTGCTGTGACTCCCACTGCCTTCTCGCCATTCTCGATGGGGATCCACTGATAGTGCCCGGAGATACCCATAGGGGGTACATACTAGTATTTGCCAACTGGGAGAAATTTGACTGTGAGTCCCTCAAGAAAAGGAGGCTAGTCTTTCTTCTTTTGCAACATGACCTGGCCGCTGTATAAAGTGGGCAATAGAAAGGTTTGGCTAGTCAATAGTGCTATTAATTTAATTTCATTTTTTATAAGGTTGCCAACTCTTTAAGATTTTTTTTTTATTGAAAGAGGGGAAGGGAGAGGGAGAGCTAGAAACACCAGCTTCCGTCTGCAAGCCCCCTACTGGGGATCAAGCCCACAACTGGGCATGTGCCCGTGGCCGGAATCAAACCCGGGACCCTTCAGTCTGCAAGTCGACGCTCTATCCACTGAGCCAAACTGGCTAGGGCTGCGCCATTAATTTTAATACTATCTTGCAGCTAGGCCTATTTTGCTATTCCCAAGGGAAATGCATGGCCATCCTGTACATTCAGCCTTTCTGGCTCTCAGGGATAAAGCTATGCATTACCTGTAAAGTAGATCCCTCTACAATTGCTAAATTGTACTCACAGCCCCTGCCTCCTTTACCTCCCCTGGGTAATTTCTCAGAAAATAAGAAAATAAACAAGTAAATAAAATAAGTGCTAAAACTGCCATTTTCCAGAGCTTTTTGTCAATTTGTTGAGATTTTGCTTCCTGACAATTGTCAGTTTGACTCAAATAAACTAATAAAAATTCTTACAGGTTTGGATTTTTTTGCATCAACAGGTAGATAGATTTGGTATAATTTGGCTTACCCGAACCCTAGCCTCATTCCCCACAGAAGGGTCTTTGTTAGTGGCCTTGCTAGTATATAGAAATTGTAGAGCCTTAGTGTTGAGAAAATCACTTTGCTTTTAGCCTCTGTTCAGGCTTATTCCTCATCCTCAAAAGAAACAACCATCTGAGAGAGGCAAATCAAAACAACGATGAGGTCCCATCTCACACCTGTCAAAATGGCTATCATCAGAGCCAAGCCTTAAACTATAAGAAAAAACCACACGTGCTGGCGAGGATGTGGGGAAAAAGGAAACCTCGTGCACTGCTGGTGGGAATGCAGACTGGTGCAGCCACTGTGGAAAACAGTATGGAGTTTCCTCAAAAAACTAAAAATGGAACTCCCATTTGACCCAGTGATCCCACTTCTAGGATATATCCCAAGAAACCAGAAACACCAATCAGAAAGGATATATGCACCCCTATGTTCATAGCAGCACAATTTACCATAGCTAAGATTTGGAAACAGCCTAAGTGCTCACCAGCAGATGAGTAGATTAAAAAACAGTGGTGTGTCCTGACCAGTTTGGCTCAGTGGCTAGCATCGGCCTGTGGACTGAAGAGTCCCAGGTTCAATGCCCGTCAAGGGCATGTACCTTGGTTGCGGGCACATCCCCAGTAGTGGGTGTGCAGGAGGCAGCTGATCGATGTTTCTCTCTCATGGATGTTTCTAACTCTCTATCCCTTTCTAACTCTCTATCCCTCTCCCTTCCTCTCTGTAAAAAATCAATAAAATATATATTTTTTTAAAAAGACAGTGGTGCATCTATACAATAAAATACTACGCTGCGGTAAAAAAAGAACTCTTACCATTTGCAGCTTGTATGCATGCATATAAGCATAACCAATGGACACAGACACAAGGGAGTGAGGGCATGTGCTGGGGGGTCGGGGTGGCCAGGGAGAGGTCAATGGGGGGAAAAGGAGACAAATGTAATACTATATGTAATACTTTAAACAATAAAGAATTTTTAAAAAAGAAAGAAAGAAAAAGAAACAACTAGCCCTAGCCTGTTTTGCTCAGTGGTTGGAGCATTGGACCGAAGGGTCTCCGGTTTGAGTCCAGTCAAGGGCTCCCACCTCGGTTGCAGGCTCGATCCCCAGCCCTGGTCATTGCATGTGCATTTACAGGAGGCAACCAATCAATGTGTCACTCTCACATCAATGTTTCTACCTCTCTCTAAAAATTAATGGAAAAATATCCTCCATTGGATTAAAAAAAGAAAGAAATTCTCTGGATGTTTGTTAAGCTTCACTTTCTTGACACAAAGAGAAGTTCTTGACATTATCCTTTCAGGCCGTTTCTCATTGAAGGTCATTGAAAAGGACATTGCACTTTGGTACATTTTTTAAAATGTATTTTTATTGATTTCAGAGAGGAAGGGAGAGGGAGAGATAGAAACATCAATGATGAGAGAGAATCATTGATTGGCTGCCTCCTGCATGTGCCCTTGACCGGAATCAAACCTGGGACCCTTCAGTCCGCAGGCCGACGCTCTATCCACTGAGCCAAACCAGCAAGGGCTCACTCTGGTACATTTTGAAGCCAAGAACCACTCTCCTGCAATTGTAGCATCCATTCTGTGTTGAGATCAACTGCATAGCTATTTGATGCCTGGGCACTGCCTCTAGTGTTTACGAAAGTGGAGGCTTTCTGCTAAATGATTATTAACCCGTCTCTTTTAACTTTTTAAAAAACTGATTTTAGAGAAAGAAAGGAAGGGAGAGGGAGAAACATGGATTTGTTGTTCTACATATTATGTATTCATTGGTTTATTCTTGTATGTGCCCTGACCAGAGGCCAGACCCGCAACCTTGGCATGTTGGGATGACACTCTAGCCAAGTGACCTACCCAGCCAGGGCTCCTCTTAACTTTTTAATATCATTCAAGGTCACTGTGACTTTCAGCCATTCTTTCATTCTGAGGTGGCTTGAAACCTCTCTGCCTGAGAAGCCCTCATTTGTTAAAAGATAATGTAAGAATCAATCCAGTGATCTTGCAGATATGGTTAGCTTCACGTCATACAGAAAATGTCTTGGGATAGTTAATTATGAAGCCAAGTGACCAGTAACTCCCTGAATTACTTTTATTGAATTTTATTGTTTAATATAGCTTGTCATTTCCTAGAAAGTCATTCGCAGTCAGAAAGTAGGCAGCTTTACCTTTTTTTTAATCCTCACCCAAGGATATGCTTTCTGAGGAAGGGAGGGAGGGACAGAAGGGTTGGGAGAGAGTTGGGGGTTACATCAATTGGTTGCTTCTTGTACTTGCCCCAACTGGGGACCCAACACCCAACCTGTGTATGTGCCCTGACTAGGAATCAAACCCGAGACCTCTCAGTGTACAGGACAACGCTCTAACCAACTGACCCATACCAGCCAGGACAGAAAGCGGACAATTTTAAAGATAGGACATAAACCCCAACACACACCTCTTCAGAAATTGTTTTCTGATCTGCAGAAGAGGGAGGCCTTTACTCATAGGAAAATAAACTTCTGCTATACATTTTTAAGTTGACTAAATGTGTGTGTGTGTGTACATATATATATAATATATGTTTTATTAATTTCAGAGAGGAGGGGAGAGGGAAAGAAAGATAGAAACATCCGTGATGAGAGATGGCTGCCTCCTGCACGCCCCTGACTGGGGATAGAGCCCAAAACCTGGGCATGTGCCCTGACCAGGAATTGAACTGTGACCTCCTGGTTCATAGGTTCATAGGTCGATTTCAACCACTGAGCCACACCAGCTGGGCTCAAATATGTATTTTTAAAACAGGAAGAAAAACATTAAACAAAGTAAAATGTACATTTGAAAGGAGATTTAAATTTGCATTTTTAAAACAAGGTGAGTGGTAACCAGCCTCCGAGAGGGTTACCTGAGATCCCCACTCCTGGTACTGACAGCCTTGTGTAGTCTCTTCCCACACTGAATTGGGGTGCCCTATGTAACCATTAGGATATTGAGGAAATCATGGTGTGTGGCTTCCAAAGCTGGGTCATAAAATATATTGTGGCTTCTCCCTTGCCTTCTGCTAGCTCTCTCACTCTGGAGAAAACAAATGCCATATTGTGGAGACACTCAAACAGCCCTGTGATGAGATCCACGGGGAGGAATCGAGGCTTTCTACCAGCAGTCATGTGAGTGAGCAGCTTGGAAGTTGATCCTCCGGCCCTGTCAGGCACTCGGGTGATTGCAGACTCAGCTGACATTTTGACAGCAACCTCATAACAGAGGCCCCAAGCTAAAACCACCTAGCTGAGGGTGCCTGAATTCTTGACCTACATAAACTGCAAGATAAATGTTTTGTTATTTTAAAACACTAAATTAGGGGGTTATTTATAACACAGCAATAGGTAATACAGTGAGTCACAGTAAACAAGGTGAAAGATTCAGATTATGTATTTGAAAATAAAAAGGAATGAGAGGACATGCAGAGCTTTCACCTTGTAGAACATGTGACAAAGTTCCTTTGATTAGGTAGGGCTGATTTCACTCATTGTTCTCTTCGGTGGGTGTTCACATTCACCCATTTATACCTATATATTCGTTAGGCGGTAATTATACCTTTCCAGGGGTTGTCATTCTTCTCCAACACTATACAAATCCTTGCAGGAGGAGAAGTTGAGAGAGACAAGTTAAGGAGCAGCAAATCACAACTGAAAACAAGGTCAAAACTTTCTAATTCAACAGGAGCATTAGCCCAGCCGTCTTCTCATTCATACCGGTGGCTGTGGGTTGTCAGGCCTACATCTCCTGCCACTTTCCTGCAAGGAGGCCTCCAAGTGTTGAAACTGTCACTGGCTAAGTCTCACTGTCTTGAACTGCAACTGACCTTGGAGTTTCATAGGAAGCAAACCTGGGCACCCTCTGGTGACCTTCCAATGAACTACAAACAAACATTACCAGGGCCATTTTAAGTACTTGGCTCCATTTAATTTAAGTTCTTTTTCTATACATAAGCTATAGATATAGTACCTGGGAGTATGATTTCCAAAAAGGAACGCTTTTTACCTACATACTTTTAAAAATATAATTCTTTATTGTTGAAAGTATTACATATGTTCCCTTTTTTCCCCCATTGATTCCCTCCAGCCCGCCCCTGCCCCATTGTCTGTGGCCATAGGCCATGCATATATCCATATAAGGTTCTTGGTTGATTACTTCCCACCCACCCATTCTCCCCTACCTTCCCTCCAAGATTCCACATACTGTTCCCTGTTTCCATGTCTCTGGATCCACTCTGTTCATCAGTTTATTTTGTTACTTAGATTCCACATATGAGTGAGATCATGTGACACTTGTATTTCTCTGACTGACTTATTTCACTTAGCATAATACTCTCCAGGTTCCTCCATGCTGTTTTTTTTTTTCTTTTTCTTTTCTCCATGCTGTTTTAAAGGGTAAGAGAGTCTTCCTTTTTACTGCTGCATAGTATTCTGTGGTGTAAATATACTACAGCTTTTTTATCCACTCATCTACTGAAGAGCACTTGGGCTGTTTCCAGATCTTAGCTATTGTAAAGTGTGTTGCTATGAACATAGGGGAGCATACATTCTTTCTGATTGTTGTTTCTGATTTCTTGGGATATATTCCTAGAAGTGAAATCACTGGGTCAAATGGCAGGTCCATATTTAATTTTTTGAGGAAACTCCATACAGTTTCCCGTAATGGCTGCACCAGTCTTCATTCCCACGAGCAGTGTACCAGGGTTCCCCTTTTCTCCACATCCTCGCTAGTACTTGTCATTTGTTGATTTGCTGATGGTAGCCATTCTGACAGGTGTGAGGTGATACCTCATTGTTGTTTTAATTTGCATCTCCCTGATGATCAGTGACATTGAGCATTTTTTCATGTTTCTTTGCCATCTGTATGTCCACTTTGGAGAAGTGTCTATTTAAGTCCTTTGCCCACTTTTAAATTGGATTGTCTTCCTTTTGTTAAGTTGTATGAGTTCCTTATATATTTTTGATATTAACCCTTTATCAGCTGTATCATTGCCAAATATGTTCTCCCATACAGTGGGCTCCCTTTTCATTTTGTTGCCTACATACTTTTTTAAAAAACCATTTGCAGATATTTTTCATTTCTTCCCACATTTATCTATACCTTGGTGCTATAACTAATGGGCTATGGTTATTAGTCATAGAAATGTTAATAAAATCATAATAACCTCATCACCTAGTCTAATTCTCCTGGGAAGTCTTGCAGAAGTGGTTGCAAAATTTGTTAAATGTTTCTTGAGAGCTAGCATACTAATGATTGACTCAACTCCTCATATTTTCATGTTTGCTACTTTCAGAAGCCACCGAGGGCAGGATTTCAGGTATTAACTCTCAGTTGATTACCCTCCCCATGCTTCTCCCCCACCATGTCCTAACCTTCTCTGCCTTTGCCCTACGTTGGGGTAGGGAAGGGCAGGAATAGAGAGGGCAAAACAACAAGATATAAAAAATAATAGCTGTATGTATGAAGAGCTTCATATAAACAAAGGCAATTCCGTGCTTTGCACAATGAGTACTTAAAAATATCTTCAGAAAGGATAAATTCATAATAAGCTCATGCTAATCACTGTGGCCGTGTTAGAATGCCCAAACCACAAATTAGTAGCAGAAATCAGATGAACTTAATGTACCAAGAGCTCTGTTTCCATTCATTCCAAAAGGAATGTTTGGTATCTTTTTGCAAAGAAATATTTGGAAGCAAGACTACCTCTCCCCAGTTAGCCATCAAGCTTTCAATAATGAGCTTTGTGCCGTGTCTTTTACTGTAATTTTTCACCTTAATGGTTTTATTAAGCTTTTATGTTGCTAAGCAACACGCAAGTCTGGGCTCTTCTCCACCAGATCATAAAAATGCCTGTTTAGTCTTCCCGGTTATGAAGGACACCTGCCTATCCCAGAAAGATGCTCTTTACAGCTGTTTTCTCCTGGCCCCTTTCTTTCCCTTTCCCTGACCCGCTTCCAAAATGGACATATTGAGGCTTCAATACATCTCCAAGCCATAGCCGCGCAGCAGGCGCCCCCTCTGGGTGACATCTCACATTCGCGGGCGCACAGGGAGAGGCCGAGGCAGGACAATTAAGTTGTTGCTTTAACCCAGGTCTGCTAGGAATTCGTTTTCATTGTTCCTACCTACAGACGGCAGTCGTTTGGTTTATACAATTGCTGTAACCGCGGTGGGCCACGCGCTGTAATGAGGAAATGCGGCTTCTGGTCCTAGCCCCCCGCCTCCCCCAGTGAAATGTGGTTGACTAGGGGGAGGCGATGGATATGCTGATGAGTTGCTGCTTTTTCTTTCTTTGACAAGTTCCAGTACGTTCTGCTAGGAAAAGGCAGTAGAGGGGAGGCTAGAAGGAGGGAGACGTTTGCTGAGCAGCATTTGCTTCTTTAAAATATATACATTTATTTACGTGTGTGTGTGTGTAAAAATTGATTTCAGAGAGGCGGGGACAGGGAGAGAAAGATGGAAACATCAATGATGAGAGAGAATCATTGATCGGCTGCCTCCTGCACGCCCCACACTGGGGATAGAGCCCGCAACCCGGCATGTGCCCTGACCGGAATCGAATCCTAGTTCATGGGTCCACGTTCAACACCCGAGCCACACCAGCCGGGGCGCATTTGCCTTTTTAAAGGCAGGGGCGCGAGCAAACTGCAGTCGCGGAGGCCCCCGCAGTGGGCGGCACCCCGCGGCGGTCTGTCCCCCGGCGTCTGTCCGCACCGGCCGTGGCG
>NW_006285996.1:303433-308731 GCF_000327345.1 Myotis davidii
GGGTTCTCTGGCTCTGGCGCCTCCTAGGGGTGCCCGGCCGCCTTCGCAGACAGAAGCCTGCTCTCGCCTAGCGCAGTGGCTGTGCTTCTGAGCGTGACCCGCGAGGGGCCGGGGGTGGGTTTACAAACCACAAGCCACTCCAAAGGCTGTGCGTTCACCGAACGTCCCCAGAAGACTTGACGTGCGCCGGAGAGCGCGCAGACGGGCGCCTCTAAGTATCGCAGTGATGGCTGTTTTCCGGACAAATTGAAGCGAGTGCTCCCGGGGGCAGGCAGCGGTGGGTCCCCAGGACCTCGCTCTGTTGAGAAAGTTGGGGATGGGCGGAGCTGAAGCACAGCTGCGGTACCGAAATGTGGATTTTAGGCCTTTCCTGGCATTTCGTCTTTTTAGACAAAGTATATTTTGCATAAGGTCAACACTCTTGTTAGATGTTAAGCCCATATTCTTTTTTGGTAGTTTTGTACTTTATTCAGCAAATATTTATTAAGTGCCCAATATGAAGTGCCCACCAGAAAGTATTCTAGACACTAAAACTGCAACAAAGCCCATGTCCCTGTTGTTTTCTGTTTCGTGGAACTTACATTCTAGTGGGTGCAGGGAGGGATAAACAGTAGCACATAAACAGTAACACATCTGCAGGTAATTCTTGAGGAATGGAGTGAAGAAATAAAATGGAGTCACTGTAGTCAAGCTGCTAAATTACTAAAATTAAGTAGAATGGGCCATGAGGAAACAATTCTATTCTTGTTTTAACTAACCTGGGAACTTAAACTTTCCAGTCCTGAATCAGTGCCTGGATATACCCCTTTGTTCCACTCCACAAGCCCCCATCTGACATCCATCATCCAGGCTGTCCCACATCTGATGGATAATGCCCTGGACCAACCCTTGAGCTAAGAATCAGAACTGATTATTCTCAAATAATAGTCTTTACTATAAGGACTCTTCAGACTGTACTTTCAGGGGTCATTTTTATAGTTTGTTACTATAAGGACTCTAACTTTTTTTTATTGATTTTTTACAGAGAAGAAGGGAGAGGGATAGAGAGTTAGAAACATCGATGAGATCGATCAGCTGCCTCCTGCACGCCCCCTCAGTGGGGTTGTGCCCGCAACCAGATACATGCCCCTGACCGGAATCGAACCTGGGACCCCTCAGTCCGCAGGCCGACGCTCTATCCACTGAGCCAAACCGTTCTGCAAGGACTCTAACTTTTCTTTCTGTTTTAGATCACTTCTGGGTTTCTGCCTACTGTGTTTTCGGTTTGCAAACACTAGGACCCTTGACTAAATCTTTATCATTTATTTCTAGCCAAAGCCTCCAGACTTTTTTTTTTTTAAGTTTGTCTGAAATACAATATCAAGCAGGATAAGGGATAGAGAGTGATGGGTTTACTATGTTAGATGGTTGGCGAGGAAAAGCCTTTCTGATAGGAAAGCTGAGACTGTAAGAAATGAGAGTGTAAGCAACATGGAAATCTGGGGAAGAGCAAGCAGAAAGCCAGGAGTGTGGGATGTTTGAGAGTGTGTGGGATGTTTGAGAGTTTGTGGGATGTTTGAGGGTGGGGGGATGTTTGAGAGTGTGTGGGATGTTTGAGGATGGGGGGGATGTTTGAGGGTGGGGGGATGTTTGAGGGACATCCCTCTGAGTGAGAGGGAAGATGCTGGAGATAAAATCACAGGGGAGGAGCCAGATCACATGGTACCTCCTAGGACAGAGTAAGACATTGGGATTCCAGTCTCAGTGAGATGCAGAGTTGTTGGAGGGTGTGCTGGAGAAGTGACCTGATGGGACTTAGAATTTTAAAGGCTCACTCTGCCTGCAGAATGAAGAAGGCAGAACACAGGCAAAGCAGCTAGACAGCCCGCGTATAGTTCAGGGAAAAGATGATAGTGGCTTGGCCCCAGTGTAGGCTCTGACCATAGTGAGAAGTGGTCATCACCTGGATATATTTTGAAAATAAATCTAGGTTTTATAAGACCTAGTTTTTCTTATACACTTTAAATGTATGTAGCTGGTTGTATATAAATTATACCTCAATAAAACTTGAAAGAAGTATGTTGGGGACACTTGTACAGGTTTTGAAAGTCAGGTCAAATAGTTTTGCAAGTTTTTGAAAAGGGGGTGAAATGATTGGGTTGTAAGATTTAGAATTCAAAACTAGATAAAGTTCAGGCCAGTCTTAACTACAGCATACTTACTCAGCATGTGGTCCACAGCCTGGGGCAGAATTGAAAGTAAGAGTTTAGGAACTTTTTAAGGCATTTGACAGAATAATCTTATGTTTGCTGTATATAAAAATAAAATCTAACAACCTAAAACTCTAATAATAAAAAAGTTTAAAACTATATTTTGTATGGTTTTGTATTTTTTTCTGTAATATTGTGTTTTATAACAAGAAATATATAATTTGGTCTTTATCCATGGCTCCCAGCACATAGCTCCTTACACCTTTGTAATTTCTTTCTTAAGTGTTAAGAGAAATAGGGGCTATCTTTTGTTCACAGCTCCTGAAATAGCTCCAGAAGATAAAGGCAAAAAGTGTGTGTGTGCCCTACCCAGTTTGGCTCAGTGAATAGAGCATTGGCCTGTGGACTGAAAGGTCCCAGGTTTGATTCCGGTCAAGGGCACATGCCCGGGTTACGGGCTCGATCCCCAATGGGGGGCGGGGGCGTGCAGGAGACAGCTGATCAATGATTCTCTCTCATCGTTGATGTTTCTATCTCAATCTCCCTCTCCCTTCCTCTCTGAAATCAATGGGAATATTTTTTTTTAAAGTGTGTGGGGGGTGGGGTGGGGCGGTGTTTGTTTTTTTAATCCTTACCCTAGGAATTTTCCCATTTACTTTATTTTTTATTGTTTTATTTTATTTTATTGATTTCAGAGAAGAAGGGAGAGGGAAAGACAGAAACATCAATGATTAGAAAGAATCACTGAATGGTTGCCTCCTGCATGCCCCCTACTTGGGATCGAGTCTGCAACTCCAGCATGTGCTTTGACCGGAATCAAACCCAGGACTCTTCAGTCTGAAGGCTGACACTCTATCCACTGAGCCAAACCAGCTAGGGCTCCATTGATATTAGAGAGAGTGGATGAGAGAGAGAAAGACAGAAAGAAATATCGATGTGAGAGTCTGGGGGCCCTATCAAGAGTATGCCAGATGTTCAAGGCCACTCTGAGTGTGGGAATCCTAATCAGGGTGTTTGAGTCTAATTTGCTATACTCGGGTGCAAAAGCAAGGACGCAGCAAACTATACACTGCTTAGGCATGCCTTTCTGTATTTGGCACAAAGCCTCTTTTGTTTGAGCTTGTATATACATGTGAGGCTGCTTGGTCAGGCTACTTAGTAATGGCTCCTGTATAGCTCCTATGTTGGGGGCTGCATTGTGGGGAAAATGTATTACTGACCAGCCGGTGCTGGCTGTTTTGCTAGGATGGCTCCTGTGTTTGCTACTGTATTAGCAAGGACTACTTTGCTGAACTGCTTTGCCTAAAGGCTCCTTTGTAGCAATGGCTACTTGGGCTACAATAGAGAATCTCTTATATACCTGCAACTTCTCATGTCTTCTCTGTTTTCTAATGCCCGGCATCCACGGAGGTCAAGTACCTGGCAGAGGGACTCGGACCCAATAGTTAGCGTAATGGAGCAGGATGGAGTCAGATCTCTCACAATTAGTGCAGCGAGCAGGGTTCAGGAGTATCTGTGGACTCAGGAGCTAGTGCTCCCTGACAGAGAGAAACAAATCGATTGGTTGCCTCCTGCACACACCCCAACCAGGGCCTGGGCTGGGGAGAAGCCTGCAACCAAGGTACGTGCCCTTGACTGGAATCAAACCCAGGACCCTTTGGTCCACAGGCCGATGCTCTATCCACTGAGCCCCACCCACTAGGGCAGTATGTGTGGTTTTATAATGCATGATGAGTCCTTTTCAACCACACCTACATTTATGTTAATGGAGAGACTTTTTGAAAGCTACATGTGATTGGAAGGAGCTGATTGAGGAGGCGAAAAAACACAGGACTAGAGGGTTGGAACTTTTAGCCCACCACCCCAGACATCTGGGGAGGAGAGAAGGGCTAGAGTCACCAATGGCCAATGATGCAATTAATCATGCCTATTTAATGAAGCCTCAAAAAACCCCAAAAGGTTGGGGATTCAAATGGTTAGTGAGCTCATCTACATGCTGGGAGGGTGGCACACTAAAGAGGGCATGGGAGCTCAGCCCCCCTCCCACATACCTTGCCTTATGTATGTCTTCCACCTGCCTGTTAACAGAATCATATCTTTTTAAATAATCAGGTAATCTAGTAAGTAAATTGTTACTGGACTGCTTCCACACCCGGGCTAGCCCAGTCGCAGCACTGTCCGAGACCTTTCAGAATGTCAGGTGACAGTTAGGTTCTTGACTCAAGCAGGAAAAATTTTATGACATAAGTCCGGGTGAAAATGAGAATATGTTTATTAAAGCTTGGGACAGTGCCCTGACTGGTTTGGCTCAGTGGATAGAGCATCGGCCTGCAGACTCAGCTGAACCAGGT
Source organism: Myotis davidii (assembly GCF_000327345.1). Classification (NCBI taxonomy): domain Eukaryota; kingdom Metazoa; phylum Chordata; class Mammalia; order Chiroptera; family Vespertilionidae; genus Myotis; species Myotis davidii. The sequence continues at coordinate 307,974 of NW_006285996.1, forward strand.
TCGAATCTGGTCAAGGGCATGTACCTTGGTTGCAGGCACATCCCCAGTGGAGGTGTATAGGAGGCAGCTGATCGATGTTTCTCTCTCATCGATGTTTCTCACTCTCTCTCCCTCTCCCTTCCTCTCTGTAAAAAATCAATAAAATATATTTTTTTAAAAAAAGGGGGGGGGGGGGAAACCAAGATGGCGGCCTAGGTAAACATCGGAGTTTGCTGCTTTGAACACCCACTTCAAAAAATACAACTAAAAGACAGAACGGACATCATCCAGAACCACAGGAAGGCTGCCTGAGTGGAAATTCTACAACTAGAAGGAAAGAGAAAAGCATACTGAGACTCAGAGGAGGCGCAGTGCAGAAGTAAAATACTAAGGTGCGGAAGTGCATGCGGAGGGGGCTGGTGGTTGAGGGCGCGGTTGTCGTTTTCAATCAGGAGGGAGTCTCAGGCTCTGAGCTCCAGTTCCAGGCGAGTCTCTGGGGACCCAGACTCATATGGGAGAAGTGGGACTGTCTGGCATTGGTCGGAACTCGAGGGCAGCTTTCTCTTGGAGGGGCTTGCAGTGATTGCCGAGACACTGAGAAGCTAGGCCTCTGAGAGCAGCCATATCTTCTAGCCCTGCCCTGTTGATCTTGTGGGACCTGCCCTGCCCAAGCCCTGCAGAGAGGCTTTTGCTGGATAGCCTCAGGCAGAGGCTAGACTAGCACCTCCCTAGAGATCCAGGAGCCAGTGTACCCAGAGGTCAGAGTGGGAGCATCCAGC
>NW_006285996.1:312436-313319 GCF_000327345.1 Myotis davidii
TTCACTTCCTGGACTTGTAAGTCTATTTCTTTCACCAGGTAGGGGAAGTTTTCTGTCATCATTTCTTCAAATAGGTTTTCAATATCTTGCCCTCTCTCTTCTTCTGGCACCCCTATAATTCGGATGACAAAGAGGATGAAGTTGTCCCAGAGGATCCTTACACTCTCTTCATATTTTTTTTTTCCTTTTTTCTTTTCCAGTTGTGGTGGGTGTTGCTTCTTCATATTTAAAATCTTTGGCTTGATTCTTGGGATCCTCTAGTCTGCTGTTGGATCTCTGTATATTATTCTTTTCTTTTCTTTTTCTTTTTTTTTGTTGCTGTTTGCCTAATAAGTTTATTGTCTCTCTTCTGGAAAATCTTCATAGAAAATTATGATTTGGTTTATTAGCTCTCAGCAGCCCATTCCTGAGGAAGCTTGCTTTTTTCTGAGCTACCCAATCTTTCTTCTGGGCAAGAGACATTTTGGGATGGTTCCACCTCTTCTTTTTAACTTCTTTCTTAGGCTTCTTCTCATAGACTGGATTATCTCGTATAGCAGCATGAGCTTTCTTATACATCTCCTCCATCATGTCTGGAGTTACGTTGTTCTTTATGTATTGAGAGAACTGTTTCTTGTAAGCATCTTCATCTTCTTCCATTAGATAACGCATATAATCTGCAACGTTCTGACCCATGATGTGCTTCCAATGTACTTCTGCATTGAACTCCTTGCTTTCTGAATCATAACCAGGGAGTCGTTTGGTACTGTGAGGGATAGATAGGCCTCCATCCACAGCTCCCTTCAGGGCCCCAAAAACTTTATTTCCAGTAGTAGTTCTGGCAAGCCCTATCCAAGTAGCAGGTGAAGGCACCAGGTTGACCATCAATGCTTTCCACATTGTC
>NW_006285996.1:313686-316575 GCF_000327345.1 Myotis davidii
GCGAGGACCCGCTGTGTCTATAGTGGAAGAACTGCTGTGCTGGAGAAACCCTTATGGGGTCAGACTTGCTTCAGTGGGGTTTTGGAGCTCATTGAGTCTGCCTCTTGAGTGTGTCCCTTATGGATGTGAGGAGTTGAAATCTGGTATCTGACCACTGGGTACCCTGGCTCCTGGATCTCTAAGTCAACCACTGTGTGAGTCCACCCAGCAGGAGCTACAGCGGTATCAGCAGATTTCTCCTCTTTGTTTGGGGTTTGGAAGTTTTGGGGCTCTCTGACCCAGCTGCAGTTTGTTAGGTTAGGCTGCAGAAGGGCAGGCGGTTCCTTTGCCCTGCTTGGTTGGAGATGTAAATTGAGTGGGGCAGGGTCTCAGAGAATCACCAGGGCAGAGCAAACAGCAATGGCTGTCGTTAGCCGTCTCTGCAACTCCTCGCATCTCCGCGTCCCTGCGTCCCTGAGTCCCCAAGTCCCATGCCCCCACAGTAACAATGATCCCTGCGAGCAGCTCTGCAAGAAAGCCACCCTCACTTTCCGACCCACTGTAGGACAGTCCAGTTTCTCCCTGTAGGAGTCTGGGTCCCCAGAGTCTCTCTGTAAACGAGTTCAGTGCATTCGAGAGCTTGTATCCCCTTCTGATTGAAAAAAAAATTCACGCCCAGGTGCAGCCCACCTCGCACACACGCCCCTGTACCTCTGCTCTTGGCGCCTCTGCACCTCCTACCAAGTTTCAATGCGGTTTTTTCTTTCCTTCTAGTTGTAGAACTTCCACTCGGCCAGCTTTCCTGTGGTTCCGGATGATAGCTGTTTTGTCTTTTAGTTGTAGTTTTAATGTTGTTGTGGGGGCAGCATGTACAGGTTTATACCTTATGCTGCCATCTTGGTTCTCCTCTGATGGCAGCACTATTGATTGCAGACTCCTGCAGTCATCCCAGAACCATGTACTATATTCAGATGAAAGTCTAAGTTGCTTAAATAAATGAAGAACAAAATCATGGGGGGGGTAAATTGAAGGTTTCTGCTATAACCTGGAAAACTAGTTACTTTCAGAATTTTTAAGTTATTTATACAAAGGGAAACATTTTAAAGAAATCTAAGAAGGAAAAGGGAAGTCTATTGTTACAAGATACTGCAGGGAAATGTCACTGTGAAAAACTCCTATATGGGGTAGGGGACAGCTGTTAAAAACCTTCATTGTGCCAAAACCGGTTTGGCTCAGTGGATAGAGCGTCGGCCTGCGGACTGAGAGGTCCCAGGTTAGATTCTGGTCAAGGGCATGTACCTTGGTTGCGGGCACATCCCCAGTGGGGAGTGTGCAGGAGGCAGCTGGCCGATGTTTCTCTCTCATCGATGTTTCTAACTCTCTATCTCTCTCCTTTCCTCTCTGTAAAAACTCAATAAAATATATATATTTTTTAAAAAACCTTCATTGCCTCAAGCTTTTCTAAAAGAAAGGGTTTATTGAGCCACATGCTAGCCAGAAAAAGAACCAGGTCTTTTGGACCAGTTGTTGGCAACAGTCTGAAAAGTTCATGCTTAAGCAGAAGCATTGGCATCTGGTCATTGGCTATTCTCCTTCAATAACTGAGGAAATAGCCACCTGGAAGTTAATTCAAAGTTTTCACACACGTTCAGGAATGTAAGCAGTCTTTTGTTGGTTTTCAACCTGCAACTGTTAACTGATTAAGCACTCTTGTCTCTTCCTTCCACCCTGTGGCCTGCTGTAACTTAATTTAGGATATCTCAGAACTTTTCTCTTGTCACAGGATTTGGGCTTCCTGCCTAACAATGCGCTGTGTTGTTATGTAATAGCATACGCCCTGCTTCTGGGCCTTGCTGTGTTGCACAGCAATACCCAGCCAACAGTGACAGCACAGAACAACCAAGAAGTACGAATACAGATAAAGTCTCAAAGGAAAAATACAATTGATTTTTTTATAGGTCCTTTTAATGTAAGGAGCAGGTCATCTTCTTTTTTTTTTTTAAGTAAATCTTTATTGTTCAGATTATTACATTTGTTCCTCTTTTTTCCCCCCATGACTCCCCTCCTCCCAGTTCCCGCTCCACCCTCCGCCCTCACTCCCCACCCACTGTCCTCATCCATAGGTGCACGATTTTTGTCCAGTCTCTTTCCGCATCTCCCACACCCCTTTCCCCCCCAAGAATAGTCAGTCCATTCCCTTTCTATGTCCCTGATTCTATTATGATCACCAGATTATTTATTCACTTGATTCTTAGATTCACTTGTTGATAGATGCATGTTTGTTGTTCATAATTTGTATCTTTACCTTTTTCTTCTTCTTCCTCTTCTTAAAAAATACCCTTCAGCATTTCATATAATACTGGTTTGGTGTTGATAAACTCCTTTAGCTTTTTCTTATCTGTGAAGCTCTTTATCTGACCATCAATTCTAAATTATCGCTTTTCTGGGTAGAGGAATTTTGGTTGTAACATCTTGCTATTCATCACTTTGAATATTTCTTGCCACTCCCTCTGGCCTGAAAAGTTTCTGTTGAGAAGTCAGCTGACAGTCTCATGGGAGCTCCCTTGTAGGTAACTAACTGCTTTTTTCTTGCTGCTTTTAAGATTCTCTCTTTCTCTTTAACCCTTGCCATTTTAATTATGATGTGGCTTGGTGTGGGCCTCTTTGGGTTCCTTTTGTCTGGGATTCTCTGCACTTCCTGGACTTGTAAGTCTATTTGTTTCACCAGGTAGGTGAAAAAAGTTTTCTGTCACTATTTTTTCAAATATGTTTTCAATATCTTGCTCTCTCTCTTCTTCTGGCACCCCCAAAATGTTGGTACTTTTGAAGTTGTCTCAGAGGCTCCTTACACTATCTTCATATTTTTGGATCCTTTTTTCTTTTTCTTTTTACAGTTGGGTGTTTTTTGCT
>NW_006285996.1:316873-326306 GCF_000327345.1 Myotis davidii
CTCTGCCTCACAGAGTCCCAGCAACCGCTGCAAACCTCGGAGAGAAAGCTGCCTCGAGTTCCGACCGAGGTCAGACAGTCCTGCTTCTCCCGTTTGAGTCTGCGTCCCTAGCGACTCGCCCGGATCTGGAGCTCAGAGTCTGATGCTCCCTCCCGATTGTAAACAAACAACCGCCCCTCCGCGCCGCACCGCCAGCCCGCTCCGCGCGCCCTCTGCACCTGAGCATTTCACTTCAGCACTGGGCCTCCCCTGAGTCTGGGTATGATATTCTCTTTCCTCCTAGTTGTAGAATTTCCACTCAGCCAGCCTTCCTGTGGTTCTGGATGATGTCCGTTCTGTCTTTTAGTTTTATTTTTGAAGTGGTTGTTCAAGGCAGCAATCTCCAGCGTTAACCTATGCCGCCATCTTGGTTTCTCCTCAGGTCATCTTCTTGAGGACTGGTAAATTGACACAGGTCTCCCAGTTTGCCTGGGTCAGGGCTCACTTCTCCAAGAGGACAACCAAATAACCTCTTTTGAGATTTTTTAACCCATGTTAAATGCGATAAATTAATCCATGTAAAAATGCATTTTAATCTATAAAATGCAGTACATATATGAGGAAGATATTCTGGTTTTCTCTAACCCCAGCAGCTTCTGTGTATACTCTTCTCACAATTCTCCCCAATGTTACACCCAGACCCTCAATACGCAGCCACATGCTAACAAGGTGCTCTCTTCACATTACTAGTAAGTCATGACAGCGAAGCAGAGAGGAACTGGTTCGGGCTGCTCCCTACCATGCCTTACCCTCCCCTGCCCCCTCCCCCACACCTTATACATAAACTGGCCTCCTGGGGGTACTGATAGCTGTGTGATGTCCAGATTGTGCTGAAAATCACTTTCAAGAAGCATATCCGGAGACCCATCATCTGACTAATAGGAAATCCAGAAAGTAGGAACTGAGAAGATGGAAGGAAAATTCAAAAAAATATATTTTTTCAAGAAAATTTCCAAGAAATTAAATAAATGGTTCCAAGTTTAAATGACTGACTATGTGTCTCACAGGAAATTTAAAAAGACTCATACCAAGAAACAACATTATGAAATTTCAGAACATCACCAACAAAGAGAAGACCCTAAAACCTCCCAGAAAGGGTGGGGAAAATCACATGCAAAAAATTGGCAACCAGAATAGCAGGCTTCTCAATAGCAACACTGAAAGCTAGAAGACAATAGCTTTTTGGACAGTGTCAACAATCTGACAGATAATTATCCCTAATCTAGAAGTCCATATTTAGCCAAACTATCAATCAAGTGTGAGTAGAGAATAGGGCATTTTATACAAGCATAGTCTCAAAAACAAAAACAAACAATAAAACCCAAAAACCTCTCAATAAGCTGTTAGAGAGCTGCTTCATCAAGAAGGAAAGAGAAAACAGGAGATGAGGTGCGTAGTGAAGGAAACCCCAGGCTGAAGGGCCCAGAGCAGCAGGTATGGACGTTAGTCCAGTCGGGAGCAGGGGGGCAAAGAGCTCACGAGGGAGCGCTCAAAAAAAAAAAAAAAGTGGGAATAATAGGTTCAAGTTTTGAGAAGAAATTTCAATTTCTTGCAGCTTAGGAGATGGATGAATGGTGAGTTTATAGAAAACTAAGGAAGGATAAGTAAGACTCATTAACTCCAAAAACAATTAAGAATTAATTAAAAATTTAAAAATTGTACTATATGGTCCAATTCAGAAAAATACATAGTCAGATCATGATTATTAATTTAACTAAACTGTGAGAGAACGGTATGGGAGGAGGGGGAAGGAGAACTGATTGGTCTCCAGGGAGAGAAGAGATAGAAGTTATGAGCAGCAAGAAAGCTAAATCTTCACCTTCTATAGAGAAAGTCAAAAGATACCATCTAAACTCCAAAACTGAAGAGTCAAGAAATAATTGTTGCCCCAGCTGGTTTTGCTCAGTGGATAGAGCATCGGACTTCAAACTGAAGGGTCCCAGGTTCAATTCTGGTCAAGGGCACATGCCCAGTTTGGGGCTTGATCCCCAGTAGAGGGCGTGCAAGAAGCAGCCAACCAATGATCCTCTCTCATCATTGATGTTTCTATCTCTCTCTCCCTCTCCTTTCCGCTCTGAAATCAATAAAAATGTAAAAAAATAAAAAGATTGTGTTAAATTTTAAAAAAAGAAATAATTGTTGAAGCAAGTTATTTAGAAATAAAGTTTTTTGGTTTTTTTTTTTTTTTTTTAAGAAGAAGGAACAATAACTAAGCAGCAAGTGATCATTTCAGAGATAAAATAGCCTGGGAGGCATGGGGTAGAGCAAGGGACTGATTTTTTGTTGTTATAATCTTTAAATTCAACATTTTAAGCTGTAACTTTTTTTTAAAGAAAGTATATTCAGGCCACACTGCACAGTGTGTGTAGCATCTTCCATTATTCTTTTAATCCTGAGACAAACATGCATTGAGCACCCACTGGCTAAGACGCAGGCACTGCTCTGAACACTCAGGACACAGCAGCAAGCAAACAAAATTGAACAAGGCAAAGCCATGGCCTCCCGGAGCTTGCATGGGGCTGAGGTGGAGACATGACAAATATGCACAATGTGTTAGATGGTGACAAGCACCATGAGAAAAATAAAGCAAAGAAGGGAGTTGGGCATACCAGGTGGTCAGGAAAGGCCTCTCTGATCTGACAGGATGACCTTCGAGCAGAGACTTAAAGGTGGTCAGAGAGTGGGCCATCCGGGCTTCTGGGAAAAGCATTTGGGCAGAGGAATCAGCCAGTGCAAAGGCTGTGAAGGAAGCATGCCTCATTAGACTAGCCAGGTAACATACAGGATACACAGTTAAGTTTGAATTTCAGAAAAGAGGAATAGTGTCTTAGTGTATGCCCCACCTTGCATTGGGGATAGTTGGTGTGGGAGGAGTAGAGTAAGCCAAAGAGAGAAGGAGTTGAGGTCAAGAAGACAGTGAGGTCCCGATCATTACTTTCTAGGACATTGTAAAGACTTTGGATTTTTACTCTGGGAGAGACAGGAAGCCACTAGAGCAGTGGTCCTCAACCTTCTGGCCCTTTAAATACAGTTCCTCATGTTGTGATCCAACCATAAAATTATTTTCGTTGCTACTTCATAACTGTAATGTTGCTACTGTTATGAATCGTCATGTAAATATCTAATATGCAGGATGGTCTTAGGCGACCCCTGTGAAAGGGTCGTTCAACTGCCAAAGGGGTCGCGACCCACCGGTTGAGAACTGCTGCACTAGAGGGTTTTGAGTACAGAAGAACCATGATCTGAATTAGCTCTAGAAGGGCCACTCTAACGAGTGTGTTGGGATTAGATGCAGACTATAAGTTTGAAGCAGGGAAATAGTTGGCAGGCTGTTGAAATGATCCAGTCAAGAGGACAGTGGTGGCTTGGATCAGGGTGGTAGTTATGGAGGTAGTGAAAAGTGGGCAGATTCTGGGTATATTTTGAAGGGAGAGGCCAGATTTGTTAATAAACCGAACATGAAATGTAAAAAAGAGAGAAATAAAAGAGGAGGAAAAAGTGTCAGCCTGAGCAATTGGAAAAATAGAGTTTTTATTAACTTATTGAGATAGGAAAGGCTGTGGCTGTAAGAGGAGCGAATTTGGGGGAATCTAGAACTTGCTTCGGTCATGGCCATGTTGGGTAGGTAGTTGGACATATGGGTCTGGACTTCAAAGGAGAAGACTTGGCTGGTGATATAAATGGAGTCATTGTACAGTTGACCCTTAAACAACATGGGTGTTAGGCGTGCTGATCCCCGTGCAGTCAATAATCTGCATATAACGTTTGACTCCCCAAAAACTTAACTAATAATAGCCTATTGTTGGCAAGAAGCTTTACCAGTAACATTAACAGTTGATTAACACGTTTTATATGTATTACATACTGTATTCTTTCAATAAAGGTAGAGAAAAGAAAATGTTATTAAGAAAATCATAAGGAAAAAACAGTTATAGTACTATACATATTTGAAAAAATATCCACGTGTAAGTAGAGCTGCACAGTTCAAACCTATGTTGTTCAAAGGTCAACTGTAGTTCTAATTATCAAAAGCATTCCTTCCCTGGCCAGGGGGCTCAGTTGGTTGGAGTGGCATCTCCTGCATGAAAAGGTTGCAGGTTCTATCTCTGGTCGGGTAACCTATGGGAGGCAAGCAATCTCTCTCTCTCTCTCCTCTTTCATCTATTCATCTATCTAATTAATAAAACACAAACAAACATATCCTCGGGTGAGGATTAAGGGGGGGGGGAAGCATTTCTTTGTCATCTGAAACAGTTAACTATTACAAAAATGAGGCTGCATAATAAACGACCCCAAAACTTAACCATTTGCTTAGCTGAAGATTTTGTGTGTCAGCAATTTAGGCTGAGCTTAGCTGGGCAGTTGTAGGACGGTTTCCTTTCGGCCAGGCTTTCTCGTGCATCCCTGGCAGCTGGCAGCTGGCAGCTGGTGGCTGCTCCAGGATTATCTCAGCTACCGTGACTCATCTCTTCTCCACTGGTCTCTCATCTTCCAGCAGCTACTCCAGAACTGTTCTCCTGGCAGAGGCAGTTCTCCCAGAGAGAGAGATGTGCTCCAGGTCTCTTCAACCCTAAATCTGGAACTATCACACTGCCACTTCAGCCGCATTCCCATGGTTAACCCCTTCCCCGGCAGAAACATGTATACTCGTTTTCACAAAATGTTCTTTTTCAGTCGTCGACGAATATACTAAGAAAATATGGTAAAAAAATATGGTTTATAGGAAGACGAGTTACAAACTGTTTTCATAACCAGCATCAAAAATACTATATAGAACCAAAATAAAAAAATTAGTCTGAAAAAGAAATGTTTTTAACAAAAAAATTGTTGGGGAAGGGGTTAAAGCAAGTCACAGGAGTGGTGGAGGGGAGGGCAATACAGTTCACCTCTTGCTGGGAAGAGCTACGAAGCCACATTGCAAAGGGTAGGGATACAGGGCCTTTGGGGCCTTCACTCAATTAATTTACCACCTATCCCAACTCCAACATTTTCTACCCAGCCATATTGAAGTTTAGAGTCATCTTTGCTCTTTAAGAAGGACTGTTTTTTTAAAATCTGCCTGTGATAGATATGTGAGGTTGGTCTAGTTTTTAGCTTCTCTGAGAACCAGAATCTCAATGGGAGGGAGGCAGGACCTGAGAATACCAGGGCAGAGTGAAGTGAGAATCAAGAATAAGGCCGCGCCAAAACTGGTTTGGCTCAGTGGATAGAGCGTTGGCCTGCGGACTGAATTGTCCCGGGTTCGATTCCGGTCAAGGACATGTACCTGGGTTGCGGGCACATCCCCAGTGGGAGATGTGCAGGAGGCAGCTGATCGATGTTTCTCTCTCATCGATGTTTCTAACTCTCTATCTCTCTCCCTTCCTCTCTGTAAAAAATCAATAAAATATATTAAAAAAAAAAAAGAATAAGGCCGAAGCATAAGGAGAAGGGAAAAAGCATACTGCACCCATATTACAAGGCCTCTAGAGTAGCCATCAAGTCACAAGGCTAAAAGGCCTCACCTGTCATGCAGGCTGTCATGCAGCCTCTTGCCTCTGTAAAGGGACCTGAAAACATTCCAAAATCATATCTGTTTTTGCCACATTATTCACTCCAAATAGCCTTGTTAACAGTAGCCACACAGTGTGGGAGAGCCTGAGTAGCAGTTAGGTCTTCCTTTCTGTATCATGACCTCCCATTCCTGCAGCGCTCCAATCTGCATCGCCTTAGGTCTCAGATTCTCAGAAAGGAGAGGACACCAGAATGGTTGCCTTGGATGTCTTTACAATTACCCAACTACACAGTAGTCATTCTCCATCCTGTCCCTGGGCACGTACCGCCCATCCTCCGCCCAGCCTGGTGCCTGTTGGAGGCGCTGTGGTGCTGTGGGCCGGCCTCTGATCCGGGCCAGGAGCCAACCCCAGGTGGGCCATTTATCCACCTCTCAAGCATTTCGTCCAGAAACAGGTGAAGAAAAAAGGTGCCAGCTTTCAAGGCTGGGAGCAACTCTGCATGTTCAATGTTCTGTTTTGGAAACAAAAAGAATATGGTTACAGAGCAGAAAAGATCCCATGGGACAGGAAGGTGCTGGGCTCCCGTTTTAACCACGTGTTAGCCCTGAACAAGAATCTCAGAGTGGCTCAAAGGAGCTTTAATAAGAACCAGAGGCTGTAAAGGGTCAGTACACAGACATGTAGGGAGGATGGAAAGGACCTAGAGATTAAACTAGGGGTCATCCAGACTAATGATCTCATTCTGGATGAGGGGTTCTGTGACCTCGAGGGCGTGGGCCAGCACCAGAGTGGGGCTCATGGCTGCACACTCAGGTTTACTCCACAGACCCCCCTGCCAGCCATCTATCTATCAAACCAATACGTGTGTGATGCCGAGGTGCTTTCCAGTGAAAGTAGGGTGGGAGGCAGCATCCAGGGAGTAGGTAATGCACCTGAGCTAAATATATCCTTGAAACATTCATCAGAGCTACACGAAGTCAGGGAATGCAAACAGACATCCTGTATTGAAACAATCAGGTCACAAGGCTAAAAGGCCTCACCTGTTATGCAGGCGGTCATGCAGCCTTTTGCCTCTGTAAAGGGACACCTGAAAAAATTCCAAAATCATATCTGGAAAATACAGTACGAACCAGTATTTAAAAAATTTCTCATGGTAAAGGGACTCCTAGCACAGCCTCCATTTACTGAATCAGTCAACCAGGGAAATATTAGTGTCTATTTTTTAGATAAAGCTTAGGGAAGTGAAGATGCTACAGTTCTCAAGTTCTCACAGCCACATGTGGTGGGTATTAATTAGAACCCAGATTTTTTCAAATGTCACTCATTCCACATGCTTTCTCCCAGAAATTGAAATAATGACTTTTTTCTTATGTTTGACAAACTGATGTAAAATGGTAGCACCTTTTGTTTGTTTTAACAGGTCTAAAATGGAACTTCAAGTAAGAAAAAAGAGCCTGCAACTGAGTTACATGCCCTTGACCAAAATCAAACCCAGGACCCTTCAGTCCGGAGGCCAATGCTCTATCCACTGAGCAAAACTGGCTAGGGCTAGAAACATTCTATGTATAGACTAGCAAAATCTTCTCCTCCCACAAACATACTATTCTTCCCTTTGCTTTTTCACATAAAAATAGATTTTGGTGGTTATTTTATAGCAGTACATAAAGAGTTCTTCATTCTAATGGCTGCATAATATTTCAATATATAGAATATTTCAATCTACACAATACCTATCATGGACCAAATGTTTGTGTTCCCTCAAAATTTATATAGTGAAATCTTTTGTTTTCAATATATTTTCATCGGTTTCAGAGAGGAAGGGAGAGGGAGAGAGAGATAGAAACAGCAATGATGAGAGAGAATCATTGATTGGCTGCCTGTTGCATGCCACACATTGGGGATCGAGCCTGCAACCCAGGCATGTGCCCTGACCGGGAATCGAACAATGACCTCCTGGCTCATATAGCTCGATGCTCAACCTCTGAGCCATGCCACTGGACTATATGGTGAAATCTTAACTCCCCAATGTGATAACACTAGGAGGTGGGCTTGGGGGAGGTGATTAGATCATGAGGGTGAACCCTCATTAATGGGATTAGTGTCCTTATAGGAGATCCAGAGAGCTTCCTGGCCCCTTCCACCATGTGAGGACACAGTGAGAAGATAGCTAAGGAACCAGGAAGTGGGTCCCTCATCAGAACCTAATCATGCTGGCACCTTCATCTTGATTTCTAGCCTCTGGAACTTCGAGAAATAAGTTTGTTGTTTAGCCGTGGCTCGGTAGCTCAATTAGTTGGAGTGTTGTTGTCCCAAAACTCAAAGGCTATGGGCTTGATTTCCGACCAGAGCACATACAGGAATCAACTAATGAATGCATAACTAAGTGGAACAACAAAATCAATGTTTCTCTCTCTATCTTTCTCTCAAATCAATCAATAAAAAGGTAAAATAAATGTTTGTTCTTTAAGCCACCCAGTCTATCATGTTTTGTTATATGAGTCCAAATGGACTAAGACAAACCATAACTTATTCAAACAGCCCTCCATTGATGAACACTTATCTCCAATCTTCTGCTATCACAAATAATACATCAAAGAATAACTTTCTAGGAGATTAAAAATGGTGTCAGAGTAAGTGGATGCTGTACAGACATGCTCCCAGGAACAAACTGGTATTATTAACTAAACTACAGAAAAACTTCCTGAATAATCAACAGAAAACTCGCAGGAAAGAACCCTGATACCCGAGGACTGAAAGTGGAGACCACATAAAGACTGGTAGAAGGGGTAGAGGCATGAAAGGGCTGCCTGGGCACCCACTGACAGCAACTGAAGTCCTGGAGAGATATCTCAGCTGTGAGGGGGTTGCCACTGAGAACTCTGGGGTCTAATCCCCAAGCTGGGCCCCCCAGCGGAGAGCACCAAAGCTGAGGAGGGTACCCACATAACATCTGGCTGTGAAAAGCAGCAGGGTACTGTCTGCCAGGTAGTAACAGCTAAAAATTCAGGCACTCTCTTAAAGGGCCAATGCACAAAATTCCCAGTGGAGCCACCGACCTTGTGCTCTGGCAGAAGGAGGGTGAAGTGGACTGGAGCTGTGAGAGCAGAACCTAGGACTGGGGACTTGGGGGATAGAGCCCAGGAGGCAGACACCCCAAGTTTCCTGGGCTGAGTCATTCCCTCATGCATAGATATCTTTCCCACATAGACATTTGCCTTGCCTGGGGGGAAGACAGTTGACACACCCTATTGGAAAACACCTTGCTCTGAGGCCACTTAAGCCACACCTGGGAATGATTGCCTGGGTGACAATTCAAGTCAGAATCCTATCAGTTTGTAGGCAGAGGTGGTCTCTAGAGGCTTTGAGTCTATGCCTGATCTAATTAATCAGAAACAGCTTTAACACTGTCCTGCACTAGAGATTGAGAGATGTAGAGGATCTACCTAATACAGTGATGGCGAACCTATGACACGCGTGTCAGAGGTGACACGCGAACTCATTTTTTTGGTTGATTTTTTTTTTGTTAAATGGCATTTAAATACATAAAATAAATATAAAAAACATAAGTCTTTGTTTTACTATGGTTGCAAATATCAAAAAATGTCTATATGTGACACGGCACCAGAGTTAAGTTAGGGTTTTTCAACATGCTGACCCGCCGAGCTCAAAAGGTTCGCCGTCACTGCTCTAGGGTGACTGTGAGCGGGAGACACACAGCTGTTTCAGGCCTAAAGTGCAGTCAGACTGCCACTGGAAAGGCAAGAAGCACCACACGGGGTTGTTGGAGGCTCGATGAGGATGAAACAGGCCTGAGAGGCTGACGGGGCTGCTGTCTTGCCCGATTCCAACTGCCAGCTCCAGCTGCTGAGTGAAGGCTCTCAGTGCTGCCGGGAGAGGGC
>NW_006285996.1:327217-328988 GCF_000327345.1 Myotis davidii
ACTAGTTGATTCCAATCCTATCAATCTCTATTCCAAAGGTTAGGGTGTTTCTTATCTCCATTCCAGGGAGTAAAGATTATGTAGCTTAAGCGTGATTGTTCGTAGTTAAAGTGATTAACTACCCGCCTGGCACTTAGTTAAGGGGTTTTATTCCCTCCCTAACTTCAGGGGGAAATCCCTACCTGGGGAAAAAACCTTTCTCGGAGAGGTGACCTTGGTTAAAACACATAGCACCAATAAGGTGAGCAAACACATCAAGAACAGTATGCCATATACACCAGGTCCCTTGAAACATGCTGTGCAGATGTTTCTTCCCTGTAGTGACTGTGTCAAGCACCAAGGATGGACCGGCTCCCAGCAGGCTATCAATCAAAATAGACAGTCAAATAAAGAGGTTCCCAGACAAAAAAAAAAGACTAAAGGAGTATATCACCACCAAGCCAGCATTACAAGAGATGCTAAAGGGATTGTTGTAATGAGAAGGAGAAACAGAGAGATAAACTTAGCCATACAGAATTAAAATGGCAATAAATAAGTACCTATCAGTAATAACTGTAAATGTAAATGTATTAAATGCTCCAATCAAAAAGTGTAAGGTAGCTGAATGGATACAAAAACATGACCAACTATATGCTGTCTACAAGAGACCCATCTCAAAACAAAAGACACACACAAGATGAGAATGAAGGGGTGGGAAAAAAATGTTCATGCAAATGGAAAAGAAAAAAAAACAGCCCTCCATTGATGAACACTTATCTCCAATCTTCTGCTATCACAAATAATACATCAAAGAATAACTTTCTAGGAGATTAAAAATGGCGACAGAGTAATACTCATATCTGACAAAATAGACTTCAAAATGAAGGCCATCACAAGAGACAACAAAAGTCTCTACATAATACTAAAGGGATTGATCCAACAAGAGGATATAACCCTAGTAAATATATATGCACCCAATATAGGAGCACCTAAATATATTTAAAAAACAAACAAACAGAGAGATTGACAACAATACAGTCATAGTAGGGGACTTTAACACGCCTCTGACTTCCCTGGATAGACTTTCCAGACAAAACCTTAACAAGGAAACAGAGCCTCTAAAGGACTCACTGGATCAGATTGATTTAATTGATATTTATAGAACATTTCACCACAAAGTAGCAGAATATACATTCTTCTCAAGTGCACATGGATCACTCACAAAGATAGACCACATGTTAGGACACAAAACAAGTACCTACAGGTTCTAGAAAATTGAAATCATATCAAGCATCTTCTCAGATCACAGTGTAATGAAATTAGAAATCAGCTACAGTAAACAAACCCAAAAACATTCCAACACATGGAGGTTTAATAGCATGTTATTGAATAATGAATGGGTTACCAAGGAGATCAGGAAAGAAATCATAAAGTTCCTGGAAACAAATGAAAATGAACACACAAAAACCCCAAATCTCTGGGACACAGCAAAAGCAGTACTGAGAGGGAAGTTCATAGCACTACAGGTATACCTCAAAAGACAAGAAAAATTAACAATAAATGATTTAACCCTACAACTTAAAGAACTAGAAAGAGAACAACAAGAAAAGCCCAGAGTAAGCAGAAGGAAGGAAATAATAAAGACTAGAGTAAACATAAATAACATAGAAACTTGCCGAAACCGGTTTGGCTCAGCGGATAGAGCGTCGGCCTGTGGACTGAAGGGTCCCAGGTTCGATTCCGGTCAAGGGCATGTACCTCGGTTGCGGGCACTTCCCCACTGGGGGATGTG
>NW_006285996.1:333700-334553 GCF_000327345.1 Myotis davidii
CTCCTGGCACTTAGTTAAGGGGTTTTATTCCCTCCCTAACTTCAGGGGGAAATCCCTACCTGGGGAAAAAACCTTTCTCGGAGAGGTGACCTTGGTTAAAACACATAGCGCCAAGAAGGTGAGCAAACATATTAAGAACAGTATGCCATATACGCCAGGTCCCTTGAAAAATATGCTGTGCAGGTTTTTCTTCCCTGCAGCGACTGTGTCAAGCAGCAAGGATGGACCAGCTCCCAGCACCCTCCCAGAGGGAGGCCCCGCCCACCAGCTGCAGCCCCCTCGCCAGTGGTCTGAGCCTCCCTCTGTGGAGCGATCATGGAATGATGGCCGGACCCCAACCAATCGTATCTCACCTGCCTTGGCTGGTCTGGCACCAGTGGGTGCTATAGTGTGATCATCCAGAAGGTCATTTGGAAGGTCATTTGGTCTAATTAGCATATTAAACTTTTATTATTATAAATGGAACTGAACAGAGAACCCAGAAATCGACCCAAGCCATTATGCTCAATTAATATTTGACAAAGGAGGCAAGAGCATACTATGGAGTCAAGACAGTCTCTTCAATAAATGGTGTTGGGAAAATTGGACAGATACATGCAAAAAAAATGAAACTAGACCACAAACTTACACCATATACAAAAATAAACTCAGAATGGATAAAAGACTTAAAAGTAAGATGGGAAATCTTAGAAGAATCCATAGGCGGCAAAATAGCAGACATATGTTGTAGCAATATCTTTACCAACATAGCTCCTAGGGCAGGGGTGGGCAAACTTTTTGTGAGTGCGTGCCAAAACCAGCAAAATCTCTGACTCAAAATTCTTCTCCGTGCCAACCCTCATTTTTTGAGCAC
>NW_006285996.1:337709-342355 GCF_000327345.1 Myotis davidii
AACATCGATGGGAGAGAAACATCGATCAGCCGCCTCCTGCACATCTCCTACTGGGGATGTGCCTGCAACCCAGGTACATGCCCTTGACCGGAATCGAACCTGGGACCCTTCAGTCCACAGGCCGACGCTCCATCCACTGAGCCAAACGGGTTTCAGCCTGTTATGTGTAGTTTTTAAATATTTATACTATGTTATAGAGTTTTGGTAATATTATATTTAAAATTTTTTTCTTGAAATATTAATGTTTATTGCAATAATATTATATTTAAAATCATTTTTCTTCAAATATTACTGTTTATTGCATGTAACATTATTATACTTAAAATCGTTTTCCTTGAATTATTAGTTTATTGCATGTAACATTATTATATTTTAAATCATTTTTCTTGAAATATTGATGTTTATTGCATGTAAATAATACAATTAACTTTAGACACCAGGGAGAGCTAACTATTTACAGACATTAATTTCATAAATAAAGTAAAAGAGGAGCATTTTACATTACTTTTGAGATTAGGTACCTTAAACTTTAACTGCATTAGTGACTGCCAGGACTAATGGCTTGTGCAAAAAGCACTTCAGGTAGAAGATACTACTCTTCTTCAGACTAAAACATTCTTGCCTGATTATCCACTTTTTCAAATTTAGTGACCGCATTCCGAAAGAACAGAAGCAACACAGGGAAAATTGTGGCCCAGAGCATCTCAGGAACCAGTGAAAGCTCATTCTTTTATTTTATTTTTTTAATTTTATTGAATTTTAGAGAGAGAGAGAGAAACATTGATGTGAGAAATATCAGTTGGTTGCCTCTTGCATGCACCCACCCCTCCAGGGATTGAATCCACAACCTTGGTGTATTGGGACCATGTTCTAACCAACTGAGCTACCCAGTCAGGGCCTAAGCTCATTATTTATTCCATCAGCAAATCCTACTGAATGCCCCTGGCAAAGAAGACTGACAAAATTCTTACTTTCAGAAATAATAGTAACACAAAGACAAGGAATTCAATGATTTCAGTAAAGCAGAAGACAGGTGATGATGGATGGGAGGGTTGGAGGAATCTGTAAACTCTAAGTGGTGCTGAGGGCTTTTTATGAGAAAGAAGACCTAATGCAAAGGATCAGAGTCTGTGTTTCCCTGGCAGTGAGGGTGGAGGAAAGGAGAGGCAGGTAAGCTTGAACTAGTCGGTCAGTGGCCCAGTTATGAAGAGCTTTGTACAGAAGTTCATTATGAATTTATATAGAAGGAAGTGGTCAGTTTCTTCCTTACAAAAATAGCTTTCCATTTGCACCTTCCCAAATTCTATACCTACATACAAAATAGAAAGATTAAATGCACACTGCCCAGCTGGCAATTTGGAAACATCCTCTTGATAAATAACCCTATTGAAATGGTAATTCCATCAAATGGGTCATTCCTGGGTTGTGTACTCAGGGAACTTAGTTATAACCTAGAAAAAAAACAAAATCTGTCTTCGTGCCTTGGTGGTGGCTCAGTTGATTGAGTGTTGCCCCATACACCAAAAGGTTGCCCGTTCGATTCCTGATCTGGGCACATGTCTGAGTTGTGGGCTTGATCCCCAGTTGGGGGTGTGCAGGACACAACCTATCCTCTCTCTCCCTCTCCCTTCCTCTCTCTTTAAATTCAATAAAGTCTATATTTTTAAAAAATCTGTCTGTGATGGCGAAGTCTGGTACAGTGTGCTCAACCCCTAGAACCCTTCTATTCCTTTTTAGAATCCACAGTTATCCTCATATTTTTCCTTTGCTCCAACCTGCCACCAATTACCAACCTCAACTATGCATGCATTTGGGACTGGCCACATAATTTGTGGGGCCCAGTGCAAAATGAAAACAACAAGCCCACTTATTAGGAGTTTCAAGACAGTGAAAGCAGAGCATTAAACCAAGTATGCAGCCCTTCTAAGGGTGGGGCAACTGCACAGCTTGCAAGCCCCTGAGGCTGGCTCTGGTGTGTGCCACAAAACAGGAGGGAATACGGGTGGTGGTGAGTTGTGTGGTACAGAGTAAAATCAAGTGTGTATGTGCAGCCTGGGTGAGGGAGTAGAAAGAGGCCTCAGATACAGGCAACCTGAGGGGTTAGAAGAAAATATTTAGCAAAATCATCACAGGATATTGATAGGGGAAGCTAAGCAGTAGTTGGAAGGAGTCTTGCACAACTCTCACATCCCATAAACCACAGGTTTAGTAACTGCCTCCCCCGCGTTGCTCTTGTGATGCTAAAATCTCTGCTGTTCTCACACTAAAACCCAGTCCTCCTCCTCATCTGTGGAACACAGCAGAACAGGTTGCACACTACTTAACCAATTTCCAAAAGCTCAGTCACTTTTGCTTTTAATAGATAGTAGCAGTTGGTATTTACTGTCCTGCTGATAGGGCGATCACTAAGGGTACTGACACCGAGCCCAATCCATCAATTCCTCCCAAGTTAGTACAATGGAGGCAGCTTAGGGCAGAATGGAGTGAGCGATGGAGAGACATAATGCACCACACCAAGAACTGAGTTTACTTAGCTTCCCATTTTATACTCGCCAGCTATTGATATTCATTTTTCCACCTCAGTGAGGTAGTCTCAAGAGGTATTTTTTAAAAATGTATTTTTATTGATTTCAGAGAGGAAGGAAGAGGGAGAAAAAGAAACACCAATGATGAGAATCACTAATAGGCTGCCTCCTGCATGTCCCCTATTGGGGATCGAGCCCGCAACTCGAGCATGTGCCCTTGACCAGCATTGAACCCAAGACCCTTCAGTAAGCAGCTGTAGAAATTTGCCAAATTTCTACAGCTGCTTAGGGAATGATAGATTATGCTCAGTGGATAGAGCCAAACCAGCTAAGGAAAGAGGTATATTTTAATTTCATGTGCAGTAATTTCCCCCCTTTCACTTGCCAGTTTTCCCCCCAGATTGAACATTAGTTTGGGTATTTGACATAAATGACAGATTGGCAGTTGAGGGAGACTTCCAAATTCCTGTACTCAGGAAACAAATTAAATGTGTGGGGGTTCAGAACAAGTCACACCACGATGTGCCTTTTTGGTATGTGGATTGAGCTAAAGGGAACTTTAGTTGTGGGCTCAAGAGAAACTTCTGGCTGGGCCAGTATGGCTCAGTGGTTGAGCATTGACCCATGAACCAAGAGGTCCCCGGTTCCATTCCAGGTCAAGGCACATGCTTGGGTTGCAGGCTCCATCCTCAGTAGGGGGTGTGCAGGAGGCAGTCAACTGATGATGCTTCTCTCTCATGAATGTTTCTCTCTCTCCCTCTCCCTCTTTCTCTAAAATCAACTTTAAAAAAAAGAAAAAAGAGAAACTTCTGCCCCCTAACTACTATGAACTTGAATTAGGGCACTTGCCTAATAAATTATTAGAGATAACCTCTTTTCACCTGTCTGTAGGGCAGGGCCAATTTCTAATTACTAACATCTGCTCTCATCATCCTATAATGACCCTTTGAGGCCAAGGCACCTTACCTATCTCTAGCTCAGAATGTCTTAGATCAGTGGTTCTCAACCTGTGGGTCGCGACTCCTTTGGGGGTCAAACGACCCTTTCACAGGGGTCGCCTAAGACCATTAGAAAACACATATATAATTACATATTGTTTTTGTGATTACTCACTATGCTTTAATTACATTCAATTTGTAACAATGAAGACACATCCTGCATATCAGATATTTACATTATGACTCATAACAGTAGCAAAATTACAGTTATGAAGTAGCAACGAAAATAATTTTTGGTTGGGGGTCACCACAACATGAGGAACTGTATTAAAGGGTCGCGGCATTAGGAATGTTGAGAACCACTGTCTTAGATACTATTTTTCCTGTCTTTGAATCTCTCATGCATGTGGGGTCTCTGACCCTCTCATGTATGCAGGGTTCCCACACATTAAATTTGGTTTTCTCCTGGTAATCTGTCTCATGCCCATTTGAGTTTTAGACCAGTCAGAAGAACCTTGAAGGTAAAGTTTCTTCCTCCCACACACATGTATAGCTGTTTTGAATAGATGGCCACAAAATACTTCCTCTGCGATTTGCCAAATTTCTACAGCTGCTTAGGGAATGATAGATTATGCACTGGGGAAAATACTTTTATAACCCTGCACTCTAGAGGAGGCCATGTGCCAGCTGCATTTGATAATAACTAGGATTTATCTGCTGTCTTTACATATAAAGAAAATCCCTGCCCTAGCCGGTTTAGCTCAGTGGATAGAGCGTCGACCTGCGGAGTGAAGGGTCCCGGGTTCAATTCCAATTAGGGGCATGTACCTCGGTTGCAAGCACATCCCCAGTAGGGGGTGTGCAGGAGGCAGCTGATCGATGTTTCTCTCTCATGGATGTTTCTAACTCTCTATCCCTCTCCCCTCCTCTCTGTAAAAAATAATTAAAAAAATTTTTTTTAAAAAGAAAGAAAATCACCAAGTACATGATCAGATTTCTAATGTCAAACTAAATGTTAGAAACTCTAGGAGCTCTACAGTACTATTTTTTTTTTAAATATATTTTATTGATTTTTTACAGAGAGGAAAGGAGAGAGATAGAGAGTTAGAAACATCGATGAGAGAGAAACATCGATCAGCTGCCTCCTCGCAACCCAGGTACATGCCCTTGACCGGAATCGAAC
>NW_006285996.1:344698-355085 GCF_000327345.1 Myotis davidii
ATTTTGTTTTTTTTTTTTTTTTTAAATATATTTTATTGATTTTTTACAGAGAGGAAAGGAGAGAGATAGAGAGTTAGAAACATCGATCAGCTGCCTCCTCGCAACCCAGGTACATGCCCTTGACCGGAATCGAACCTGGGACCTTTCAGTCCGCAAGCCGACGCTCTATCCACTGAGCCAAACCGGTTTCAGCTCTACAGTACTATTTAAATGACGTATTCTGCCCGGCTGGCATGGCTCATCCCCAGTGGGGGAGAGGAGGTTCGTACAGGAGGCAATCTATGTTTCTCTCTCTCTCTCCCTCTCCCAAGTCAATAAAAACATTTTTTCTTAATGCTGTACTTTTTGTTATAATTTTTAAAAATTCTCACCCGAGGAAATGTATTGATTTTAGAAGATCTTTTTTGTTTGTTTTGTTAATCCTCACCCAAGGATATTTTTCCATTGATTTTTAGAGTGGAGGGGAGGGGAGAGACACAGAGAGAAAGAAATATTGATGTGAGAGCTCGCACATGCTAACCAGGGCCGGGAATTGAGCCTGCAACCAAGGCACATGCCCTTAACTGGAATAAAGTCCGGGACCCTTCAGTCCATGGGCCACTGCTATATCCACTAATCCAAACAGGCTAGGGCAAAAATGCTGTTCTCTTTTTCTTTTTAAGTATATTTTTATTGATTTCAGAGAGGAAGGAAGAGGGAGAGATAGAAACATCCATGAGAGAATCATTGATCGGCTGCCCCCTGCACACTCCCTACTGGGGATTGAGCCCACAACCCGGGCATGTGCCCTGACCGGGAATGGAACCATGACTTCATAGGTCAACGCTCAACCACTGAGCAACACCAGCTGGGCAAAAAAATACTGTACTCAGCTAGCTCTTGTGGTTTGGTCTGTCCACTCCCAGTCAGAAGACACCTGGTACTGGAATTCTAATCCCTCCACATGTAAAAACCTTTATATGGCATTCTCTGTCGCAGTGTTCTACCTCAAAGCCCAGAGAAGAGCACTAGCACAAACACAGGGAGGTACCAAGTGTATGGGGTGGGGTATAAGTCATTGAGGGAAACACTGAACAAGTAATTACTTTGTAAAGAATCTTCCTCTAGGCTCACAATTGACATTTTTCTCCCTGAATTGAAAGGACAGCCACTTGAGGTTCTCATGGCCCAGTGAGGAATCTTCAGTGGGGTGAATATAAATTGTCAGCATTAATTTTTTAAAATATATTTTATTGATTTTTACAGAGAGGGCAGCATTTACAAACCGGTCAGGGCAGCATTAATTTTTTATCTGTAAGCCCCGTTTAAATATTTTATTTATTGAAATGGCTGTCATAGCAGCTAACATATAGCACCTTTCTTTAGTTATGTATGTTAAACACTTTAGTCAAGGACATTTCCTTTGGAATAATGGAATATTATGTTACTAAAGTAACTAAATATCCAAATAAGTAGCCCACATTTTCATGTAGCATCAAAACTGTTTTTTGTCCTGGCCAGGTAGTTTAATTGGTTAGAGTGTCGTCCCAATATGTTAAGATTGCGGATTCAATTCCCAGTCAGGGCACATACAAGAATCAACCAATGAATGTATAAGTAAGCAGAATAACAACAAAAAATTGCCCTAACCGGTTTGGCTCGGTGGATAGAGCATTGGCCTGTGGATTGAAGGGTCCCAGGTTCGATTCCAGTCAAGGGCATGTACCTCGGTTGCGGGTGCATCCCCAGTGGGGGGTGTGCAGGAGGCAGCTGATCGATGTTTCTAACTCTCTATCCCTCTCCCTTCCTCGCTGTTAAAAAATCAATAAAATATATTTTAAAAAATTTTTTTTCCAGTTTTTCAATCCAATGATTTCCAAGTAGGGCCCATAGATAGCTCCAGAGAATCATAAATTTATACAAAACCATCAAATTGGGCTCTCAGTTCTTATGGGCAGGCTCTGTAACCATGTGCTAATTCTACAAAGCTGAAGCTTTTTTTCAGAAATAGGTTTGTAGCCCACCAGTGGGCTATTAGCCTTACTTCACCATATAGTTAGATTGTGTAGCAGTAACCTACTAAGTGTAAGTTACTGGTCACCAAAATGTGGTCTTTATTAATTCAAGTTCTCCTGGTTTGAATTCCATTTTACTGAGAATTCTCCCAGCCAAGGTCATGCACATACACACAGATGCTCAGATTTAAGATGCTATTATCAGGGTTTTTTCAAGTTGGTTGAGGCTTTTGCTGTTTCTTGCAATTTTACCATTATTATTGTTAGCAGTTGCTTAACCCTGCGGGGCACATGATGGAATTCACAAGCACAGTTACTGGTGATATAAATAGACCTTAAGGAAAATGTGATTCAAGTGAGTCATTCACACACCTATTAATGAAGCAGATGCACATTAATAAAAAGTACTTGCATGCCCTGGCTGGTTTGGTTCAATGGATAGAGCGTCAGCCTGGGGACTGAAGGGTCCCGGGTTTGATTCCAATCAAGGGCACATGCCTGGGTTGTGGGCTCCATCCCCAATGGGGGGCATGCAGGAAGCAGCTGATCAATGATTCTCTCTCATCATTGATGATTCTCTCTCTCCCTTCCTCTGTGAAATCAATAAAAATGTTTTTTTAAATCTCTAAAAATAGGTATTTTTAACAGGTAAAAATTATTAAAACGCATTATATCAATACAAAAATTTATTTCCTAAATCAAAAAAAAGACACAAAATGAGTGAAATTCTAACATTCACATTTGTTATCCAATTGTCTTTTTGTTAAAGAAAATTGCCAAAACTCATAAAACATTAGACAGAACATAGGATCAGAGGTTTTAAGAAAGATGCAGACACAGCAAATATATATTGGAGAAAAGACTCAGCACAAATTTCTAGAAAAAACACAATCAAACAGTGAGGTAGCATGACAAAATTACAAAATAAAATTTTAAAGTAAATAATGATTGACCAAACAAAATATTCTGAGGTTGTGAAGAATGTGAATCCCTCACACACCACTGGCCAAATGCAAAAAGTATAATCAGTTACGGTTTATTTATTTTTTTAAAAAACACTATTACTTATTAGCATACCATGGAGCTCGGCTATTGGGTGAGTCACTCCATTCTTAGTGAGACATGCTCATAGGCACTGATGGTTTTTGTTTTTAAACATATTTTATTGATTTTTGGAGAGGGAGAGGGAGAGAGAATCATTGATTGCACCTCCCACAGGCCCACTAGTTGAGATTCACCCCAAACCCAGACATGTGTCCTTGGCTAGAATCTAATCAGGGACCCTTTAGTTCAATGACTGACGCTCACTCCACTGTTCAAAACCGGCTAGGGAAAGGTTTATTTTTTATTTTTAAAGAATAGTTTATTAATTTTTGGAGAGAGAAGGATTTAAGACTCAAGTGTGAGTCCTGGCTAGTTTGGCTCAGTGGAGAGAGCATCAGCCTGGGGACTGAAGGGTCCCGGGTTTGATTCCAATCAAGGGCACATGCCTGGGTTGTGGGCTCCATCCCCAATGGGGGGCATGCAGGAAGCAGCTGATCAATGATTCTCTCTCATCATTGATGTTTCTCTCTCTCCCTTCCTCTGTGAAATCAATAAAAATGTTTTTTAAAAAGTACTTGCATTATGACATTTCACAGGCAATATGCTGCCTGTGAATTTGCTGTTCTCTTGAGCCTATTTTAATCAGGCTTTCTTTCCTACTAAACACTTTTTTTTTAAAAAATTTACCATCTTACTTGACCAGTTCAAACAGATAACCTTGTTGATTGCTTTTTCCTTCCTAAAACACTTTGTCCACTAGACTTCCAGAAGGCCACTCTCTTGGTTTTCCTATTTCAGGGGCAGTACCTTCTTAATCACCTTTGCTGGTTCATCATGCTGACCAATCTTTAAGTAGGAGGGCCAAGAACACTCTCTCTCTCTAGGTAATCTCACTCAGTGTCCTGGCTTCAAGAGTCACGTGTCAAAAAAAAAAAAAAAAGTCATGTATTGAAATCTTCAGGATCTGAAAGTCTCAGCTTAGACCTCTCCACTCTCCTCCCATGACAAATATGTCTGCCTACTCAATTCATTTGCATAAAGAATCTGGCATTTACTCTGGCTGGTGTGCCCAGTGGTTAGAGCATCTGCTCATGCACGGAAGGGTTACAGGTTCAATTCCTGTCGATGTGCACGCAGGAGGCAACCAATTGAAGTGTCTTTTCTTACATGGATCTCTCTCTCCCACCCGCCCTCCCTTCTTCCCTTCCACTCTCTAAAAACCAATGGGAAAAATATCCTTGGGTAAGGATTAACTAAAAGAACCAGGCACCTTGCCCTGGCCAGTGTGGGTCCATCGGTTGGGCATCATCCCATGCACCAAAAGGATGTTGGTTCTATTCCTGGTCAGGACACATGTCCCAGTTGTAGGTTCAATCCCTGGCAAGAGGCGGCCCATGGATGTCCCGCCCTCACATTGGTATTTCCCTTTCTCTAAAAACCAATAAAAATATTCTTTAAAAAATACTCTAGGTTTCTCATCCCCATTTTCCTCCCATCTCAATGTCTACTCCCTTCTTCGGGGTGCTCTCCCTCCTCATTCAACACCCGGGCAAATTCTGTTAATTTCCAAGGACTTTCACAACTACCACCCCAAAGGAAACTAGTATCATCTCACCTAAAATCTTGCCTGGCTGGCATGGTTCAGTGGTTGAGTGTTGACCTATGAACTAGGAGATCACCATTCAATTCCTGGTCAGGGCACATGCCCAGGTTGTGGGCTCTATCTCTGGTGTGGGGTGTGCAGGAGGAAGCTGATCAATGATTCTCTCATCACTGATGTTTCTCCCTCTCCCTCTGAAACCAAATATATTAAAAATAAATTGTTTATAAAAATATATACACGTATTTAATTTTAAAAAATATTGATATACCCTTGTTCTCTGCTTTTACCTACTACCCAGCAGCCAATACATGATCTTTCAGGTCAGGTCATGTCACCCTTTTGCTCAAAGCCACCCTGTCTATGGTTTTCCTGCATCATCTGGTTTCTTTCCCTGTATATTCACTTCTCCATAACTCTTCTTTTGCCACCTTATCCCCAGAACATGTCAAACACACTCCACTTTAGACTGCATTTGCTATTTGCCTGGAATGATTGCTCTCAAGTATATTACAAAGGCTTTCCTAGACAACACTGTAAAAACCAGTCCTTTCTCCATTGAATAGTTCTCCATAATTTAATAGCCTACCCCCGCAGAGGCCACTAGCATGTCTGTACTACGTATCAATGACAATATACCTTCTAATATATACAAAGTGCACACCACTGAGAGTAACTAGAAGATATAAAATTAGCCTTCTTAGCCAACTATCTGAACTCTTCCCTTCCTACCCAATCTTTGCATTGCTATTCTTGTCCTTCCAGCTTTTCCATGGCTAGCTCACTTCAGGTGTTACAAGACCTCTACCATTACTTGAGTTGTCCTCATCTCTGACCACTAGGGGGTAGATTGTCTGGCACTTGCTGTTTTAATGTCAGAAATCAGAATGCTTAAATTCTGTGCCACCAAGTTGCCAGTATTTGGTTTGCTTCACCAGTGGGCCTTGTCAATCCAATTAACACATCTCAAATTGTGACCCACACATCTTTGAAGTCACTAGGGCAAATTCCAGATTGCCAAATCACTGGGTTTATCCTAGGCTTATGTCATAGGGCCAGGTTAAAAAAAAAAAAAAATCACTGGTTCAGCTTTAGTTTTAACCTAAGGCAAAGGTGTAGGGGAATAATTTCCCAGCTTCTCTTGAACTTGCATTTTACATTTTTCTTGGGAGTAAAAACAGGCTTTCCAATTGTTGACAAGGTAACTTCTGAACTGTAAAAACTGCATGCTTTTTCACTGTGTTCCCCCATTCAATCATGGGGGCCATAATCAGAAAGGGTAAGGACCTTTCTTCTTGCATCTGCACTGCAACCATAGACAGTAAATGTTCCAGATCAGATGCATTTTTATCCCAAACCCACAGCCTTATTCAGATACAATGATGCAAGTTCCTTTTTCCTCTGCTCATCAGCCAAACCATATTCCATCTAAACCCTCACTTTTAAAAGTAGGGGCCAGCAAACCTTTCCTGCAGATATCCACACACTTTTTAGGCCACATAGGTCTGTCACTCATCTTTGCTCTTGCAGTGCCCAGAGCCATCTATAAACAAGTGATCATGGCAATGTCCTGATAAAGCTGAACACCAAATTCGACTTCATATCCTACAAGCTACTAACTTTCCCCATTAAAAACAGCCACCTTAAAGTCACACAGAATTTGCCAACCCCATTTCATGAAATCTGACAAAAGCTTGCAACAGTTCCAGGATACCTAGATTTCTATAGACCTTGGTTCTAACTTGACATGATAAATAAGCTCAGACAATCCTTTGCTTCCGGCTGTATTAGTCTCTTTATTCTTTTGGTAATCTCTTCCAGTTAACTACTTGTTTGTAGGTGATGAAATGTCTAAGGAATCCACTTCAAATGTTGATTCTGATGTGAGCATGGTCTTTCCCTTTACTTCAACTCAGAATTAAGACTTTTGATTCTTGTTTTTTTTCCTTCAGTCTCAGTAGTAGTTTCCACTGTAGAAGTTATCTGAAGACAGTCTATATGCCTTATAGTAGTGGTCTACAACCAGGCTCTAGCTTCTCCAGGAACACTATACAGGATAGATTTTAAAATGTATTAAACTAAGAAGCATTCTCTCAAATGAATTTAAATGCATTTTATTTTTAGACAACCTACATGACATCTTTTTTTCTTAAAAACAATGCCTCCGCTCCAAACGAATCAAGGTCAAAATAAATGAAGAGCTCAAGATAACATCAGTCCCATTTGTCCTAGTCTTGGTGTATGGATGAAAAGCAGCAGCCAGTTACGATGACAGGTGATGGAGCCAAACTGCCCAATTTGTTACTGTAAAAACAAGGAAAATTACATTAGCACCTTTTTCCAATATGAAAGCACTTAACATATCTAGCCTGCAGATGTAGTCCCTTATTCAATCTGGGCCGCCACAAAGACAGACAGAAAGCGCAGGGATATTTTTCTTTCGCATCCCAGTGCAAACCACAAGAACAACAGGTTGTTCAAGGTCTATCAGTGGATGCAGAACCATCCTTACCAAATCAGAAGTAGCGTTATTTCTCAGAAAAGACACATTTTTAATAAAGTCCCACTCAGTTTTACCTACAAAACCCCCAGATATTCTGAATAATTCCTATGGCCAGTCTGCTCTAAGATGCTGTATTGTTGCCTCTAAACTTGTTTAGTGTAGCTTTAACTTTACCTTCTTCCTAATATATCTCAATGTGAAGATAATCATAATAAATGCCTTCACTTCTGCATTGTTTCCAGAAGCTCCTTGAATAGCATTCATTTAATTAATTTTACTAAATCAATTTGCATATCAGAATTTACTGAGAGCTAATTACATCAATACTTTCAATGATTAACTATCAATTATCAGCAAACTCAAATTAAAAGAATTTTGATATAAGTTTTCTGTAGATGATAAAGATTCTACAACATGAAATTCTTTTATATGAAGTCCTCTTTAGATTCCTGAAGAGAAACAAGACATGTTCCCATATTTTAAAAGGACTGTTATAGCCCTAGCCAATTTGGCTCAGAGGATAGAGCATCGGCCCCTGGAAGGATCCTGGGTTCGATTCTAGTGCATCTGCAGGAAGCAACTAATTGATGTGTCCATTTCTCTCAGATGTTTCTCTCTGTTTCTCCCACTCCCTTCCACTCTAAAAAATCAATGGAAAAATATCCTTCAGTGAGGACCAAACAAAATAAATAAACTTAGTGTTAAAAAAATAAAAGAAATGCTACAGAATCCACTTTAACTCTGTGGCACGAAGTAAGAATCACACAGAAAATGTCTCCATTTTACATGATTTTGATCCACTTCTGTATACTTACACATTTTTCCATTTCTAAACCATCCTTAAAGAAAATCATATATGGGGTCACACCATCCTCACGGTAGTCCAGCAGAGCAACCATACCATCTGGATTCATGTTTTCACCAATAAAGAACTTAGGAAGCAAAAAACAAACATCTAGAATTAGACCATCATATATAGATGTGCCTTATCAAAACAAACTGAAATGACCCACAACACCATGAGAAGTTCAGCAACCAAGGCTCAGAAACCTATGAAGAAAATGCTCACTAATCAAACATCTGGTCACCTAACCAAAGCACTAATACAGAGAAATACAGGAATACTTTAGGTTTTCTGATAACTTGCTCTCTCACATTACTTTGTATGTACAAACATACAAATTTCAAACCCTACAAGCCCATTTACAAAGTCAAGCACAGGACCATAATGCTGCCAATGAGAGCACATCATATGGGGAAAGAATCTTAAGGTCAGTGTGTGTGTGTGTGTGTGTGTGTCAAAGCCAGGAAAATCAAACAACCAGATTCCTAAGTCTTAGAAGGGAAGTCACCGAAGTCCCCCAATACAGACAAAGCTCCAGTTGCAATGAAACCCACTGAATTTTAAAGAGAAAACTGGAAGATCATCTAGGACAGTGGTTCTCAACCTCTGGGTCGAGACCCCTTTGGGAAGACCATCGGAACCACTGATCTAGGAGGTTAACAAGCAATTTATGAAAGAAGAAATAAATGTCATCTGGGTAGGAATGAGATTCTGAAATCAGAAGACCTGGGAACATACTTGGGGAATAGGGAAAGCTTTTTTCCTACATCTTATACTATTGGAATTGAATCTATGAAGTATTCAAACTGCTCAAAAGCCCACAATTTAACTACAAAGACTTGCATCAAATAACTAGTTTTATGCCCTTACAGTTAAAACTGTATAATCCTTTGACCCAAATATTTAAGGCATCTTATTTACCTGGTAGTTTTTGAAATTGGCAAGGATGTGCTTGATTTGTTCTGCAGCCCCTGTCATGAAAGGCTTTACTCTTTCTGGTCTCTGTTCTTCAAGCTTCCCTTTGATTCTAAAACAATATTTCATTAATAGGTTAAATTACTGACTTCTGAGCAAAATAACTTTATTAAGTAAATCCAAAAAAAACTCCCACCAAGAACAACAGCAAAGTAACTAGTTCACCGGACATGTCAAAACAGTACTATTCTAAAAAGCTAAAACCATACCACTTGCTTCAGAATGCTCAGTTTACTTGCAGGGGTGAATTTGGGAGCCACCAATAATGTCTCTCTCCAACCATTTACATTTCCTTCTTCCTTCCTCCCATAACACCTCCCCAAACCTACAAGTATGCCTGCTGCTGAAGAATCTCAAAGTCAGCCAATCCATGCCCTGCCAGTGTGGGTCAGCAGCTGAGCATCAACCTAAGGATCTGTGGTTTAATGCCCAGGTTGCCTGCTCCATCCCCAGTAGAGGCTGTGGAGACAGCCAATCAATGATTCTCTCTGATCATTAATGCTACTCTTTCTCCCTTCCTCTATGAAATCAATAAAAATATGTTTACAGAAACGTTTCCCAACCCCAAAATCCTATAAGATTCCAGACATTCACTGGGTGTGCCGATACCACTTACGATTTCATGTAATCTTTGATGTACTTCTTGTAGGCTTCTTTTGTGAAGCTGGTTTCCTGCAAGTGATGGTTCATGACAATGTCAACACCAGTGACTACTGTGCTTTCGGTACCTTCGCCCTCGGGGCCTTCAGCGGAGGCATTTCCACCAATGAGCGAGTCATCAATGTTACCCTCTGTCCTACTGACCATCTGCACAAGAAATAATAGTTTAGTTGCAAAAGACATTCTTGATCGTGAACGTATCCAAAAAGTTTTATATACCAGCAGTTCATGTATCCATCACCCTCCCACCAGATGTTCTTGGTTCTTGCTGAAAACCACGAAAACATTTTTGGGGGAAATTATGACCCCTCCATTCCTGAAACACCTTAACTCTAGAACTTTGTTGGCTGGAATGAAAATGGGGTTATTACAACCAAGTGGAAGTTTTCTGTGGGTTCCCAAGGTGATGATCTAGTAAAGGGCAAGCACCCAAGGGCTTGGTGCTCCCAAACCGCAGATCACCTGCCCCGGGCAGGCCGTGGGGCGCATGGGCGCCCAGGCGGCGTACCTATTTATTTCCAGGCTCAGCTCCGCCTCCACTTTTCTAGAAAAACCCGAGCCCGGAAAGAGTCTCCTCCGCCAGGAGGCAGAGCAGAGAATTGCACAATCTCGGGCGGGGGAGCGGCGGAAACCCGAGCCTGCCCAGCTCGCCTCCCTGCTGCCGCGGCCCGACGACTCACCTTCCCCTCTACCTCCAGGCACAGCCCGTCCGCGATCTCCCGGATCTTGTAGATATCGGAGAACATCTCATCATCTGCTCGGACACA
>NW_006285996.1:355899-356437 GCF_000327345.1 Myotis davidii
ATCTTTCTTCTATCATTGACAGTCCCTCTAGGTTGTGGGCTGCTTGCCTGTGTTCCTGAGAAGCATCTACGGTACCAGTCTATAGAGTGTGTTTTCTTTAGTGAATTACCGGTATGTTTACCGGTAATAAACTTGCACTGTTTTATGTATATGTTTGATTACATACAGCCTTGTGACAGTTTTCCTGCATGTCATAAGCATTTGAATATAAATTAAAATGTTAAAATCAAATCTGATATTGTTTTACCTTTTATTTGGTGTGTGGAAGGTGTGCGGAAGAGGGGGTAGTCTTATACGGCGAGTATATAACAAACTCTGTATTTTGAGTGGAAATGTTAGGGGGTCATCTTATACGCCCAGTCGTCTTATACGCCGGCAAATATGGTACTAAGAACAGTATGCCATATATGCCAGGTCCCTTGAAACAGCAAGGATGGACCGGCTCCCGGCAAGAAAACATTCTAGTGACTCAAAGAAGCAGGCCATTATCACTAAGAATCTTTCCTAAACCCAATTAATAAAGCATTTTACCAAGAGA
>NW_006285996.1:356682-357262 GCF_000327345.1 Myotis davidii
ATGGGCCAGCATTGCCCATTGCTGCCCTGGTTGTAAATAAGCCCGGTGGGGGCCCTTGGAGTTTGGGAGGTGCACGCCTGTGGGGGAAGGTGCAGGTGTGTTCCTGGGAGCGACAGCGCCCTGGACTTTAGTTCTGAGGAGTTTTAAAGCCTGGGTGTTTAGGGGAAGATCTCAATAGAGTCTTCAGGTTTTATGCTGATGCACCAAAATGAGGTTTATTCTCTTAAAGTCATCTGTCCTTGGGGATGGTCAGCAGATGGCACTCATGGATTTCTGGTTAGTGGGGCGATTTAAGCTATTTATCCTCTGGCTGGGGAGGAGTGCTCCTGGGTTAGGGAAGATAGGATTTCCTAGATGACTGCAAACTGCTGTTTAATGGTCTCCGGTGCCCTCTTCTGCTTGTCCTGGCTTACTAGCCTGTCTCACAATGAGATGACGGAGGAGTCAAAATGGAAAAGAGCCAGGAAATGGGAACACCCTCCCCACCCCAAGATGGGGCTCTGGGCTGCACTGGGTATAGCCCAGGGTACACTGGGCAGCTGGGAGGAAGCTAAAAAGGGCTGAGGAGGTTCTGAGCAGT
>NW_006285996.1:357697-358192 GCF_000327345.1 Myotis davidii
TCCCCCCAAGGTCACCTCCCCCTCCTGAGAGACTCCCCCTTCCAGGTCCTTAATCCTGTCGTGAAACGGGGGAAGGGGAGGGGAGGGAAGGGGAAGGGAAGGGAAGAGAAAGGGAAGGGGGAGGGAAGGGAAGAGAAAGGGAAGGTGAAGAGGAAGGGAAGGGAAGGTTATCAAATATTGGATCAGTTTGGATGCATACTTCTTCCCAATTTTTATTACTTTTCAAAGTATTCCTGAGCCAGGTATCTCAGCTGGTTAGGACATTGTTCCAATACGCCAACGTTGCAGATTTCATCCCAGGTCAGGGCATATATAAGAATCAACCAATGAATGTATGACCAAGTGGGACCATAAATCACTGTTTTCCTCCCTCTCTCTCTAATATCAATTAGGTAAAAAATAAAGTATTCCTGAAACTATTCCATTAATCTTCTATGTTATTTGTTAGTATTGTGGGGATTTAGTTGATGTATGTTGTACAATTTAATCACACCA
>NW_006285996.1:358715-370288 GCF_000327345.1 Myotis davidii
CATTGTTCCAATACGCCAACGTTGCAGATTTCATCCCAGGTCAGGGCATATATAAGAATCAACCAATGAATGTATGACCAAGTGGGACCATAAATCACTGTTTTCCTCCCTCTCTCTCTAATATCAATTAGGTAAAAAATAAAGTATTCCTGAAACTATTCCATTAATCTTCTATGTTATTTGTTAGTATTGTGGGGATTTAGTTGATGTATGTTGTACAATTTAATCACAACACTAATAGTGGATCACTGAAAGAATTCAGCTTGGTCCCTATGATACTTTTTCCCCCCTATGATATTTCTAACTTCAGATTCATATTTGATAGTTCCTGACAATTCAGTGACTACACATCCTGAAACCTAAAATCTTAGGCATATATGATTTGAATACCAGGATATTTTATAAGCTCCATCCTGTGGTCTAGAAAATCTGTGCTGTGCCTTGAAAATGCCTTCTTAGAACACCAGTAATACAGCTAGGGGGAAATTAGTCACTAATTGCAAGCCACTGACAAAATTGCAAGGATTTGGCTTTATCTAAGCTGATTAGCTTTTACTTACAAATTTTTATAACATTTTATTTCTTGCAGAGCAATGATTTCTAGCAAATTCTGAGATTGCCCTAAATTTTGCAGCTGTATATAACTTGGTATTTCTTGCAATTAAAGAAATTTCAAAGACGGTGTCTTCTGGCCTCTTCCACACAAATCCTTACATGAGAAAAGAACTTTAGTAAGAGTTGCCATTTTGTCAGGGATTGACTACAATGGCTTAACCACATTAGGGTTTATTTTCCCTAAGTAAGGAAATTCAAGGGTATGTAGTCCAGACTGAAGCTATGAAGCCATGGTGGCTTCATGGGATAGAAATCAGGGCTCTTCCTTTCTTTTCTAGCATCGATTTGGTCTACAACAAATGCTGGAATTCCAGCCATCACATCTACCTTGCAGGCAGCAGGCAGCGACAACAGGGAAAAGACGAAAGGGTGCATTCTAGCTGTGTGTTTTCCTTCTGTGGAGCTATTCTAGAACCCTCACTGAACAATTACAAAAGGATGCATCTTGCCCGGCCTGTGTGGATCAGTGGTTGAGCTTCTGACCATGAACCAGGAGGTCATGGTTCCATTCCTGGGGCCTGACTCAATTGTTGAACGGATCGATGAAATTGTTAAGACAAAGGTCTTAAATGCTGTTCTTGCTAATTGTTAAAATGTAGCACAGTATTTTGCAGAAGCAGCTGCAAACAGAAGGAGCTTGAGAAGAACCCAACCAGATAAGTGTAGCCAAATTCAAAGAAGAAATCAATGTGTAATTAATCAAATAGTACATATAAACAAGGGCTAAGCCTTCCTTCCTGGAAACAGCGCTTCGGATGTGAATCCCAGCCTCTTTTACTTGCTGCAAGTAAATAAAACCTCCTAACTGTCATGTCTGGTTCTTGACTAGACCACCCCAAGCAGAACACCCTTTGTGTTCTGTAATCGATGTGTAAATACTTTTTAATTCATCATATAGATGAATGCCTGAATGAATATTAGAATAATTTTCATATATTTTTAAATCTTTCAGGTTATTAACTTGTTGGGGGGCTTATTCCATGACTTCTGCTTTCCTGATACATCCTGTCTACCCACCACTCCCCATAACAGTCATGGAATTTAGTTCATATTAGGAACCCAATTCAATTTTAGAATATCAAAATTTTGAAAGAAATTTAAATTTCATTGCAAGAACAAAGCAAGGTACAGAATAATATAGTGTCAGTGTCCCTTTTAGGAAAATAACATACATTTGCATATGTGTACAGTTTTTTCGGAAGTTTTGTAATGCATTATTTGTTAAGGTTTGGCTGGTGATGTGGGCTGTGAAAGAATTGACAACTGAGAGAAGAGATAGATGCAGAGAGGGAGTTTATTTTACTTTCCACGAAGGGAAAGGGCCAAGTATTGCTAATCAGTACTGGGCAAGAAACAAAGAGCAGCCTCTCCTTTTAAGGCCTGGTTGTTGCTAAGCAACAAGGAAGGGAGGAGGATTTTGGGCTGAAGTTGAGCAGATACCAGGAGTTGTCTTAAAAATCTAGTGTTTGCTTTTTTAGGATACAGACCTGCAGATGTCCTAGGGCAGTGATGGTGAACCTTTTGAGCTCGGCGTGTCAGCATTTTGAAAAACCCTAACTTAACTCTGGTGCCGTGTCACATATAGAAATTTTTTGATATTTGCAACCATAGTAAAACAAAGATTTATATTTTTGATATTTATTTTATATATTTAAATGCCATTTAACAAAGAAAAATCAACCAAAAAAACGAGTTCGCGTGTCACCTCTGACACGTGTGTCATAGGTTCGCCATCACTGTCCTAGGGAGCTGTCTTATCAGTATTTTCCCCAAGTCTGTAAAACATGCTTACGGCAAAAGTTATGAAGAGTTCAAAAGAGGCTTGTTTGAAGGGAAAGGGAACTTTTCCATTGACTAGAGACGCCTTGGTGCAAATTATCCCTGGGCTGTAAAAACAGCAGGGAGGAGGGGTGTGCAAAATGTAGCCTTGAGAGTAGCTTATCTTGTCTTGCAGTTTGAACAGGGGCTGTTTGAATCAGAGGAGCTACAATCTTGGGGGTTAATTCCCAGGTGCTTCTCATAAACCGTGGCAGGCCACCGCAAAGAAAAAGAAAAGCCTTTTCCCTGTCCTTACATTATTAACAGTGGGAATTGTTATTGGAGTCAATGTAGAGAAAGGAGTTAGAAAAATTTTATTTAAAAATATTTTTATTGATTGGTTTTAGGGAGAGGGAGAAAGAAACATCAATTTTTCATTCCACTTGTTCTTGCATTCAGTGGTTGACTCATGTATGAGCCCTGATCAGGGATCAAATCACAACCTTGGCATATTGGGACTATGCTCTAACCAACTGAGCTACCTGGCCAGGGTGCAACAGTTATTTTTCAAAGTTGCTTTGGCAGGGGGTCACTGGAATGTTAACTATGGAAAAGGAAGTAACTTTTTTTTTCTTTTAATCCTCACCAGAGGATATTTTTTTCCATTGATTTTTTTAGAGAAGGTAGAAAGGAGGTGTGGAGGGAGGGAGGGAGGGAAACATTGATGTGAGAGAGACACATCTATTGGTTGCCTCCTGCACATGCCCCAACTGGGCCAGGGATTGAAACTGCAACCCAGGTACATGCCCTTGACGAGGAATCGAACCTGTGACCCTTTGGTGTGCAGGCTGATGCTCTAACCACTGTACCATGCCAACCAGGGCAGGAAATAATTTTCTTGCTTAATATATTTTTATTGATTTCAGAGAGGAAGAGAGAGGGAGAGAGAGATAGAAACATTAATGATGAGAATCATTGATCAGCTGCCTGCACACCCCATACTGGGGATCAAGCCTGAAACCCTAGCATGTGCCCTTGACTGGGAATACGAACCCGGGACCTTTCAGTCCGTAGACTGATGCTCTATCCACTGGAGCATGTGCCCATTTTTAAAAAAAGATGGAAGACCAGAAACTAGTGGCTAGAGGAGGCTGTCTGTATAAGTTAACGTAGGAAAGAGCTCTTCCCTTGGAGCAGGAAAAGTGCTCTAAGACACATTGTTAAGTGAAAAAAGCAAGTTATAAAACAGCATAACACCTACATCACACCATTCGTTTAACACAGACACACATTATAAAACCAGTATATTGCTATAGACACATGTATATATTTGTAAAAGCATTGACAGTCTAGAACAGGGGTCCTCAAACTTTTTAAACAGGGGGCCAGTTCACTGTCCCTCAGACCGTTGGAGGGCCGGACTATAGTTTAAAAAAAAACTATGAACAAATTCCTATGCACACTGCACATATCTTATTTTGAAGTAAAAAACCAAAACGGAAACAAATACAATATTTGTATTTGCATGTGGCCCGCGGGCCATAGTTTGAGAACCCCTGGTCTAGATAACAGTGGGTAACTCAAACTGATAACAGTGGGTAACTCTGGGAGGCAGCTGGGCTGAGGAGAAGCACAGTCAGGGGGAACTTTGCTAATTGTAATGCTTGGATTGTAATGTATCAAAATAATGTCTTTGCATATACAGTAATTTTACATTTAATTTCTAAAATGGCCTTTTTCTTGTTGATACCTAACATGATACTACACATAAAGTATGGGGGAAGTATTTATATTACATGTAGACAATTTGTAAGGAAAATGCACCAAAGAATATATGCAAAATGCAAAAAGAATATATGTTTGAAAAGAGCTAAGGGCAATCTATTTATAAATTGTGTGGCTGGGAGGTAGTGTGTTTTCTAATCACTTAGTAAGCATGGGGTGGGGAGTGTATAAAGGGGTGTGTGTATGTTTGTGCACTCGCGCTAGCATGCTTTTTTTTTAATCTAAAAAACTGACCCATAACCTCTTTTGCTAAAAATGACAGCAAGTACTTATTAGAGGGTAATGAAAGAGATGAGTGAATGTCTGCTGACATGCTGTAGGAGGAAGATAGCTTATCTTCTACTTGCCACTCTTACACGAAGAGCACACTGGTGTGGAAATTAGAGATAATATAATTTGGAGAATATATCAATTTCTTTGCCTTGCTTGAAAAACTGTTGGTAGCAGCTTATAGAGTTCTGTGTAGCACATAACAGCTTCAAAATTAAGGAGGTGCCCTAGCCGGTTTGGCTCAGTGGATAGAGCAGTGGTTCTCAACCTTCTGGCCTTCTAAATACAGTTCCTCATGTTGTGACCCAACCATAAAATTATTTTCGTTGCTATTTCATAACTGTAATGTTGCTACCGTTATGAATCATAATGTAAATATCTGATATGCAGGATGGTCTTAGGCGACCCCTGTGAAAGGGTTGTTCAACCGCCAAAGGGGTTGTGACCCACAGGTTGAGAACCGCTGGGATAGAGCATCATCCTGCGGACCAAAGGGTCCCGGGTTCAATTTCAGTCAAGGGTACATGCCTGCATTGCGGGCCCATCCCAGTAGGGGGCGTGTAGGAGGCAGCTGATCAATGATTCTCATCATTGATGTTTCTAATACATTTTTGAAAAATGAATGAGGCAACTGGTACAATCTGAAAATGAGAGTAAGACAGTAAGATGAAGCCAGGGATAAGGAAGGTATCAAACTGGGTGTCATAAAGTCCTGCACAGTCCATAGAGGTGGGCTCCAGATTTGGTCAGAAGCGAATATAATTGGTTCTAAGATTCACCATTTTTTGTAAAAGAAAAATCTTTTTTTTCTAGGACTTTTTAAAGTGTCTGATAATAAGGCAAATAAGGCATTTTCTCCCTTTGACGCTCATCAGGGAGTACATCTACAATAAATTTAGTGATGGGTTTCATATTGAGGAGGCAGAAGGAAGCTAAGTAGTCAGGAATGAGACCAATGGAAGGGAAAGTAGGACTGGGAAGTCCAAGAATAACAGGATCTTATAAATGTG
This sequence comes from Myotis davidii, assembly GCF_000327345.1. NCBI lineage: Eukaryota > Metazoa > Chordata > Mammalia > Chiroptera > Vespertilionidae > Myotis > Myotis davidii. Next base: position 364,154 of record NW_006285996.1, read on the forward strand.
GATAGACTACAGCTTGCTGACTGCACCATAGAGACAAAATGGCCTAGAACAGAACCCAGCTAGGCAGGGAAAGAAGGACAGAGCCACGACCTTTAAAAATGTGTGGGTGTTGCTACGACAGGCAACTTACAGATAACCAATCACAAGGCAGTGAAGCATATAATCAATACCAAGGATGTTGCTAAGGCAGAATTCTTTGAAAGAACCAATCAGAAGCTAGCAAGCATGTATCTACCCCTAGACTTCTCTCTCTCTCTCTCTTTCTCTCTCTCTCTCAAGTCAATAAGTAAAATTAAAAAAATAAATAAAAGTGTTTCCTGAGAATTTGCCTAGCATGAATAGCCCCTGATAAATTGATAAAATGCCTTTAAACTTTGCTTCCTCTTTTGATTAAAGTTTTAATGATATACCTTTTCCTATTTTTTTTCTTTCTACTTACCTATTGAGGAGATAGAAGAAGAGGACTAGGTAGAGAGGAATGGGATCACGGGAGCTGGGAACTGGAGCAGTGCAGACGCAGGCAGAATACAGCTTGCTGGCTGCACCACAAAGACAAACAAAATAACCTAGAACTAGACTCAGTTGGGCAGGGAAGACTAGACCCAGCTAAGCAGAATTGCTAAGGCAGCCCAGCTGAGTGGGGAAAGAAGGGTGTGCACAGAAAACATAAACTTTAAAATGCATGGATATTGCTAAGACAGGCAACTTGCAGACAACCAATCACAAGGCAGCGAGACATATAACCAATTCCAAGAATGTTGCTAAGGCAGAATTCTTTGAAAGAACCAATCAGAAGCTAGCAAGCATGTATCTACCCCTAGACTAAGAAGCACACTCTTACGTTTAGCTCTCTTCTCTCTGGCACACTGGGTTCCTTACTCTCCTATGGCAGGGGATGTGCTCCCCTGCGCCCACATGGCCATAAGCCATTTGGTCCTCCACACATGGACCAATAGACTTTAATTAGCTTGGATGCTGAACCACACCCAGCTGCAACATGGGACAAAAGCTCTGGACATTGGACAGCTTTTTACTCTCCTGGAACCTCAGCGGCACCTTTTCCATGACTGGCTTAAAAGACATGGGACTTCAGAACCTGAGACAAAGAATATTCACCGGTAACCCGCTTGAGGCCCTCTTCTTGCTGCTCTTTGCTACAGGAAGTCTGCCTGTCTCTCAATAAACTTTGCTTCTGTTAACCGTTTCTGTAGGTGACTTCATTCTTCCATTTTGTGAGGCAACAAACTTGTACCCAAACACAGCACTTTGGTTTCAATATGACATTTCTAATAGCCTCCTTCAACCCTGGCAAGTGTGGTTCAGTTGGTTGAGCATCATCCCATGGACCAAAAGGTTGCCCATTCAATTCCAGGTTAGGGCACATGCCAGGGTTGTGGGCTTGATCCCCAGTAGGGGATGTGCAGAAGGTGAACAATTGATGTTTCTCTCTCTATCCCTCTCCTTTCCTCTCTCTCTATTAAACAAACAAACAAACAAACAAAACATATTAAAGCTCGGCTGGTTTGGCTCAGTGTTTGAACATCCACCTATGAATCAGGGCACATGCAGGTTCGATCCCCACTAGGGGGCGTGCAGGAGGCAACCGATCAATGAGTCTCATAATTGATGTTTCTATCTCCCTCTCCTTTCCTCTCTGAAATCAATAAAAATATATCTTTAAATATATATATATTTAAAAAATAGCCTCCTTCAATGTAGGCCTAATCTCAGAGTTAATAAGATCAGAAAGTTTAAGGGGAAATTCATTTATGTGTTCTTTTTCATTTCTATTACATAAATAAAAAGTAGTGTGATTTATGTTTGTAGGAATATTGGAGTCTGTAGCCCAAGGATTATTATTTCAACTGACATGAGGTTGATACCCTTTTATTTAGATTCTCTTCATTCTCCCCTCTTCTTCCTCTCTCCATTTCTTGTCAGAGTGGGCCATCTTAAATCCATACAACTCCCATCTTATATCCATTCATTGGAAGCACCCTCAGCAGTCAGCAGCCATGGCTATTCTTGGGCTCTGTGAGGTGGGTCAAGATGTAGGTATTGCTGAGCCACTGCCAGGCCCATCACATTGGAGATGTAGTCACCAATCTCCCTCCTCTAGTCAAGAACAAGCAGGCTGATGCGTCAGGTCTCATTTCATTTCATGGATAATTAATGAGCGGAAAGGACTCTAATTCCAGTTCTATATGTCAGTACTAGCAGCCTAAATAAGGTTATTTCCTTAAAGTAGAATCTGAAGAGCAGAAGGGACTTTTAATTTTTTAGAAAAGATTTTGTTGAAGTATAATATACATATGGAAAATACACATATTATAAGTATTCAGCCCAATAATTTTTCACAAACTGAGCACACTCATGCCTCCAGCACCCAGATCTATGCACAGATCATCACCAGCACTCCAGAAGCTCCCTTTTTGCTCCAGAAGGGCCTCTGAGAAGTTATTTTACACATTTACCTGCCTTTATTATTTATTTGTCTTTTAAAATCTTTATTTTTGAAGGTATTACATATGTCCCCTTTCCCCCCATTGACCCCTTCTAGCTTGCCCTCGCCCCCACCCCCCACCCCGACCCTCGCCCACACCCCAGGGCTTCACCACCCTATTGTCTAAGCTTCTGCACAGCAAGGAACAACCAAAAAAAACCGAAAACCCCTGCCGTTAAATACCATTCCCCTGCCTTTAAATATACCAGTGTCTAAATTGACCTATGTCTAAATCCACTTACAAAAATGGCCACTTTCCCTTTTAATTCAATTTATTTCTATGAATATAGAATCACAATGTTTTAAGGAAATGCATAAAGTTTATATTATGTGTGCTTTTTTGTGGTAGCAAAAATTTCTTTTCTTCTTTTACTTGGCTCTCCTGTCTCCCTCTCCTCCTCCCTCTGCTCCCTGTAGTCTCACCACTCTGCAAACACCCTTGTAATCATTTCTCAAGTCTAGAAATGTTACAGGTTTGAGTAGTCCAAACCTGTCTCCTGTGCCTCATCCCTATCAAGCATTTATCCTGCCTTTCCAAATAATAGATGCGACAAAGTGTCTTTTTATAAAAAGGGTTACAATTAATACATTTTTTTTAAAGGTAGTTAACAGAGTTTCTCTTTGGGATGATACAAAAGCTCTGGAAATGAAAATCATATTTTTCATTTTAATGTTTCCACTTGAAGTGAAGTGTTTGTTGTTGGTGGTGGTGGTTGGTTGGGGTGGTGGTAAGGAGGTAAGAGAGGGTGTATACACCTAGTGTGGAAAGTTCTAGGCACAGAGGATTATAGTTTCTCATCCCTGAATCCAGATCAGGGCTTTCTCCTATTGCTCCAGTTGGGTAGGAGAGCTTTAGAAGGAGGCCTGGAGGGAAGGGTGGAGAACTAAATCCTTGGATGTGGTCTGTCCTACCGGTTGGAACAGTTTTTCACCTACTCAGGCTCTTGCCCTGCACAGGTAGGTTTCCCTCTTGAACCTAAAGATCTTTGTATCTGACTCACCTATTTAGAAGGCAAAGCATCTGCTGTCTCAAGCAGCAGCAAGTGCCCACCCTCTCCCACCTGTACCCACCTGTACCCACCTGTACCCACGATTCCAAACGGCCTCCTGCCACCCCATGGGCTCTCACAGCTTCACCTGGATCTGTTCCTTTTCTAGATTCTCTGGGTGCTATTGGGGAGGAACCCAGGAGACCAGAACTATTTCAGCATGGAGGTATGAATGGGAAGCAGAATGTGCCATTTTAGCAGACAGATTCTCAGTTGATTTGTGTCATTCTAGTTATTTTTTCCATTGATTTTTAGGGAGAGTGGAAGAGAGAGGGAAAGACAGAGAGAAACATCAATGTGAGAGGAACACATCGATCGGTTGCCTCCTGCATGAGCCCTGATCAGGCTTCGGTACTTGACCGGAATCGAACCCAGGACCCTTTTGGCCAACACTCTATCCACTGAGCCAAACCGGCTAGGGCTAAAATTTTGACACTCAAAATGTAGTCCATTCACCAGCAACCTCACCTGGGAGTTTGTTAAAAATATAGCATCTCCATCTACACCGAAGACCTCCCAAATCAGAAGATGCAGTTCAACAAGATCCCATATAATTGGGCTCAATTGAGAAGGCCAATTCTACAGTAAAATATATTTTTACTAGAGACCCAGTGCACAACATTCGTGCACTGGGGGGAGATTCCCTCAGCCCTGCCTACGCCCTCTTGCAGTCTGGGACCCCTTGGGGGATGTCCGCCTGCCTGCTTAGGTCCACTCCCCACACACCGGGGGATGTCCGCCTGCTGCCACTGCCACTGTGCTAACCAGCTCTGAGCCTGGCTTCTGGATGAGCAGCGCTCCCCCTTGTGGAGCACACTGACCACCTGGGGGCAGCTCCTGCATTGAGCGTCTGCCCCCTGGTGGTCAGTGCGTGTCAAAGTGACCAATTGTTCTGCCGTTCGGTCGATTTGCGTATTAGGGTTTTATTGTATAGGATAATTAAAAATATGATAGTTTTTTTTTCCAATGGTAGACCTTCCCCAATGACTATTAACTCCTTTTTCTGGACTGTTGGGCTAGAAGCTGGAGACCACTCTGTGTAGAAGAGCAACTCCCTGTATGTGAGTTGTGTTAGTGATATGGGATTTTTGGACTGGAACTCGCAGTGTTCCCTGGGCAGGATGGCTTTTCCTGGGTTCTTTGTCCGTTAAAGAAGAAACCACAGGCGGAAGATGGTATAGTAAAGGTGAAAATTTATTGAACAATAACTACAGACTCCCACATGGGGTGGGGGGGGAAGAGTCCTTTTTTCCATGGTTTATAAAGGCTACAGATCTGTGTGCCTTAATATCCCCTCTGCTTGGTCACTATCTCCTTCTGATTTGGTCACTATAGCAACTCCTGAGCTCAAAGGTCGAACCTCAAATGGGACACTTGAGGCTCTCCTCCCCTCCTTCCTTATTGTTTCCCTATTCCCTCTGGGCTTTCTTCCTCCTTCCCTTTATTCTGTAAATGTGTACCTTTTGCTACTCCCAGCTCCCTTGTCTTATGGAAATGTAACTTCTGCTGCTCCCTGCTCCCTTGTCTTATGGAAATGTACTGTTTTGCAACTCTGTAGCCCTGTGTTTTTTCCATGGACCCCTTAATTTTTAAAATTTCCTAAACCTGCCTATTTCACCCCCCAAAATTCCTATTTTACCCAAAAAACTCCTTTCATTAGAGGCAGAAATAGAATATTGGGGACTAACTATGGTTATGGGAAATATTAATCATGCTCTGTTAACCATGATTGTCTTGTGTTGGTTAAAGAAAGGATATTCTAACCTTGCTGGGAGTTATAGGCCTCCAGGAATGAGAGTAACCTTGGAATGTAGTCCATTCTCATTCAAGAACTGCCTATTTATCATAGAAATATTAACAACCCTGTTGCCCAGGAGTTCCAGCCCACCCTGCATTGCCTACTTCCTCATTCCTGTAACCCCTACTTCCCCAGGTAATCCTTGTCCTACCCTATATAAGCAGCTGGCTTATGGGGGACTGCAGAGCAGATTTTTTTGGATGACCTGGTGCTCTCTCATACTGCCGGCATTATTGGAATAAATGCTCATATATGATTCAACCCTATCTTTGCTCAATTGACTCAAAGATTAACAGGCAGCCCGGACCCATTGGTTGTCCGGTTTCAGTTAGGTATTTGGATGAAGATTCATATTTTTTTCTCCCTGCTTTGGAGATAAAATCTCTTAATCATTTATGGCAGCAATTCTCAAGCATCAAAAGGGATGTGAAATAGAACATTTAAATCAGCACCTATCTATTTATATAAAAACCCTGGGTGTAATGTCACGACCGAGGCCTGACCAACCGGAAGGAAGTCAGTCCTGCAGGGGTCGTCTTGGAAACAACTGGGTCCTGCTCAAGCTTTTTCCTGCGAGGGCGGTGAGGTTTCAGGCAGGAACCCACCCTCGGAGTGTGTGCACACTGAGTCCTGGGTCCTCTTAGCAACAGCTGCAGGAACCCCCTCGGAGCATGTGCACACTGAGTCCTGGGTCCTCTTAGCAACAGCTGCACCCTTCCCAAGCTGTTTCCAGTAAGGGTGAGGTTTGAGGCAGGAACCGGCTTTCGGAGCGTGGAGGCATATAT
>NW_006285996.1:372282-373369 GCF_000327345.1 Myotis davidii
CTGGAAGTTTGGGAGACCAGGAGTTCAACCTCTCACTATGATGTGCGCTGACCACCAGGGGGTGGCAAAGAACAAGATGGATGTTGGGACGCGCTGCAACCTCTTGCCAGCTACCTGTGGGCAGGGGTAACGGGGATGGAGGTGTGGTGAGAATGCGGGTGTCTGCCGAGCTCACTCTCACTCCCCCTGCTACCCGCCCCTAGAACGCCAGGGCTCATGTGTGCCGGGCAAGCCCCCTTGCTCAGGTGCCGGGTGCCTGTGAGTAGCCCGCCCTGCACCCACGCAGCATTTTCTGGGTGAGCTGGGCCACAGCCTCTGGGACCGCAGAGGCTGGTTGGGCTCCCCATGGGTTCACGCAGGTGCCAGTCTGTGAGGCCAGCCGGAGAGAACGTACTGCCCGCTGGGCTTCCATGCAGCACCGCTGGGTGGCCCAGAGCCCCATGCTGTGCCCCGGCCCCTGGCGTCCGGCCATGCTCACTGCATCTCCATGTGGGGACTTGGGTGCCGTGACTCAGGTGGAGGGGGACACGCGGGGACCTGGGGGCCCAGGTGCTGCCCAGGGCCCAGAGGTCAGCTGGGACCTGCCCTTCCATGCCAGATGTTTGCTCTTTTTTTTAATCTTTAATTGGTTAAGGTATTACAAATGTGTCCTCATCCCTCCTATTAACCCCCAACATCCCCCACCCCCCACTTATGCTCTCATCCCCCGGTTGTCCTGTCCATTGGTTTGGCTTATATGCATGCATACAAGTGCTTTGGTTGATCTCTTCCCCTTTCCCTCTGGCGATTGATAGTCTGATCTCTGTTTCTCTGTCTTTGGATCTGTCCCTGTTCATCAGTCTATGTTGTTCTCTATATTCCACAAATGAGTGAGATCATGTGGTATTTATCTTCCTCTGAATGACTTATTTCGCTTACAATAATGCTCTCCAGTTCCATCCATGCTGCTGCAAATGGCAAGAGTTCCTTCTTTTTTTCTGCAGCATAATATTCCATTGTGTAGATGTACCACAGTTTTTTAATCCATTCATCTGCTGATGGGCACTTTGGCTGTTTCCAAATCTTAGCTATGGTGAATTGAGCTGAT
>NW_006285996.1:375442-379215 GCF_000327345.1 Myotis davidii
GAAGGTAGACCTGCCCCTGATTTCCAGACCTCCTTTAATTTCACAAGCCTTCATCGGCTGCCATTGTGAAATCAAGATGAAGAGGGTAGTCAAGTACTTCATCTTTCTGGTTTAGAAATCACATCCTAAAGAGAGCCTGTCCAATGCCCCCACAATGGGCTCACATTCTCAGTGCTTATGGTCCTCAGGGGTCAGTGGTAGGTCTCATCAGACTCCATTCAGATTTCCTTTCTCTCTGTATCAACCAACAGGGCTGATCTCCTTGAGAGCAGGGACCCTGGGTGTGGTCCCCAGTGAGCGCCCATTTGTCCTGAGTCAGTGTAGCTTGTGCCATGGCGGGGTGCTGTACAAGGCTCCTAGTCCATCCTCACCAGGGCGGTTCAGAGCACTGAGGAGGATTGATGTAAAAGGAGGAGCCAGGCTGTCTCCACAGCCTTGTTCAGCCTTGGGGCATGATAAAGAATGGCTGCTGGGCTCTGGAGAGACAGAAGAGCCTCAGGAAAAAGCCCAGCTGAACCAGAGCTCAGGGGCTGAGGGCAGAGAGAGGCTCTGACCCCAGAGGAGATTTGGAAGTGGTGCCTGTGGAGGAGATGAGTGTGGACCCCGGGCCCTGGGACATTCCCTGTCCCCTCTTCAGTGCAGTGGGCCAACAGAGGAGATGCTCAGAATGCTGTTCCGTGCGCGTGGAGCAGGGTGGAGTTTCAGTCCAGGTGCAGGTGGCAGTTAGGGTTCAGGAACTGCTTGCTGCTGGTTAAACCCTGCAGCATTCTGCAACATGGACTCCAGGGGGCGCGTAAGGCCATGCTTTGTCCATGTGCTGGTGGGAGATGAAGTCAAACAAAATGTGGGTTCCCAGGGGCAGCCCTGACATAAAGGGTCCCCGCCCCAATGCTCGTCGGTCAATTTCCCCTTAAGTCCAATTGTCCTGGGCCTCAAGAACATCACATCCTTAGAGCAGATGGCTCCTGAGAGACTAATTATTCCCAACCTATGACTCATAGTAACACAGGGGAGGCCCAGAAGAAACAGACTTGCTCAAGGCTCAGAAGGATTGTAGAGTTAAATTTTAAAGAATCTAAATTAAATTTATGTTTAAGAGTATTTCATTACATTTTCTTTAATTAGACTGTATGTTACTGAATAGTATAAGAAAAATAAAGCAAAGTTATAAACATGTATATGATAAACACAAATATTTTAAAACTTCATATAAAGGAGGGGAGGGAGCCCTCTCTGTCCTGGCAGCAGACACACGCTGTGGCCCAGGATCTAGGACCTCAGGTTCTGAAGGAGCTGAGGCGAGTTTCTCAAATGCTGCAGGTGGGTCCACATCTGGAAGTTCAGTGACAGCTGTGCCCGGAGCCTGCTCTGGCTCAGGAGAGGGCACCAGAGTTGGCATTTCCTCTTTAGGTGTTTCTGGATCTTGCTCTGGAGCTGCTTCTGTAGATCCAGGAAAAGAACATGTTACCACCATAACTGCCTTTTGTGTGCCTTCCAAGGAAGGAACCTCCCATCTCCATCACTGAAGTCCCAGTTCAAGCCCCCACCCCAGGAAGTCCTCCTACTGCAAGCCATGGGCACTGACCTGAACCCAGGCTCTGGGATCTCTTTCTGTGGGCAGCCACATCTCCTCCCCACTCACCCACACCACCCAATCCACATGCACAGCTCTCTGACTCCTTCCATTTTTGCGAGGAGAAGCCCTCAGACTGTAGATCAGCGATACTTTGAGGAAGAAGTCATACCGACTGTCCTGTGGATGCTCCTGCCTGTGCAGCCTAGTGTGACTGAATCACTCCTGACTAGAAGGAAGCGCTGGAGTGCAGTCCTGGGGGCAGGGCCTTTGCTGAATGAATGAGCCCAAACCACCCCCATCTCAGATAGCTGCATGAGCCTGGGGTCCCCCTGCTCACTCCTGGGATTTCTAATCTGGCTTCACCCAGGACAGGGGCCCCTAATGGAATCTCCAATGTCTTTATCAAAAGAGAAAATAGCTTAGCCTAAGGCCTGAGAATCACAAATAAGGTATAAGCTTATTTATAAGGAGAAGAGAAAATGGCCAATAGGAACAACCACAGCCCCTCCAGCAGACCTCTCCAGTGTCGAGGTTCCTAGTGGGCCTTTTCCCAGGGGAACACCCCCCACCACCACCACCAATAACCCTATGAGTCTGGGCCTAGGCTCTCCCCATGTTCAGAGAAACAAATACTCAGAGAGGTGCAGTGACCTGAAGACTCACACAAGCAGGTGGCTGAATGACCACTGTTCTGTGGAGGGGCAGGGCTCACCTGACATGGTTGGTCCCACACACATTGGTTAGTAACAAATGTTCTATATTCACACAGAAGGGTGGGTAAGACCAAGGTGGGACCAAGGTTGGGAAGCTGCCCAAGAAGCTAGTTACCAAGGATTTGACCAGTTTATCTATTCCATGTTCCTGGGCAGTCTGCAAGGTACAGATAGATATCATCTGAGGATCAACTTTATTTGGAATCCAGAGTGAGTGGTGCTGAGGCCACTTGGCTGGTTGACAGCTGAGGCTCAGGGCTGGGATGACTGGCCTCCATGGTGGGCTCAGGATGCCCCCAATGGGAGGCCAGCCCTTGGCTCTGGCCACCCAGCTCTGAGTCTGGGCACAGGGTGGAGCCAGCTCCCTGGGAAGCAGAGTCCTGGCTCCAGGAAGGGCAGGTGGAGAAGGTGAGGACAGTTCTCCCTGGGTGGGTCAGGGTCCAGAAAAACAGACTTGCTCAAAGCTCTGAGGGTTTATGGGGTTAAATTTTATAGAATCTAAATTAAGGTTATGTTTAGGAGTATTTCAGCAAATGTTTTCAACAGTACACTCTATGTTATTAAATATCATAAAAGTATAGTAAAATTATAAGCATATGTAACATGAACAGAAAACTTTTAACACTGCATTTAAATGAGGAATGAGTGGTGGGCGCCCTCTCTGCCGTGGCCGCTGACACGCGCTGTGGCCTAGGATCTGGCACCACAGGCCTCGAAGGAACGGGGGTGAGCTGCTCAAATGCTGCAGGTGGTTCTTCTGCCTCTTGAAGTTCAGTGAAAGCTGGGCCTGGATCCGGCTCTGGCTCTGGAGAGGCCACGAGGGTGGCGTTGCCTCTTGAGGGTTTTCCTGATGTTGCTCTGGAGCTGGTTCTGTGGATGCAAGGAGAGGAAATGTTACCACCCTCACTGCCTTTTGTGTGCCTTTCAAAGGCACACTCACCCACACCACCCCCCAGAGGCCTCCTCCTCCTGTCTCGGCCTCAGTGGGCTCAGGTGCTCCCGCTGTGAATGGAGGCACTGGGCCTGGTTTGGCAGGTAGGAGACTGGAAAGGTGAGCTCTATGGAGGCCAACAGCATCATCAGGCTGGGAAATTCTGGAGGTGCTGGTCCAGACAGATGCCCAGGATGCAGGAGATGGCCCTGGGGAGAGAGAGAGGTGAGCAGCAGAGTGTGAGGCCTGGCCCTTCCTTCCACACAGCCCTTCCAGAGCACCACTCAGAGAGCCTGGGGTCCTGTGTCTGCTGCTCCTGCCCATCCAGAAGCCAGACCTACTCCTTGTCCACCTTCAGCCTGGCAGTCCTGGCAGAGACGTGCCTGGTCACCCAAGAGGGACTGGCAGAAAGCCCTCCTACCTGACAGCTCTGGATCAACGAGGGAACCACCTGTCCCCTTCTTCAGGGGAACCTGACATGCTCTCTCAGTGTTCCTGTCCCCTCTGATACCTGCCCACCGAAATGTCAACTCCATGAGGACAGGGAGGGCTG
>NW_006285996.1:379457-384152 GCF_000327345.1 Myotis davidii
CCCCTCCTCTTCAACACATGGGAAGATGCAGCGATACCTCGAGCAGGCCAGGACGATGTCACATCCACTGTCCTGTGGACACTACGAGCCTGTGCAGCCTAGTGTGACTGAATCGCTCCCAACTAGAGGGAAGCTCTGCAGGACAGGCTTGGGGTCTGCTCTGTGCACTGGGTTATGGTCAGTGCCTAGAGCCGTGTCTGTACCTGGAAGACTCTGATATATTTGCTGAATGACTGAGCCCAAACCAGCCCCATCACAGATAGTTGGGTGACCCTGGGCCCCACTGCTCACCCCTGGGGTTTCTGCTCTGGCTTCAGCCAGGACAGGGACCCATAACAGAATCTCCAGTCTCTTTATGACATGAGAAAAGAGCTTAGCCCTGGGCCCTGAGAAGAATCACATATGAGGAAGAAAAGGGACCAATTAGCACAACCACAGTCCCTGCTACGGACCTATCCCCTGTCCGGGCACCCAGAGAAAGCTTTAGGGGAGCACCCTACAGGGTCCCTACAAAAACCCTATGACGTTACTCCTTGATTCACCTCATGTTCGTAGAAACAAACATTCAGAGGGATGCAGTGATCTGAGAGTTCACAGCCAGCAAGTGGCCAAATGACCACTGTGCTGTGGAGGGGCAGGTTGCTCACCTTGTAAATAGCTGGTGCAACACCTGTTGGGTGGCAGCAAATGTTCTGTGATAACCTGAAGAAGCAGGGACGAAGGTGGGTCGCTGCCCAGCAAGGAGGGCACTGGTTTATCCAGCCCGTGTGCCTGTGTAATCTGTACCATACAGCTCTTTTTATTTCACCCTGTGAGACAGGAGTTCACTGGGAACCATAAGTGGATGGTGCTGGGGCCACTTGGTTGGTTGGCAACTGGGGTCCAAAGCTGGGCTGGCTGGCCTCCGTGTTGTGCTCCAGATGCCCCAATGGGAGGCCAGCCCTTTGCCCCTGGCTGCCCAGCTCTGAGTCTGGGCACAGGCTGGTGCCAGCTCCCAGGGTTAAGCAGAGCCCTGGTTTCCAGAAAGGGCAGGTCTCCAAGGCCAGAAGCCCTCTTACTGACAGTGCTGGAGATCCCGAGGCCAAAACACACCTTCCATGATGCTCCAGCTCAACACTGCCCTCCTGATCTCCCACCTGCCGGAGTGTTCTGGTTATTGAACAGAGCATTTGGGGGTCTCAGTGAGGGCAACCCCCTTAGGTTCCAGGCTGTGAGCGCATTCAAACTCAAACAGTTTCTCTGTGTTTCCAGGGTCTGTGTCTGTAGTAAACTGAACTGTTCACAGGAAAGCAGCTGGGTCCTCTGGGGCTTGGCCCAGGCAGGGTGAAGGGCAGGGGGAGGGGCGGGGCTAGAAGGTGGAATTGTTGTGTTCGAAGATGCAGATGGGGAAGTGCTTGACGTGGGAGGACCACTGGGCTGCCAGCTGGAAGAACGTCACATCGTTCCACTCCACGCCGTCAATGAGGACCCGCTGCCTGTGCTCCTGGCTCTGGGCTGAGCAGACCAAGCGGCCGATGCCCTGGATGCACTGGCTGTTGGACTCCAAGTCCGTGCCCTTGTCTTTCTTGGACAAAAACTTCCCCTTCTTTTTCTTCTCCTTGGTGATCACAGTCATGGCCATTGTGGGCGTGGCTGCAGCCTCGCCGCTGCTGGGCAGCCTGCTGACCTGGAGAGACCGGAAGGTGCACCGGAGTGTGTTTTTGGTGGCAGGCAGGTCTTCCTTCTCCCCGCTCCTCTTCCTGTTTGTGGGCTGGGCTGCCGTCCAGTAATCCACCTGCAGCTCCATCAGCTCAGCACCCACACTCTGGCTGGGGGAGGACAGGCCCCCACTCACTAATGACAAGGAAATTAGCTTGTGTGAGGCTTCCCTGGCGGTGGACAAAAGCACACTGGAGCATCAGGGGCCCGCTTCAGCTGAGTCTCCTGACGTGGCTGAAATTGGCTCCACTTTCCAACTTTCACTGCCCCCACAAAGGGAATGAACTTCTGTGAGGACAGCTCATCCGAACTCTTCGGCTTAGAGATGAGCGTGGCCTCTGCGATGGGCAGCTGGAGGACACAGTTGGCCCCTGTGATGTACTCTCTGATTTTCAACACAATGTTCTGCACAGCATCCTGGGCCTCCAGGTGATAGAACAGTTCCCACCAGGCCAGGTCCTGTAAGAGTTTGTGGTAGCGGCAATCCACGGAGCCCAGGTACCTGGCCAAGGGGTGGGAACCCAACGGGATGACCAGGAAGCGCATGTAGTCCAGCAAGTCCGGGGCCCTGTGGGACAGCTGCTCCACAAAGACCCGCAGCACGGTGCTGAAGTAGTGCTGATCCCCCGCCACGGCGACCTTCACTGGCATTGTGGCCTCGGTATTGCAGTTGCGGTATCTTTGTATCCAGGAGATGATGGAGCTGAAGGCCTCCTGGACATCCACCATGGAGCCGGTGCACATGACGGGCAGCGTGTGCTGCTGCAGGACGTCCGACAGGGACTGCCCCTGCCTGTCGGAGGTGTTGATGAGGATGATGTTCTCGGGCAGACAGTCGTTGGAGATGAGGCTGTGGTGCAGTTGGTCGAACACAGTCTTCTTGGGGACCTGCAGTTGGCTCTGTGGGACTGGACAGTGCTCCTTGATCAGGCTGTTGGACGACTCATTCAGGGACCTGCTCCAACCCCGGCAGGCAGGCTGCTTCCCCTTGGAGCTGGTGGAAGGGATGACCAGAGACTCGGTCTTGGTGGTGCGCCTCTTAGTGAGCATGTCCTGGGCAGAGGTCCCTGCCTCCGGGCTGTCCTCAGGCTGTGCCAGCTGTTTCCCAGGGTTGGGCATGCTGTGGGCCACCCAATAGGAGCCACTGTCGCTTGACAGGCTTTCAAAGTATAATCTGGGCCTATGGGTCCTGAGGACTCTGTCATCCTCCTCTATATCTGAGCTTGACAGGCTTTCAGACTATGTCATGAGCTCAGGCATGGGAGGGGTTAGGAGACGGTCATCATCCTCCATGTCTGAGCTACTGTCGCTGGGGCACACCACCCTCTGAAACAGAAGGGCCAGGTCCTTGTCCACATCGGGGACTTGCTCCTCAGACTCCTGCTCTGAGTCCAGGACCTCCACCATCATTTGGTACCTGCGCAGCCACTCTGCGACTCTCTGCTGGTAGTTCTGTTGCCTGGTTGTGGACCTCCTTCTTCCTATCGCTTTCTCCAGGTCCAAGTCATCCTCGTCCAGGTCATGCCTGTGGGCGGCATTGTAGCTGACCTTCAGCTCAGAGAAGATGATCTCAGACTCTCCCTCGGGGAAGTTATCCGTGGCCTCCGCCCTGGTGCTGGTCGGCATGGTGTTGTCCAGGTGGTTGACGGTCTGGCTTGATACGGAGAAGACCCAGCTCTTGACCACCTTGGTGGTGGGGGTGCTGTAGGCCATCAAGTCAGAGACACTGCCACTGAACAGCTTGCCACCTGGGCCCTGGGTCTTCATGGGCATGTTGGCCGGCCGAGGAGGCTCCTTCTGCCTCCGGGCACTGTGTAAGCTCCTCGTCTCCGTCTGCCAGCTGGAGTGTGCCAGGCCTTCACAGTATTGTCTGGTCTTGAGCTTGTTGTTGCTGAGGATGCTGCTATCGTCCTCCATGTCTGGGCCACTGTCGCTGGGATTCTTAAGGGTGTCATAGAGAAGGTCCAGGTCCTCCTCCACCTCAGGGACATGCTCCTTAGGGTCCTGATCTGAGTCCAGGACCTCTTCTGACATGTTGGATCTGGGAAGCAGTGCCATGACTTTCTGCTTCAAGTTTTGTTGCATGCATCGCTGCTGCTTCTTGGGCTGCCCCAGGTCAAAGTCAGCTTCTTCCAGGTCCTGCCTGTGTGTGAGATTGTAGCTGGCGTCCAGCTCAGTGAAGCTTTCAGATTTCCCCTCTGTGTAGCTATCCATGGACTTGGCCTTGGGGCTGGCCTGCATGGTGCTGTCCTCATAGTCGATGGGCTGACTGGACAGGGAGAAGATCCAGATCTCAGCCACCGTGATGGAGGACCCCTGGATGCTGCTGCTGAGGCTCAGCACCTGGCCACACTCAGGGGGTCACTGCATCACCTTGGCCATGTGAATGGCACTTGTGGCCAGTGTCTTGTAGCCCAGGATGGTCTGGCTGTTATTGCACTTCCTCTGCTGCAGCATGATCTGCAGCTTGTTGCCTTCTCTCTTGAGGAAGTGGGGGTACTGCAGGGAGAAGGTCAGCGCCAGGTCAGTCTCCACTGGTCCGCTGCTGGGCAGCACACTCTCGTGGGATCTCAAGATGCCCTTGGAGCTCTGCATCTGCACTGCTATCACCAAGGAGATGAGCTCCTTCTCCAGCTCCTTCAAGACCATCAGCTTCTTTAAAGTTAAGCTGCACAATCTGGGCACGCAGCTAGGTCTGGAGCAGTCCACCTCCCAGGTAGAGAAGAGGGTCATGGGCACTGGGGTGTTGAGCACAGTGGGTGAGTGGGCCAGGCCCGCAGGTGGCGAGGAAGCTGCAGCTGCTTCCAGCGTACAGGTACTTGGTTCCTCCCCCTGTGGTGGGACAGAGGAGGGACATGATTGGTGGGAAGAGGTGGGGCACAGGTGATCGAAGGAGAGAGTAAATGACAAGTAGTCACACGCTCCTCTGTGACTAGCACAGGTAAGGCCTGCATGGTGGCCTTTCAAACTCAGAGACCTAAATTAACCACAAAGTTA
>NW_006285996.1:394955-397129 GCF_000327345.1 Myotis davidii
ACAGAACCCAGCCCTCAAATCCCCCGGCGGCGCCAGGAATCCCGCGGATCACCTTTCCCCAGTCAGGGGCTGTGCCTGTCCCAAGGGACGCTGCTGGCTGCCACGCTGTCTCCCTCCGACCGTCTGGGCTCAGAGGTCTGGCAAACTTTCCTGCCCAAATCCCTGTTTTTTTTTTTCCCTTTCCAAGGAGTTCTGCCCTTCCCGGCTGCAAACTGTCTCACCAGCTGAGCAATTTCACCAATTCGGGGTGGGTGCTATTAGTTTCAGCTGCTCACTCCATTTGCTCCGGGACACGACCTGGGACGCGTCTGCCTATATCGCCGCCATCTTCTTCGGCTCCAACAGGTATCTCCTTGTTGATTTTTTGTCTGGAAGTTCTATCCATTGATGTCAATGGAGTGTTAAAATCCCCTACTAGGACTGTATTACTGTCAATCTCTCCCTTTATGTCCATCAAGATTTGCTTTACATATTTAGGTGCTTTTATGTTGAGTGCATAAATGCTTACAAGGGCTTTATCCTCTTGTTGAATGGCTCCATTTATCATCATGTAGTGTCCTTCTTTGTCTCTTACTATAGCTTTTGTTTTAAAGCTTATTTTGTCAGATATAAGTATTGTTACCCCAGCTTTATTTTTCTTTCCATTTGCATGACATATCTTTTTCCATCCCTTTACTTTTAGTATGTGTGTATCTTTCATCCTGAGGTGGGTCTCTTATAGACAGCATATATATGGGTCTTGAAAATGCTCCATTTCTGCACTGCCATTTGATTTGTGAAGACACACAGCTGGGAGAAGCTGAGCTGCCTCATTCGCCTTTTAGTTGGTCAATATTGTGAATACTTAGCACAGGCAGGCCTGGTGCCACGTGTGGAGGATGTACACCTAAGTGGACATGACCCTACCAGAAGGGGCCCACAGTCCTGGTCAGCTGAGCAGAAGTGACACACATACATGTACCTGCAGTGCACAAAGAACACAAAGCAGTGAGACACATGATAACGGAGGTAGGTCCAAAGCTACTCTAAACAGTACATATGGTGACTACCAACCACAGCCCCTACACGTGTCCTGTTGTTGTGGCATGTGATAAAAGAAATGTAAGCAAACTAAAATTATTTAAAAACAGAGAGCAAAGGATGGTAATAGGCTAGGAAATAAAAATGTCTGTATACTCTTCCCCTAGCTGTCTGACCTTGTTTCCTGACTTAGCCCATTTGGGCTGCTATTGAAAATACCATAGCCTTGGCCAGTGGAGCCAAGTGGTTAGAGCACCATCCCATGCAGTTGAAGAGGCACGGGTTCGATTCCCGGTCAGGGCACATACCCGGTTTGCGGGTAAAATCCCCAGTCCTGGTGCTTATGGGAGACAACTGATGGATGTGAAACATTGATGTTTTTCTCTCCCTCTCCTTTCCTCTCTCTCTAGAATCAATAAAAACATATCCTTGGGTGAGGATTAAAAAAAAAGAAAAGAAAATACCACAGACTGGGTGGCTTATAAACAATAAGAATTTGTTTCTCACAGTTCTGAGCCTGGGAAGTCCGAGATAAGGCACTGGCAGATTCAGTGTCTGGTGAGAGCCTGCTTCCTAGCTCGAGATGGCCATCTCATTGTGACCTCACATGGCCCAATGTGAGGGAACTCTCTGCAGTCTCTTTTATAAGGTCCTAATCTCATTCATGAGGGCTCCACCCTCATGACATTTAGGAAAATGCCACCTCCCAGAGCCCCACCTCCTAATGCCTTCATATGGGGGATTAGGTTTTAATATATGAATTTGGGAGACACAAACATTCAATCTATAGCATCTCCTATCATTCCATTTCCAGCCACACCAGCTCCCAAACAGCCCAAGCACACTTGCCTCAGGACCATTGCATTTCCTATTGCCTGTGCTGAAAATTCTCAGATGTATTGTTCTCTCTACTTATCTCAGATGTGTTAAGCTGGTGTTCTCATCCAATCTCCTTTCAGACATGCCTTTTCCAGGCCACCCATCTAACATGGAATTCCACACCCTGCCCTGCCACCATTCTCTATCTTGCTTTATTTTCTTTACTAGGGGCCCGGTGCACGAAATTCGTGCACTGGGTGTGTGTGTGGTGGGGAGGGTCCCTCAGCCCAGCCTGCCCCCTCTCACATACTGGGAGCCCTCAGGCGTTGACCCCC
>NW_006285996.1:397532-401254 GCF_000327345.1 Myotis davidii
TTTCCCTTTCGCCTCCCTGCATTGTGCCTACATATGCAAATTAACCGCCATCTTGTTGGCAGTTAACTGCCAATCTTAGTTGGCAGTTAATTTGCATATAGCCCTGATTAGCCAATGAAAACGGTAGCGCTGTACGCCAATTACCATTTTTCTCTTTTATTAGTGTAGATAGCATGTTTCATCTGACAGTATTTACTTGTATATTTATTTTATATATTTTTTATTGATTTCAGATTGGAAGGGAGAGGGAGAGAGAGATAGAAGCATCAATGATGAGAGGGAATCATTGATTGGCTGCCTCCTGCACGCCCCCTACTGGGGATTGAGCCCGCAACCCAGGCATGTGCCCTTGTCGGGAATCTAACCTGGGACCCTTCAGTGTGCAGGCTGACTCTTTATTCACTGAGCCAAACTGGCTAGGGCTGAAAGAATATATTTTTTAAAAAATACAACCACCCATAGATAGAGATAGTGGGTGGTGAAGGCTTGGGGTGGAAGGGGAGTGTGAGAGGTCAATGGGGAAAAAAAAGGGACATATGTAATACTTTCAACAATAAAGATTTATTAAAATAAAAGACAAAAACAAAAGAAAAAATATAACTAAATGAATGCCTTGAAACTAGGCTGTCATCACATCCCCCCCCCCCCAATTCTATAACTTTATATTGGTTTAAATAAAGAATAAGATTTTATGAAAATAAAGCATTGAGAAAATGAGACCTAGACAATTGTGTAAATACTTATTTGCATTCATTTCTTTTCTTAGTGCCTAGTGAATTTTCCATAAGTCATAAAAGCAGATGATAGAGGAGATTAAGTGTGATATCAGTTGTGTGTATTAAGCTCCAATTTCTAATTAAAAACTTTGGAAAGTTATTGCTTCAGAACCAGTTGGCCTAGCTAACACAAAAGGAAATAGAGATTGGGTAAAACAAACAGCCTATTCAGATAAAATCAGAGCATCTGACATAAAAAACCAGGGCTCAAATTATTTAGGTAATTGCCAAGTGTCTAATTCATATTGTGATAACTAAAGAAAATTGAACTCTTAAGGCTTCATTTATTAAACAATGAGAGGATGGGATAGAATATGTGTTCAAGTTAACAATGAATAATGTTTTAAACCTGGCCTTTCATTTTAAAATGAAATAGTGCCTGATACTGTGGTGGAAACTTATTGCTGAGAACTCTTAGAGGGGTAACTGCTTTGTCACACTTAGGGGTATGTACTGTGGACAGCTGAATAATGGCCTCTCATAGATATCTAAGTCTTATTTCCTGATACTTGTGATGTTAACTTACATGGCAAACGAGACTTTGCAAATATGATTAAGGATCCTGAGATGGGCAATTTTCCTGTATTATCTGGGTGGGCCCTAAATGTAATCACAGGGATTGGAGGGAGGAAAGGGAGATCTGAAGGCTATGTTGTGGAAGCAGAGATGGGAAGGACAGGTTTTTAAAAATATATATATATTTATTGATTTCAGAGAGGAAGGGAGAGGAAAAAAGAGATAGAAACATCAATGTTGAGAGAGAATCATTGATTGGCTGCCTCCTGCACCCCCAACACTGGGGATCAAGCCTGCAACCTGGGCATGTGCCCTGATCGGGACTCGAACCACTATCTCCTGGTTTATAGGTCGACGCTGGGCTCTCCACAGGTTTTTTTTTTTCTTTTTCTTTTTTTCTCTTGTTCTGTTTCATCCTCTACTTTATTAAACACAAAAGGAAAAAAGACTCAATATTCGAGGTACACGCTTGTGGCTGGAAATGAAGTTTTAGTTTCCCAGACCAGAGAATTAAATGAATATGGATCTTCAAAGGAAGTTGAATTTGCAGTCAGACAAAATTAGCAATAGAAAAATCCTATTGTCCCACATGGGAGAGTCTTGTTACGTCCCTCCTGTTGGCAGGCTGTAGAAACAGCCCAGACTACTTACCTTCTACTTATTCTTGCAGGTGAGTCAGCTGTTATGGCTCATGTTAAGGTACAGTGTTGCTAGTGGGTGAGAGCAAGTAATAAAGTGCTCACTTGTAGACATCCATCATGAACAACTCCTAATGGCATTTCCACAGTATTCGCATAGAAAATGAAGGACAGAAAACAATCCTGAGATGAATCCTGTAAGTCTCCTGGTTGGCTGGCTTTACTGATTAGAATTTACCTAACATTTATTAAGCACTCACATCTTGTTGCGTGTGATATGGTCACAACTTGTGGCCATTCCACCAAGATTTTTTTAATATCCTAAATGGAAAGAGGACAGTGGACAATCCACACAAACCCCAATTTATTAAATCGTTAGGGGTTGTTTTTTTTTTAATCCTCACTGGAGGATATGTTTTTATTGATTTTATGGAGAGAGGAAGAGGGAGAGAAAGAGAGAGAGAAACATCAATATGAAAGAGAAACATCAATCACTTGCCTCCCCCAAACCTAGGTATGTGCCCTAATCAGGAATTGAACCCAAATCTTTTTGGTATACAGGATGGTGGTCCAACTAGCTAAGCCACCTGGCCTGGGCTCTGATCATTAGTTTTGATTTTTCCATGAATTCTGATGAAAGGAAACATATGTGGGGAAAGGGTCATCCTGTTTATGTAGGACTACTTTTTTTTTTTTTAAATCTGGAAAAGAGACATCAAAGTGTGGAGGGCATTCTCTTGAATAGATAGATCGATATGCCCCAGCCAAGGTCTAGTTA
Source organism: Myotis davidii (assembly GCF_000327345.1). NCBI lineage: Eukaryota > Metazoa > Chordata > Mammalia > Chiroptera > Vespertilionidae > Myotis > Myotis davidii. The sequence goes on from NW_006285996.1 coordinate 400,241, forward strand.
ACTTTTTTAAGGTAAGTAGGTGAAAGGGTGATGGTGAAATGTGGGTCCTTGTAGCTCTGGCTGCAGAATTTTCCCATGCTGCTGGAAAATCCAAGTTAAGGCCCAGGGTTCCTGGTCATATAGATACCTCTATCACTTCAAAACCCTTCGCCGGTGTTAGGAGGACAGTTTGGCACATTCCTCTTGGAATGCATGTTCATATGACTCAAACCATCCAGGAAGAATGGCCTTGACCTGTGGGAGGGACGGTGATGATGAGAGAAATCCAGCACAACGTTATCAGTTCCAGCTTAAGCAACGGTTTGAAATGTGGCTGCTGTGGTTCTGCCGTCTGCAGAAGAATTTGTTAGTTAACCAGTATTTGCTGAGTGTTAGACTTAGAGCTCATGGTATGTGGGCTAGCTAAGTAGGCACTCTTTGGGGCATAAATATATTGAACACTTTGGGAAGACATTTAATGTGAGTGTGGCATATTTCTCTAAGAATCAGTCCCTGATAATTTTATGTAGGGCTGCATTGATTCTAGAATAGTTCCCTTTGACATAAGTAATGGTTAAATATGCTTAATTATGAACAGAAACTTTTTTCATATTCTGACTGCATGACACTATACAGCAGGGTCTGTTTAAGAGGAGGCTCATTCAAACATAAATCGTTCCCTTTCAGGCACCTCTGCAGAGCCTGGGCACTGACCTGTGCAGAGGTTGGGTACACTGTGAGCTTCTTCTTAACAAAACCCAGTGGTTTTTAAAACTCACATTTGTATAAGATGCAGTTGGAATGATTGGGTTCTACTATGGAATGAATAGCATGTGATTTGCTAAAAAGTTTATTTAAGGAAATTATAAATCTACTAGTGGCTGGGTGCATGAAATTTGTGCACAGTAAAAGGGAATTAATTAGAGGAAATTTTTAAAAATATATATTTTATTGATTTTTCACAGAGAGGAAGGGAAAGGGTAGAGAGATAGAAACATAGATCAGCTGCCTCCTGCACATCCCCTACTGGGGATG
>NW_006285996.1:401270-408114 GCF_000327345.1 Myotis davidii
TACTAGTGGCCTGGTGCATGAAATTTGTGCACCAGGGGATTAATTAGAGGAAATATTTCAATATTGCTATTTGCCCTTTCTCTATAATAGAGGTGTCAGAGATGAAAGAAAATTAGTAAAATGTATATGAAAATCTCCCTCCTGTCAGATTCTGGGGCACACCACAGGACCCAGAGTCAAGTCCCTGCCCACCACCCACACGCACTTCAAAAATGCAGGAGACCCAGACCTGGCTGGCCCCACCCCCATCAAGCCCCTCCAGGTGGGGGGTGCAGCCTCAGGTCCCTCAGCCTGGTGCCGGGCAGGAGACACGGCCTCAGGTCCCCAGGCCCGGTGCCACGTGGGGGGCTCAGTGTCAGGTCCCCCATCAAGCACTGCTGGGCGGGAGATGCAGCCCCAGGTCCCCCAGCCAAGCGCCGGGTTGGAGGGTATGGCCAGAGGTCGTCCGTCAAGCCCCACCAGTCAAGGGGTGCAGCCTGAGGTCCACCAGCCTGGCGCTGCGACGGGGGGCATGGCCTGAAGTCTCCCGGCCTGGAGCTGGTGTGTGGGGGCATGGCCTGAGGTCCCCTGTCAAGCCCTGCGGGGCAGGGGGCGCAGCCTGAGGTCCCCCGTCAAGCCACACCAGGCAAGGGGCACGTCCTGAGGTCTCTTGCCCTCGGCCAGGTGCCATGCAGCCTCAGGTCCCTGCTGTTCGGTCATGACGTTATGGCTTCCCAGCTAATTTGCATATTTCTCTATTATATAGATAATGACATATTTTGTTATTAGTTTTACATATACAGTGTTATCAGCTGGGAAAACTGCAAGTAAAGATACCTAGTTAAAGTGGTAATTTTCTAACAGAACAAGAAGTCTGAAGGTAAGAAGCTGCTGGCAATGCCAGTTAGAACCCTTATGGCCCTAGCCAGTTTGGCTCAGTGGATAGAGCATCGGGCTGCAGACCGAAGGGTCCCAGGTTCGATTTGGCCAAGGGCACATACCTGAGTTGCAGGCTTGATCCCCAGTGTGGGGCATGCAGGAGGCAGCCAATCAATGATTCTCTCTCATTATTGATGTTTCTATCTCTATCTCCCTCTCCCTTCCTCTCTGAAATCAATTAAAAAAAATTTTTTTAAAGAACCCTTATGATTCTCTCTCTCTGTCCTGCCCTTCTTAGCTTGTGAGTCTTCTATTATTATTTTGTTCCATAGCTGCAGGTACCGTGTTTGTAAACTGGCAGGAGGATCAGGGAGGGCAGTGCCAATGACCATTAACCCTGGGCCTGGTCCTTTTGTTATAGGCAGTTAGACAGACATGAGCAGAGCAAGGACAATGGGCCAGTATAGAAAGTCACCAGGCAGAAAGCCCTGGGTGCTTAGCAAGGGGCAAAACTGGGAAAACAAAGACCTCCCCTAGCATATCGCTGGTCATGCGGTTTAGACCCCTGACCTTTTTCTTTGTGATGATAACATCTAGGCCTTGGTTGTATGTCAGCTTCAGGCTCAGAAAAGCAGCAAAACCAGACAGGTGACACCTTGGTTACCTCAGGACTAGCTGTATTGACTAACGATCCCCTGGTGCAGACCAATCAGTGGAGACCACAACCCTGAAAAACACACCTGGAAAGCTGATGAATATTCTATTGAGACCCTCCCCTGAGAGCTCCCCTAAGATTCCTGCCTGCAAGAGAAAGATAAATACCCATGGAAGGCTCTCCAGCAGGGGAGCACACTGGCACCATTCCCTTCCCTCTACTTCCCTCTAAGGGACCCCACATGATTTACAACCAGGGGAGCAATGGGCAGCAGCAGCTTGTCCTAGGCTAACTCCCTGACCCTGTCACCAAGGCCCCCTTTTCTCTGTCATCCCAGTGAGCCAAAGTGGCCCAGCTTAGGCTCTCCTGTTGCTTCTTCTATGCCCTTCCTTGTTTCACTGTCCTAAGTGTGTTTTTTGCTTCGGTCAATAAATTCTTGCTCTCTTTGCTGCATTTTGTTTCTTGATTTGGAATCTTTCTTTCAAGAAGACAAGAAACGAGGTCTTGTCAGCTCACTGGTAACACTTTATATAGAGGCAAAAGCTTCCTCAGACTCTCCCCTTACCCCCCCAGGAGTTCCAACTTGACACTTGGCCACATTTAGCTCCAGAAGTTTGGGGAAAGAAGTGCTTCACTTTTTTAGCTTCTGTAGCGGAGGCTGGCAAAGTCACTGCCCTAGTGACTACATCAGGGAGAAGCCCTACCAGCCTTTGTCAGGCAAGCAGGGAGTAGCCCAGATCCTTTGGTCGCTTCCTTTGGTGGCACTTATATGTAAACCAGAGGCCCAGTGCATGAAAATTCATGAACTGGGGGGGCTCCCCTCAGCCTGCCTGCCCCCTCTCACAGTCTGGGAGCCTTCAGGGGATGTCCTACTGACAGCTTAGGCCCGCTCCCCACAGTCTGGCCTCCCTCTGCGGGAGGTGACTGGGCCGATCAGGGGAAGGCGTTACCCCCATCACACTGCTGCTGCTGCTGCCATTGCCAGCCCTCGAAGCCACTGTGGCTACGTCTGGAGGACATCCGGAAGACGTCCAGCCTATCTGGCCTAATTAGCATATTACCCTCCTTTTATTAGTATAGATTAGATTCTTCCTGGTTTCGAAGCACAGACACCTCCTCAGGTTACTTACAGCAGTCAGAAAGTTGTCTCAGGCTTACAGGGTCAGGCCTTGTAAGATGGTCCAGATGAGGTCATCACCCCATTACTTCAATAGCAGCTCTGGTGACATCATCACAACAATAACTGGTAAGCGAGGCTTCAGAATTGGCGATTGTGAATCCCTGCTTTGGGGCTCCACCACGATGGTGACTTAGATATTTGGCCTCTGAAGCTACTGCTCCTGCCTTCACCAGCAGACTTTCTCCTTGTGTCTTCTAATGAACATCCCAGGAGAGTACCCGTTGCACAGTCTTCATGGTCCACTAGAGCTGCCCCTGTGGGGCGGACGCTTGCTCAAGGCCACTCCAGGCCCCTGTCCGGCCCAGCAATGGCTCCCTCGGTCCATGAGTGTGACAGGTGATGGACCATGTCCTGCCACTCCTGGTTACCTCAGGTGGGGGCTATGGGGATGTAAGCTCCCAGAGAGATTGCAGAGGAGGTAATGATCCCCAGTTCGAGGCTATCTGCTGAGACATGTCAAACTGGCCATTTAAAATTTTTTTGGATTACAGTTGTTTTACTATTTATAAAGGATTATCTGCCTTTCTATTTTCAAGTTAAAACCCTAAAAATCATTTTCTGCTTTGATTACCTAGAGTGCCAGAAAACTAGAACAAATGATCCAACAACAAAAAAACCTACATATTTATTGCTCTGGGTGTAAGTGTTCCTATATGTTTTTCCCCATTTAAAAAAAAATGAAATTCACCTATTTAGTGGCATTTAACACAGTCACAATGTTGTACAATCATCACCTCCTTCCAGACCCAACAGACATGCTTTTGTGGATGCTGGGGGTGATCTGCTCCCACATGTTGACAAAACTGTTGTAGCTGCCTCCAGACTCACTCAGGAGCTATGGGTTTAGGGACCTAATCTGCGTTATAGACTTTACATAACAAAAAGATACCTTCCTGGCTAATTGTTAACCCCATTCTCAAAACCCTCCACTTTTCTAATGTCCCTCAGCTGCAGAAGCTCAGCGGGAAGCTGCTTGTTTCCTGAGGATTTATTGTTTAACCATGTTATGATGGCTTAGCAGTTACATTCACAAAAACAACAAATGATGACCAAACCGAGACAGTACAAAGTCATGAGTGGCTTTGGAAAATAGAAAATAGAACCTCTCTTCAGTTCACTCCCTGCTGCAAGAGGAATTTTTCAGATTAAGGCCTCCAGATGGATTTTCAGAGGGCCAATAATTCTTCCACCCGAACAACAACTTTTACTTGCAAAGCCCTTCACCCGTCCTTGACCCAGACCAGTGGTCGGCAAACTCATTAGTCAACAGAGCCAAATATCAACAGTACTTCTTCAAAATAGACTCACCCAGGCCAAAAACCGACTTCTGCGCATGGGCCACAAAGTTTCAATCGCACTGTATGTGCGCGCCCGCAGGTGGTATTTTGTGGAAGAGCCACACTCAAGGGGCCAAAGAGCCGCATGTGGCTCAAGAGCTGCAGTTTGCCGACCACAGTCCCAGACGCAGCTCTCTGGGTCCTCACACAGTACCATGAAGGCGCCAGGCAAGTATTGCCATCTCATAAGAGACTCTGAGAGTGTTGCCTGCAATCAAACTGTGGCTGCCTCTCTGTTTACCACCAACCTCTCTAACTCTAGAGACTAATAAAAAAGGAGGGCCACTTAGGCCCCTAAAATGACAGAAAAACTCAAAAAGGGTCTGATTTGACTTGACTTTTATAACCAGTATTTTTCAGATGGGGGTTTAGAACAGTTTGAACACAAAATGAAATAATGCCTGGCCAGTGTGGCTCAATAGTTGAACCAGGAGATCAGGGCATATGCCTGGGTTGTGGGCTGAATCCCCGGTTGGAGGGGGCGTACAGAAAGCAGCCGATTGATCAATGATTATCTCTCATCACTGATGTTTCTATTTCTCCCTCTCCCTTTCTCTCTGAAATCAATAAAATATATTTTTTTAAAAGGAGAAATAGAATGGAATAATAAATATCAGAGTACATTGTAGTCATAGTAAGTACTCTTTTCGGAAATGTTTGTGTCGGTAGTGTGTGTGTGTGTGTGTGTGTGTGTGTGTGTGTGTGTGCTGGGTTATGGTGCAAAATAATGTTTCTTATTTATTTATTTGCTATTTTAAGAATTGCTTTTAGAGAGAGAGGAAGGGACAGGGAGAGAGAGAGAATCAATTGCCTCCCATACACACTCCAACTGTGGATTAAACCTGCAACCTGTGTATGTGCCCTGACCAGAAATCAATCTGTAATCCTCAGGTGCACGGGACCTGCTCCAACAACTGAGCCACACAGGCCAGGCAAAAATATGCTTCGTGGGTTACAGTTTAACAAGTTTGAAAGCCATGGGCATAAATAGCTATGGCCCTGTCAGAACTGCTCAGATTTGAACATTGCCAGCCTCAGGCCTTGCTGCTGCCCTGACCCCTTTCAAATGTTATCAGTATGATAATGTCATGGGAGTGTTCAGAGTCCCTTTGCCAAGCTCATGTACACTCTTTATCAGAGGCAAAGATGGAGCATGACAGTCTGCGCCTAGGGCAAGTTCCAAGAACTGAGAACGTGGCTTCATAGGGAAGGTTGTTACCAACGGTAGAACAGTGTCAGCCCGCTTAGCTGTCCCCAGGTGCTCTGTGAGTGTACTTGGACATTCCTGGGCATTTCTACCGCCACAGGCAAGGGCACTGACCTCCCTTACACTCCTAAGAAGCCTGCTGCAGAGCACTCTGCCTACAATTACCCCATAGAAGCCACCTGTTGTGCCCTAAGCATGAGACGTCCCAGATCACTTACAGTTCCCCAAATCCTTTTTCATAGAAAAAGCCATTCTGTCTGTTGGAGATTGTAATTTGCCTTTTTAATTTTGCTTCTGATAAACTTTGATCTGATGATTTTCTCAGGCAGTGTCTACATGAAAGCAACCCAGAAAATTAGTAAAATATTTAGTAAATTGATTGACTGAAAAAATGCAGACCATTACAATCAAGGTTCAGATTGATTTTTTAAGATCATGTTTTCTTAGTGTTCCATAGATATAACTAGATCTATCTAGCCATAGAGCAAATAATCAGCCTTTTTGGTCAGTTTGTATTGTATTTTTAAAACTGTATTATTCACTAAAAGTTAGTTGAAAGTGCTGAGTCTAAATCTTAGGACAAAACTCCTAAGAAGTATTAAAATCTTTAATTTTAGACTCTTACCTATTCAGCAATACTGGTTTTACCTAAATGTAGTGAGACTTTAAAAATTTTATTAATTTCAGAGAGGAAGAGAAAGAAAGAAAGAGATAGAAACATCAATGATGAGAGAATATTTTGATTGGCTGCCTTCTGCACGCTCCCACACTGGGGATTGAGCCTGCAACCTGGCATGTGCCCTGACTGGGAATCGAGCTATTACCTCCTGGTTCATGGTTAGATGCTCAACCACTGAACCACACAGGCTAGTCAATATACAGCATTTTAATTACTCGAACTTTGTGAATGTTATTTACAGCTGAGTGATGTAGTGTATTTCCTTTGGTTTATAGCCTCTGGTTTTCCCTGGTATCAATAATTGTCTTCATTAAAAATTTTTTTTTGTCTCATTTTTCTGGGTACCTACTCCTTTTCTTCTTTTTAAAAACCTTTTTTATTTATTTATGTTATTGATTTTCGAGAGAGGAAGGAAGAGAGTGTGAGAGAGAAACATTGATGTGAGAGAGCAACATGGATTGGTTGCCTCCCACATGTGCCCTGACCGGGGATCAAACCCACAACCTGGGTATGTGCCCTAACTCGGAATCAAACATGCCATCTCTCAGTGCACAGGATGTCGCTCCAACCAAGGGAGCCACACCAGCAGGGCTGGTCACCTATTTCTAATTCATCCCCAAACTCTCTATTAGAAGGATAAAGCCTATCAAGACTTTCATGAACATCAGGTGGTTTATCAGTTTCATTTTTCCCAGGATCTCTTTGTACTTCTGCTCCAATCAAGAATAGTTGCTATTGCCCTGAAGTTTATTTTCACTATCATCTGGGGAAGTCCTTTCCCCACCCTCCTGTGTTGGATCTCCTCTATTTCCTGGACCCCATCTCTTCATTTTCCCCCCTATGCTTTAGTTTTAAGAAAGTATATCCTCCACTAGTTTTTTTAAGGATACTTCATTAGTAGCCAATTCTCTTTTTTTAAAATATATTT
>NW_006285996.1:408209-419951 GCF_000327345.1 Myotis davidii
AGGTTAGCAAAAACCCCAAGGCCCCCCAAGACCTGCCACTGTATTGCTGAATTCAATTTGCTAATATTTGTTGAGGATTTTTGCATCTATGTTCACCTAGAATAATTGGCTATACATGGGGCCTTGACTTACGAGTTTAATTCGTTCTGAGACTGAGCTCATTAAGGAGCTCGCTAAGGAGCTCGTTAACTCAAATTACTCATTAACTCAATGTAAAAAATCAGCCGAGAGACAGCTGGTATCTCAAAAAACTCGTTAGTTGGGACACTCGTAAGTCAAGGCCCCACTGTACCTTTGTTATTCCTTTGGTGAGATATGGTATTACAGTTTGCCAAGAATGTCCCCTCAAATTTAAGTCATTGCTGCATTGTTTGCTAGCTTCCCGTGTCGCTGTTGAAATGTTTGAAGTTATTATTATTCTTAGTCCTTTAAATGTGACTTGCTTCTCTCTCTCCACCTAATCAGCCTATAAAAGTTAAAACAAGACACAAACAAGTTAGGTTTGTGGGAGCAAAATGCCCAGGGATGAAAGTAGAGAAAATAAATTCCAAATGAAAGGCTTAGACTTGAGATCCCTGCTATATATCAGACACAGCTGCTCAATTTAAAGGGGACACATAACTAGAGTTAGCTCCCAGGTTGGGTCCCAGTCTCATATCTTTTCAAGATAAACAATCTCATCAGTGTCCTGACTTTTTTCATTATCCAATTATTCAGCTGACTTGAGCTGACAACTCTGTTGTTGGTTGGGTTATGTAACTCCCAAAAGGTTAGAATTAAATACAGATAAGATGAGCTAAATCAAACCCATAGTACTGAATGTTTAGTATTAACCTTGAATTGTAAGACAGTCTGTGTATGTTATTTATGTAAAGTGTTTGTAATAAAAACGTAAATTATACTCTTTAGGGAATATGACAGATTACCTTGTTATTACAATTTGAAATGTGCAATTGATTTTGTACTTGTGATTTTAAAGTGAAGGTGCAAGAGAAATAGGTTAAGCTTTGTAAGCTACGTGGTTTGTACTAAGAGAATTGTGGCACAGTCTGCCCTGCCAGGCTGCCAGGAGGTCTATGTGAGTCTCATGAGAGTTACTTCTGCTACCACAGGCTGTCATAAGGCCGTGCTGTTCCCTCTTCACCAAATGAACCCCAACAGGCAGAGACCAGACTGGAATATTTATTTATTTAAAATAGTTTTGTTTATTTACTAATTTGAGAGAGAGAGAGAGAGAGAGCGAGAGAGAGAGATAGAGAGAGAGAAACATTGTTCCACTTATTTATGCATTCATTGGTTAATTCTTGTATGTGCCCTGATTGGGGATTGAACCGGCAACCTTGGCATATCAGGATGATGCTCAAACCAACTAGGCTACCTGGCCAAGGCCAGATTGGAATACTTAAACATAAATTATGCTTAAGGCCGGAGCTGGATCAGCAAACTTCTTCTGAAAAGGACCAGATTGTAATTATTTTACTCTTTGCTGTAGAGTTTAGGTGTCTAAAGGATCTATAGGAAAAGGGGAAATCCAATGCCTTTGAATGCACGGCCTTATAGTCACGAGTCTGGAAAGGACTTGGTGAGATGAGAGGGGTGGTGAGGGGCGGGGGGGTGCAGGGCGGGGTAGGAAAAGTCATGTACTTGTTTCTCTGCACTAGAAAGAAAAGCATTTCAATGACTTTTCCCACATGCTGGGGATTGGACTTTTTTTTAAAATATATTTTATTGATTTTGTGGGGAGGGCGCGGGGCGGGGTAGGAAAAGTCATGTACTTCTTTCTCTGCACTAGAAAGGAAAGCATTTCAATGACTTCTCCCACATGCTGGGGATTGGACTTTTTTTTTTAAAATATATTTTATTGATTTTTTACAGAGAGGAGGGGAGAGGGATAGAGAGTTAGAAACATCAATGAGAGAGAAACATCGATCAGCTGCCTCCTGCACCCCCCCACTGGGGATGTGCCCGCAACTAAGGTAAATGCCCTTGACCAGAATCGAACCTGGGACCCTTGAGGCCGCAGGCCGACGCTCTATCTGCTGAGACAAACCGGTTAGGGCTGGACTTTTTTTAAAATACACTTCTGGATATTGTTATTTTAAAGAGTAGAAGCACTGATTGTCAGTTTAACAACAACAAACTTACACCATTCAGTTATCCAAATTTTGCCATTCAAATCAAGTCACCTTAGTTTTACAACTTCTTAAGTATATTTCATCCAAGGATATTTTTTCCAATGATTTTTCGAGAAAGTGGAAGAGATGGAGGGAGAGAGAGAGAGAGAAGAGAGGGAGAAAAAGAGAGAGAGAGAGAAACATTAATGTGAGAGAGACACATCCATTGGTTGCCTCCTGAACAAGGCCCTACCAGGGCCAAGAATTGAACCCATGACCCTTCAGTGGATGGGTCATCACTCTAACCAATGAGCAACACTAGCTAGGGCTTTTAGCTACATTTCAAAAAGAACAAGCTAATTTCTGGGAAAACTATAAAATATGAATACAAGCCTAATATAGGCACATACACATTTAAATTTTGATTAATTAATTAATTAAAACTACTTTTATTGATTTCAGAGAAGAAGGAAGAGGGAGAGAGAGATAGACATCAATGGTGTGAGAGAATCATTAATCGGTTGGCTCCTGCACGCCCCCTATTGGGGACTGAGCTTGCAGCCCATGCCTGTGCCCTTGACTGGAATCGAACCCAGGACCTTTCAGTCTGCAGACCAATGCTCTATCCACTGAGCCAAACCAGCTAGGGCTAAATTTTAATTTATTGAAAAAAAATTTTCGAGAGAGAGAGAGAGAGAGAGAGAGAGAGAGATGTTAATTTGTGTTCATTGATTGATTCTTGCATGTGCTCTTACTGGGGATTGAACACAAAAACCTTGGCATGTGGGGATGACACTCTAACCAATTGAGCTACCTGACATGGCCATACGCACATACCTTAATAAATGCTAGAAGTATGATAAAACAAGTTTAATTTGAAAGTAAAATTTAAAGAGTTACTTATTCTTGATATGCTTTAAAAAATTTTTATTTTTCAGTCACAGTTTACAATTAATATTATTTTGTATTAGTTTCAGGTACACAACATAATGACTGAAATATGGACTTCTTTTTACAGCAAGATTCAAGTGATACCTCAAATGGGTCCAAATTGTATTGGTTTCAAAACAGTGTGTGGACATAACTCCAGGGATGCAGAGTTCAAGTTGGAAAGTAGAAAAGGGGATGTTTAAGCCCAAACTGAGGTCTGAGCTGGAGAAACAGGAGAAGGGAATGAGAGCGAGATGGGCCTGGGCCCTGGTTCTGGCATAGGTTAGTTATCTCCTGGAATCTCATTTCCCTCTTCTGTAATATGGAAATAAGGCCTGTTTGGTTTGAATAAATCAATGCATATAAAGATTGCTGGAGGAGCATTTTGCATCAAGAGATGCAGCTTTTATTCATATGCATTTACTCTTTGACCCAACAATCCCACTTCTGGGAATTTACCCCAAAGCTACACCTCATCCAATAAAAATAGTATATGCAAAGGTTTCTTCATCATATCATTATTTGTCATAGCAAAATATTGCAAACAACCTATATGTGACATGTATTAGTCTTCTATTGCTGCATAATACATCGCCACAAGCTTAGAGCAACACCCATTTGTTAACTCACAGTTCTGTGGATCAGAAGTGAACATGGTGTGGCTGTGTTCTCTGCTCACGATATCCTTAAATCAAGTTTTTGGCCAGTGTCAGTTCTCACCCGGAGAACTCAGGAGAAGGCATCTGCTCCTACGCTCATCCCTATTGTTGACAGAATTTAGTTTCTTGTGGTGGCACGACTGAGGTTGCTTTGCCTTAATGGGTGTCAGCCTGGGGCCACTCTCAGCTCCTGGAGGCCACCTGCCTTCATTGTCATGCAACTCTCCATCTTCAAGCCAGTTCATCAAATCCTTCCTGTGATTGGAGCTCTGAATTTTCTTCTGAGACCAGCTAGAGAAAGCTCTCTGCTTTTAAAGGGCTTGTAACATTAGACCAGGCCCCCTGGACAATCTCCCTGTCATAGGGTCAACATATGCAAAATTCTTTCCCAGCTATACCTAGATTAGTGTTTGACTGAATAACTGGGAGTAGGTGTGTGTACACCAGGGGCCAAGAATCTTGGGGGCTATCTTAGGATTCTGCTATCACATAGAAAGCTGAATGAATCTCCTGAGTCCATCCACGTAGTGAACTATGCTGCAGTAATAAAGGGTGAGAAAGGCCTTGGCGAACTGCCCTCGAGTGATTTCCAGGATATGTTATATGTTGTTATGTGAAAAAAAGCAAGGTGGAAAAAATGTGCTGCCTTCCATGTAAGAAAGAAGGAGAGGTAAGAAAAAAGAAGTCTATATTGTGGTAGGTGGCCTCTAAATGGCCTTGAACCTTGCTTCTTGTTTTTATGCCCTAATGTAATGTTTCCCCTTCAGTAGGGCTGGACTTGTTTCTAGCAAATAGAATATAGCTCAAGTAGTGAGATGTCACTGGTAAATTAGGTTCCAGAAAGACTGTGGCTTTTATCTTGGAATCTTGCTTTCTCTCTCTTTCTTTCTTCTTACTTGAGGGCAAAGCAAGCTGCCATATTATGAATAACTTTATGAAAAGGTCACAATGCAAGAAACCGATATCTCCAGCTGCTGTGGGTTGAATTGTGATGCCCAAAGAGATAGGTTGAAGTTCAAACCCACCCTGTACCTGTGAATGTGACCTTATTTGGAAATGGCGTCATTGCAGATGCTATCAAGTTAAGATGAAGTCCGACTGGATTGGAGTGAGCCCTAGTCTAATGACTGGTATCTTTAGAAGAAGGAAATTTGGAGACAGAGAGACACAGACACAGAGGGAAGAATGCCATGTGAAGGCAGATGCAGAATTTGGAGATGTGCTGTTGCAAGCCAAGAATGCCAAGGATAGCTGGCAACTGCTCAAAGCTAGGAGGACGACAAGGAAGGATTCTCCTTTAGGGCCTTCGGAAGGAACATGGCCCTCCAGACATTCTGATTTCAGACTTCTAGGCTTCAGAATTGTGAGAATAAATTCCTATTTTATAAAGCCAGCCAGTTTGTGGTAATTTGTTGTAGCAAATTACCAGGAAACTAAGACACTGGCTGACAGCCAGTAAGGATTTGAGGTCAGCCAACAGCCACATGAGTGATCTTGAAAGAAGATCTTCTGAGGCTTGCCAAGAGCCAGGTTGAGTGAGCTTGGAAGCTGATCCTCCCCCAGTCAAACCTTGAGATGACTGTAACCCCAAGTGCCACCTCAATTGCATTCTGGTGACAGACCTGGAGCCAAAGATATTGACCTAAGGTCCTCTGGATTTCTGACCTACAGAAACTAGAGATAATAAATGTTTGTTGTCCTAAACTGCTAAGCTTAGTTATACAGCAATAGATAATGAACACATAGATATCCTTAATTTGGGGAGGATGGAAGAATAAAGCAGGAACTAATGATAATGGCTAATGAGCAGAGGTGAGTAGGAACAGAGTACAAAGAATAGAAAGGGAGTGCTACATTAAATATGGAATTGAATAAAAAAGAATGAAAAAAGCAAACTCTAAAATGAATGCAAATAAACCCAACAATATATCAAATTAATAATATAACCATATTAAAATGCAATTTAAGTAACTTTTGAACACAGTACTCTAATTTCATATCATTTAGAAGGATGTACCTAGGGGTTCCGAACAAGTCCCCTCAAGATGTGCCTCTGTGGTATGCAGACTGTTTTGAGATAAAGTCAACCAAAACCTTGCTGGCTCGAGAGTAACTTTTGCCTCCCACTCACCCTTAACTACCAAGAACTTGAGTCAGGGGCCTTGCTCATAAAGGAGATTATCAGAAAACATTTTTTTTTTAAATATATTTTATTGATTTTTTACAGAGAGAAAGGGAGAGAGATAGAGAGTTAGAAACATCGATGAGAGAGAAACATCGATCAGCTGCCGAACCTGGGACCTTTCAGTCCGCAGGCCGACGCTCTATCCACTGAGCCAAACCGGTTTCGGCCAGAAAACATTTTTGACCTATCTATAGGGCAGGGCAAACTTCTAATTACTGAACTGTTGTTGTTTTTAAAGATTAGTTTGTTGAGTTTTAGAGAGAGGGGAAGGGAGAGAAACATCCATGTGAGAGGCCAGCATTGATCAGCTGCCTCACTCCCAAGCTCCAAGGGTCCCTCCTTTGCCTCTATAACTTGTTTCCTCAGCCTGTTTCTTCTATGAATTACTTCTTCCGCTCTGTGGTTTTCCAAATAAGTGTTCTCTTATAGTTTGGGCCTTGGCTCTGAATTCTTTCCTAGCCAGAACTCAAGTACCGAAGTTGCTGAACCCAGGTCCGGTCTGAACCCACTGGTCTAACACCTGGTGCCATTCCCACTGCCTACAACAAAAGGAGATGTAAGGGGAGTTATATGAAATTCATTCATCATGGATTAGGAAAGCAGGAGAAAGGAAAGGCGGGGGGTGGGGCAGATATCTGAGATTGGAAAAAGTAAAATGGAGAGACAAATACTTATTTTACATCGATGGGTATAGGATATGAAACAATTAACATTTACAGCACATGAAGATGGCATTTGGGCAACAAGATAGCCATGAGGGTGAGACAGGCCAGTAAGCCAGGACAAGTGGAAACTGAGACAGATAGCTGAACACACTGCAGAGCAATCTACAGAAGATACAGGTCACCTCCCTAGAGACATGTGGGCCTCAGTTATATTTCAGCTTCAGGCCCAGAAAAGCAGCAAAACCAGGTGGGTGATGCCAGGACCAGCTGCATTAACTAACGACCCCCTGCCCTGGCACTGACCAATCAGTAGAGATCAGGACCCTGAAAAAGCACACCTGGAAAACTGATGAATATTTTGCTGAAACCCTCCCCTAAGACCTCCCCTAAGATTACCTCCCACAAGAGAGAGAGAAAACCCTTGAGACAACTCTGACTGGTTTGGCTCAGTTGATTGAAGCATCATTCCGTACACCAAAAGGTGGCGGGTCAGGGCACATACTGAGGTTGCAGGTTCGATCCCTGGTCTGAGCACGTATGGGAAGCAACTGATCTCTCAAAACCAATGAAGAACATATCCTTGGGTGAGGCTAAAAAACAAACAAAAAACGAAAACAACCCTTGAGACAAACGGGAGCGTTACCTTCCCCTGTTTTACCTTCCCTTTCTCCTTCCCCCACAGGCACACATCTCCTAAACTCTAAGGGACCCCACCAAATTTTCAATGAGGGGAACATTGGGCAGTGGCAGCTCATCTCATGCTAAGCCCCTGAACCCATCTCCATGCAGGCCTTCTCTGAGCTCATTAAGTTTAGTATTGAAAGGGTTAACTTGAAACAGGCCGATAGGGCAGGTCCAGCTGGGAAACAAAGGCAGGTGGAGCATAGGCAGGGGCAGACACGCAGACACAGCAGTTTGAACCGCTTAATCACAGGAACCAACCAAGCAGAAATAATAAAATGTTTTTGGACTCAAAGCGGGAGGCATGGGAAAACAAGGGAGGGCCGGCAGTCACAAGGTGTATGAAACAGAGAAAGTTCAGCACAGGAACAGAGAAAGAACACAGAAACAGGGAAAGCTTAGGTCCGTTTCTGGGCAAGAACAACTGAGGGAATCAATCAGATGACAACACAGATAGATCTAGAAGTAGGCTTGCAGCAAATATATGTCCCTGGACTACAAGACTTTAGTGTGGCAGCCCATTATTGGTCCTCCCCTCCCCCCGCAGGGAGTCTGAATCTGTTGTAATAACTTTTCCACACTTTTGCTTAAAGCTTCTGGTCCTTGGAGCTCATTCTTCGGCATCGCAAAACAGTACCAGGGGAAAAAAACCTCAGCTCACCGTTCCCGTTATCAGTATGTGGCCCTTTTTGTCCAGAATCTTATGGTATCAGATTTTAAACTGGAGGTATCAGTACGAACTCATGATTTAAAATTATATTCAGGTGAAGGGTGTACTGTTTACTGTTTTATATCTATATCTATATCTATTATTGTGCCCAGATTTCAAGATTCCCAAGGGCCCACCAGGGAGCCAGCGAGTCTGATGCAAAAGCAAAGAGTCATTTATTTCAAACCTAGGTTTGGCTCCCCTGCCCCCCCTTACTGGCACAGCAGCAAGTGGCAGAGAGAGAGAAAACTCTGTGTGGAGAGAGGTTTTATAGGGGGTTGGGGTAAGGGGAGGAGAAAGGACTGTGGGCCCTGCCGATTGGCCAGGCGCAAGTCGGTGTCTTGTCATTGGCCAGTTCAAAGAAGTCCTGGGTGTGGCCAGCAGCGGCTTGGCTTCCAGGAAGAAGCCTTGCTGAGCACATGGCCAAGGTAAGATGGAGGGAATAACCCTTACCCTGGGGCAAGGTGGAAGGCGTAGCCCTTACCCTGGGGCAAGGTGGAGGGCGTAGTCCTCGCCCTTTCATCTATATCTATATCATCTATATCTATATCTATATCTATATGAATATATATGAAGAACTAGGCTAGGGTGTCTCTCCCTAGGGCAGAGAAAACACAGCGAGAGCCAGTAGATCTGTGTAAGAAAACAAGGAAGTACTCCACTGGCCAAACATGGGCAATTTGAACACCCAAAATAATAATGGTATTTGGTTATGATAACTGAATTAAAAAGAATCTAGAAGTCCATACTGTTATTCAAAGAGAAGAAACAGGGGGAGGGAGTTGTGAAGGAGAGAATGGGGGAAAAGAGGAAAGGAGAAAAAGGGGGAGGGAACACTTCTTTAGACAGGAAAGACTGCTAATAAACATAGAAGAAATAATAAAATTAGAAAATTACTTTATAACCAGTGCCATGTGTTCATCAATGTGCAGTTACCCCACCTGGTTTCAGCCTATCACTTCAGATACTATCTGTTGCAGGGAGAGATCTGCCAGACTAGATCTTGACCAAGTGATCAAACTTGGCATCACGGATAATGGGACAAAACGATGCTATGCTGCTGGGAGCCGGTCCATCCTTGCTGTTTCAAGGGACCTGGCATATATGGCATACTGTTCTTAATATGTTTGCTCACCTTCTTGGCACTATGTGTTTTAACCAAGGTCACCTCTCCAAGAAAGGTTGTTTCCCCAGGTAGGGATTTTCCCCTGAAGTTAGGGAGGGAATAAAACCTCTTAACCCCTTCCCCAGCAGAAGACAGAACCTGGCTACAGAACTTGGTTGGAGAACCTAGACAGAACCTGGCTGCAGAAGCCGGCTACAGAACCTGGCGACTGAACCTGGCCGGAGAACCTAGCGAGAGAACATGGCTACAGAACCTGGCTGGAGAACCTGGATAATGTGGCTGGAGAACCTAGCAAGAGAACATGGACACAGAACTTGGCTGGAGATTGTGGCTAGAGATCCTGGCAAGGCTGCTGATCAACTGAATGCTGTCTCCGTGTTGTTCCTTCTTCGCCGACTCCGTCCACACCTTTGGGGACCCCTGGACCCGCTGGGGTTGGACCCTGGCACTATGCTTCCTTATAAAGTAAAACATCACCTTTAACTTTTATTATCAAAATGTTTAACCTGATCCTAGCCAGTTTGGCTCAGTGGCTACAGCATTGGCCTGCGGAGTGAAGGGTCCTGGGGTCGATTCTGGTCAAGGGCATATGCCTCGGTTGCAGGCTCCTCCCCAACCCAGGCCCTGGTCGGGGCTCATGCAGGAGGAAACCAATTGATATGTTTCTCTCACATTGATATTTCTCTGTCTTTCCCTCTCTCTTCCACTTTCTCTAAAAATTAACGGAAAAATATCCTCAGATGAGGATTTAAAAAAAAAAGTTTAACCTGAATCTAATTTGATAAATCCAAACTGACACAATTTACAAGACAATTGTCCTGGACTTTTCAAATATGTCAAAGTTAGGAAAGATTTTTTTTAAATGAGAGTAGTAGCACTAGGGTAGTAGACTAAAGGAGTTTACATAAAGAGGCATGAAATCAAATGTAACAGGTGACTTGGGTAGATCCTGAATTGAAAAAAAGTGTGTGTTTATGACATTTTAGAACAACAAAGGAAATTTCAATGTGGATGATATACTGAATGATATGACTGAAATGGTATTAAGTTTCTTGTGATAATGGTGAGGTGTTTAGGGGTAAAGCAGTTTTGTTCACAACTTTCCAATGGTTCAGGAGAATGGAACATATATAGTGAGAGAGAACATAAATTTGTGACATGCTAGCATTTAGTGAAGGATATATTGTTCATAGGACTGTGCTTTCAACTCTTCAGTTGGTTTATAAATTTTGAAACTAAAAAGCTGGGTTCAAAACAGAAGTGCAAAATTGGTGTAGCCACTATGGAAAACACTATGAAGGGTCCTCAAAAAATTTAAAAATAGAGCCACTATATGACCCAGCAATCCCACTTCTGGGTATTTATTTATGTTCTTTTCATCATTATTTATAACAGCCAAGATATGGAGACAACCTAAGTGCCCATCAATATCAAATGGATAAAAAAGAAGTGGTGTATATATACAAAGGAATGTTACTGGACCATAAAAATAAATAAAGTTTACAATTTGTGACAGCATGGATGAACTTGGATGGTATTATGCTAAGTGAAATAAGTCAGAAAGAGAAAGACAAATACCATATGATTTCACTTACATGTGTGCTGGGGCTGACCAGCAGACCCTGAACAATGGATGAATAGATTATTCTGACACACGTTTCTGTGAAAGAGAAGGCGAAGGGGTTTGTTTGGCTGTAGAAACCAAAAACAGCCCCGATTGCCTGCCTTCTTAGCTTTTTATTGTAACAACAGCTTGAACTAAAATTAACCTTTAGATATAATCAACAGAGTAAGTATCCTTGAGAAAGCATATGTTTCTACAAGGCTGGGACTTAAAGACTAAAAATAGAGATTCTAGCAAAACACCTGGGGGATCGGACTTATTTGGAGAAGTCAAGGTAGGGGCTGCCACCTTTGGCAAGTTCCCCCTAGAGGCCCCCGACCTTTCAGAGAATCCTCCTTACAGACATTCCAACCAAGTCCTGTGCTTCCCCACACATGTGGAATCTAAAAAACAAAAGAAAGGAACAAACAAACAGAAACAAACTCATAGCTACAGAGAACTAATGGTTGCTAGATGGGAGGGGATTAGAGGGGATGGTGAAGTAGATGAAGGGATTGAGTATAGATTGGAGAGAACCAAGATGGTGGTGTGGGTAAATGCCGGAACTCACAGCCCCTCACAACCACAACAAAATTACAAGTAAAATACAGAACAACCATCATTCAGAACCTGGCTGAATGGAGGTCCTACAACTAGAGAAGTAAAGAAGAAAGTACATGGAGACTGGTAGGAGGGGGTGGAGGCTCAGAATGGGCTGGTCTGACACCCACCTGTGGTGGTTTTTTAATTGGGAGGGATATCTCCAAGGCCGCTTGTGAGCAGGGTTCCCAAGCCCACATCAGACCCTCAGCCCAGGGTCCCAGAAATGGGAAGAGAAGTCCTTGTAACTTCAGGCTTTAAAAATCTGTGGGGACCTGACCGGTTTGGCTCAGTGGATAGAGCGTCGGCCTGCAGACTCAAGGGTCCCAGGTTCAATTCCGGTCAAGGGCATGTACCTTGGTTGCGGGCACGTACCCAGTGGGGAGTGTGCAGGACGCAGTTGATCGATGTTTCTCTCTCATCGATGTTTCCAACTCTCTATCCCTCTCCCTTCCTCTCTGTAAAAAATC
>NW_006285996.1:420847-421639 GCF_000327345.1 Myotis davidii
TGACTTGGTACCTCCTGGGAGGCCCCAGAGCCAGTGCACCCGGTGGACAGCTTCAGACCATACCAGATTACAGCTCTACACATCCACAAGGGACACACTCAGGGGTAGACTCAGTGAGCACCAAAGCCCAATGAAGCAAGACCTGCTCCAGAGGGGCATCTCCTGCACAGCAGCTCTTCGACTGTAGTTGCAGCTGGTCCTCACAGCCAATTGGCTGGAGGTCAACTCTTCCCAGTGATGCCAACAGCAATCAAAGCTCAACTACAATAAGATTGTGTACACAGTCCACACAGGGGCACACCTACAGTGCCCAAGGCCACTTTACCAATTCCAGTACACATAGCAGCTCTACCTAATACATAGAAACAAACATAGGGAAGCAACTAAAATGTGGTGACAAAGAAACGTCACAAATGAAAGAACTGGAAGCAAGCAAACTACTACTGGATATAGAGTTCAAAATAATGGTTATAAGGTTACTCAAGGATCTGAATGAAAGCTTCAAGGGACTTAGTGAGACATTTAAGAATCTTAATGAGAATGTCAAAGACATGAAAACGGACCAATTAGAAATTAAGCATGCACTACCTGAAATAAAGAATAATTTACAGTGCTTCAATAGTAGAGTAGAGGACTCCAAGAATCAAATCAACAACTTGGAATACGAGGAAGCAAAAAATACCCAATCAGGAGAGCAAAAAGAATCCAAAAATATGAAGATAGTGTAAGGCAAGCATGTCAAACTCACAGCCCATTGGCCGCATGCGGCCCACAATTAATATTTATGCAGCC
>NW_006285996.1:421894-424476 GCF_000327345.1 Myotis davidii
CGTTTCAATAAAAATTTCATAACATAATTTTTACAATATCCTGTTATATATATTTATTAATAATGAATTACAACGTTCGCTAATGACTGATTACTATAATCCTGTTGCATTCATTTCCCTACGTGCCTTACACGCAGGCCCACCATTTCTCTCCACTAATACCAGCTGCGAATATTTTAACAGCCGATTGCACGTCATCAGTCTGGGATTGACTTGTTTGGTGGGCGCAACAGGAAATGTTTTGCTTTCGGAGAACAAGAAAAATAGGTTTATTTGTGTTACACTTATTAATTTGTGTAGTTATTCACTGTCTGGTAAGTTAATGTTCAAGAAAAAATATTAATTTTTAATCAAATGTTCTGTTATTTTATGTGAACGATTGTTAATTTATTTCAGCCTTTTGTATTTAGCATGTCTCTATTGAAATAAGCCCATGTTTCTATGAAAATTGAAGCTTTTGTTTTTTAGTGGCCCACATAAACTTAAACTTTATTTGGCCTGTGTTAGCCTTTGAGTGTGACATGCTTGGTGTAAGAAGCCTCTGGGACAACTTAAAGCCTACCAACATTCACATTATTGGGGTGTCAGAGGAGAAGAGAGAGAGCAAGATATTGAAAAACAGTGAGAGCAAAAAAAAGAAAATCTATTTGAAAAAATAATAACAGAAAACTTCACTCACTTGGTGAAAGAAATAGACTTACAAGTCCAGGAAGTGCAGAGAGTCCCAAACAAGAGAAACTCAAAGAGACCCACACCAAGACACATGATAATTAAAATGCCAAAGGATAAAGACAAAGAGAGAATCTTCAAAGCAGCAAGAGGAAAGCAGCTAGTTGCATATGTACAAGGGAGCGTGGATAGGACTGTCAGCTGATTTCTCAACAGAAACTTTGCAGGCCAAAGGGAGTGGCAAGAAATATTCAAAGTGATGAATGGCAAGGACCTACAACCAAGATTACTTTATCCAGCAAAGCTATCATTTATTATTTACTTTTAGAATAGCTTTACAGGCCATATTTAGAGAATTTCCTAGTTGCATATGTACAAGGGAGCGTGGATAGGACTGTCAGCTGATTTCTCAACAGAAACTTTGCAGGCCAAAGGGAGTGGCAAGAAATATTCAAAGTGATGAATGGCAAGGACCTACAACCAAGATTACTTTATCCAGCAAAGCTATCATTTATTATTTACTTTTAGAATAGCTTTACAGGCCATATTTAGAGAATTTCAACTAAAAAGAATCTTTGTCTTTCTTTTTACACACAACCACCTACAGGGTTGCTTCTTCCAAAGCTATAATTTAGAATTGAAGGTCAGATAAAAAGCTTCACCGACAAGAAAAAGCTAATGGCGTTTATTATCACCAAACCAGTATTTCATGAAATGCTGAAGGATATTCTTCAAGAAGAGGAAGGAGGACTGTGCCGGTCTCCATGGTGGGGCCTCGGAGCCCAGGTGAGAAGAAAAATGCTGCTATGAAGACATAATTATATCTCTCATATAAATGAAGCTACTACTGTCATGATTTTAGTGCTGCAGAAAGGATGAACTTCAGTGGACAAGAGGGCATTTTGAGGGGTAGTAGGATGCTTGAGGCCTGGAATTTAAATTTGAGCTACTTCCTGAAGCTCTTAAATAATAGAAGAAAATGGAATTGAATATGATGTCAGCATGGAACAGTCTAATGATTCATTAATAGTCATCCATAATGATTCCGAAGATTCAAAAACAGATTCTCAGCATTCAACCTGTATCGACTCCAGGGATCCTTCCTTTGGACAAAATAATTCTGATAGAGTTTTACCCGTCACTACTCATGAAGCAGATAATTCACTCACATCACAGAATATACCAGGGCCCCTGACTCAGGGACAGACTCTTTCTGCAGAGCAATTTCACCTAGTGGACCAAAATGGGCAACCTATTCAATATGAACTTCAGTCATTGGAGGATTCTAATGCACAAATGATGATTGTTACCAGCTCATCAGAAAATGGACAGATGCTTCGTGTAATTCCATCTACCCAGACAGGAATGACACAAGTGATTATACCTCAGGGGCAACTTGTGGATATGAATAGTCCTCAGGATGCCTCTGAAGAGAAACCCAGCAACAGAAACTTACCAACTGCAAGACTGGATGCTCTCGCTGACCATAACAGTAGTTATATTCTGGCCGAAACCGGTCTGGCTCAGTGGATAGAGCGTCGGCCTGCGGACCGAAAGGTCACAGGTTCGATTCCGGTCAAGGGCATGTACCTGGGTTGCGGGCACATCCCCAGTGGGGGATGCGCAGGAGGCGGCTGATCGATGTGGAAACATATTCTAATGATTTTGTGATTTAATTTTACTACATGCAGAAAATTGGAGATTCATACCGGGGCTACTGTGTAAGTGAGACTGAATTAGAAAGTGTTTTAACATTTCACAAGCAGCAAACACAGTGTTTGGGGGACTCGCCAATCTCCAAGCCCAGCCAAGCCAGCTACACGTTTGATGTGGAAATCCCAGTATGTCCCATATGATGGAATTCCATTTGTCAATACAGGTACTTTTTAAAAGAAATATTTTAAAAGGTTCAG
>NW_006285996.1:424496-427206 GCF_000327345.1 Myotis davidii
GTTCAGCAGTAGCCATGATCCATTCTGAAACTGTGGTTTTCATTTTGGTAGATGATAACTAAATGTTAATTGATAAAAATGTATGTTAAACTAAAAAGAATACTTAAAATAAACATAACCAATATTTTGTAAAATTGCATTTTAATATATTCAATAAATCATGCTTCCTTTTGATATTAAAAAAAGAAGAGGAAGGAGAAAATATGAACAATAAAATGGGAGTAAATACGTATCTGTCAACAATTGAATCTAAAAATAAAAATAAAGAACAAGAAATCTAATGAACAAAATAAACGGATAAATAAAATGGAATCAGAAGTATGGAAACATGGAACAGACTGAGGAATCTCAGCGGGAAGGGTGGAGGGGGGCGCAGGAAGAGATTAACATTACCTATGGACACAGACAGTAGGGTGGTGAATGCCTGGTGTGGGGTGGGAACCAGGTGGAGGGGGGCAATGGGGGAGAAGGATGGGGAACATGTGGAATATTCGCAACAATAAAAATAAAAAGAAAGTACAGATTGGTAGTTACAAAGTAGTCACAAGAATGTAAAGTACAGCATAAGGACTACAGTGAATAATATTGTAATAACTGCACTGTCAGGTGGGTACTAGACTTATGGGGGATCATTTCATAAGTCATATACATGTCTAACCACCTGAAACTAATAAAATATTAAATGTCAACTATTAAAAAAAAAGGCGAAAGATTTATGCGATCTGAAGAGAAACCAAATCGAAAAAAAAAGTGCAAGTTTATTCCTTTCTGATTGGGAGGTTCAGTGGAAAGAATCAGCACCCTGAGAAGGCTCCTTTCCGTGTCTCTCCCTTCATTCCCTAAGTTCCTCTTTCAACCAAGTGGAGCTCAGAGGCCTCAGCAGGCGCCCCCAGCCCGGCCGCACGCAGTTCTCACTCCTGCCAGCGCGGCGCCCGCTGCAGCTTGGAGCTGGCTCCTGTGGGCGGGACGGGGCGGGGCAGCGTCTAGAGCGGCCAATGGGAGCCAAGGCCGTGGGCGGGGCCGCGGAGGCTGCGCGAAAAAAAAGCCTGCCACTCGGTGAGGCCCTGGGCAGGCTGGTGCGCGGGACCGGCGTCGCTGGTGAGTTCCTGGCCGCAGCGCGTGTTTCGGTCTCCCCTCCTCCGGCCCGGCCCCTTTCCCGCGGCGCCGAGCACCCGCCGGCGCTGCCCTTCGGGACGGCCGGGGCTCGGGGCTGGGGCTGGGACTGTGGTTGGGACTGCGGTTCCGGAGAGCCGGCGCTGCCTCTGCCCTGCGGTGCGCGTGCAGGTCCGGTTCGCTGGCGGTCGGAGGGTTCCTCGGAGTGCAGAGCGCCGGCTCCCCTCCTCATCGCTCGGCGGTGTGGGGTGACTCCAGCGCCCGCGTCGCTGAGATCCAGGTGTGCGGTCCGCCCGGCATCGCTGGCTCCGCAGTGCGCTTCGCCTCCTCCGCGTCCCTCCCACTCGTGCTTCATTCAGGGCACCGCGGCTTCTGCTCCGGGAAAGGGCTCGCTGCATTTTGAACTGCCCCGCGACACGCCGGCTTGGCTTATGTTCGCAAGGACCGGTCAAATTAATGTGCTTGGGAAGGTAACGGAGCTCTGGATGTTAGCGTCTTTCTGGGTGTAATTTAATGGAAAGCAGTTGCGATGATCAGCCTTGTTCCTGCGCAAGAATAGCAAAACAGTGTTGCGATTGCCCGCACATTCTAGATTCATCCTCACCAAGTAGTGAGAAAACTGGAAAGAAAAGTGGCCTTTGCTTTGTGGCTGCCAAGTCTTGTGGCCATGGGATCGGGTAATTCATGTGAAATGATACGTAGTTTTCTTTTTATTTATTGGGGTGACCTGAAACACATAGGTTTCAGGTGTGGGTTTCTATATTACAATTGCACTGTGTGCCCACCACCCAAAGTCATATGAGATAGTTCCTAACATTCCTTTCAAATCTCACATTTATAAGTCTGTGATGAGCTTATTTTTCATCCTATACCCTTAAAAAGAATGGGAAATAAGAAAAGTTCATGCAAGGCGGGGAATAAAGGTTTATAAACGCACTGAACTTTCAGGACTATGATTACAACTTAGGACTGCAGAATGAAAAGGGAACACAAATAAAATAGAAAAAACTTATCCAGAATTAAGAATTTTAGAGAAACTTGGGAAGCTTTCAGAAGTTCCAGTAGCAATTACTGTATTTAATTACCTCTCTTTGCAGCTGTACAAATATGGTGAGGAGAAAAGTAAGTGCTAAGTAAGAAAAAAATATAATTCAGAGGTTATGTAACTTAGCATATTTCTTTAGTGTGGGGAGAATCCTTTGAAATTCATAATTTGTATAGACATTTGCACTCAGGAAACATTTTTTAAAAGAATTTTATATTCTTTATTTTGGAGAGGAAGGGAGAGGGAGAGAGAACTAGAAACATCAATGATGAGAGAGAATCATCGTCTGCCTCCTGCAAGTCCCCTTCTGGGGATCGAACCCGAAACCCGAGCGAGTGCCCTTGGCAGGAATCGAACCAGGGGCCCTTCAGTCCACAGGCTGAAGCTCTATCCACTGAGCAGCTTGGCTAGAGCCAGGAAACACTTTTTTTTAAAAAAATAGAGAGTTTTGTATTTCTCCTGCAAGAAAATATTACATTTATTATGAATATTCAGAATTCCCTACCCTGCTTATGCTTATGCATTCTTTTGAGACCTTAGTTTGAGGACTCT
>NW_006285996.1:427287-433032 GCF_000327345.1 Myotis davidii
TTCATGGAGTTGTAATAATTAAATAAAATCCTTTAAGTGGAAAAGGTACAGCAATGCCTGACATATCAAATAGTCAATAATGGCATCTACCGTTATTAATATTGTGTTCATAAGACAGTAAAGAGACCTTTACTGCCTTCTGTGGTCTCTGACTGTTAACTCAGGCTAGAGGGTATATCTAAAGAGAAATGCAAAGGGGGCACTGACCGATAGCCACTGCTGTCTGTACCTGACACTGGAATTTTTACCAAGTTATAATCCCTTCCAAACACTAGTGATTGCTAAGGACACATGAGTCTCTCTGATCGTGTTGGCCTGTCAGTCATGGCACTTCAGTAGGATTGTGATTTTCCCCAACAATTTTACTAGGAAGTTCAGGAACGGGTGTGAGAAGAACCCCTCCAAAGGGAACTCAAAAGACAAAGAATTGGTTTTGTTTACTCAACAGAGATTTCAGCCTAAGATAAGCCCTGTTGCAGCTGGCGGTGGTCAGTATGGCTTACTGAATATTCCAGTCTTTGCTAGAACCTTTTCTTGTTTGGATGTTTGACCAACTACTGATGTTCTCTGGTTGTTATTTAAGCCAAATTCTTCGTAACAAACATTAACGTGGGAAGGCACAGTAATCTTAACTGCTCAGAGATCTAGTCTTAGCATTCAGAAAGGAAAGGAGAACTCAAAAGTTGTTTTCCCCTCGCTTCCTAGCTAATTTTTAAAAATTGTAATTGAACAGGAAGTATTTTCTTACAGTTTAATTCGGGATGCAGGAGTTGACATCATTTGTGGAAGACATGTTTATTGTGGTGGTACATCTGAATAGGAACTAATGGGTAGGTGCACTATCCCACATGATTTAAAACCATGGGGAGGCAACTCCACAATAATTTGAGCTCTAGTTGAGTATTTACAGATGAGAATAACTCAGAAACTCTGGGTTGTGATCTAACTAAAAGTTAATATAAAAACCAACAGAAGCCAAATCTCATTAAAACTAAACTAGCCAAACAGAAAGTAGTGGCAGGAAACCAGGAAGTTAGTTAGATGGCATGAGGCCATATGACAATGTCGCCTTTAATAAATGTTTTGTTTTTAAGTTAGAAGTTAGTATAATCCCATTTCCCATAAATTTTTGCTGACATTTTAGAGCAGAGGTCCTCAAACTTTTTAAACAGGGGGCCAGTTCACTGTCCCTCAGACTTTCCACACATGCGCACTGCGGGCCCAGGATGAGTTGGCTGCTAAGCAGGACAGGCAGCGGCGGCAAAAACACCCGGCGGGCCGGATACATGTTTTCGACGGGCCGCATGTGGCCCGCGGACCGTAGTTTGAGGACCCCTGTTTTAGAGGATATCTTTTGTGTGTATACGTATGCATGTTTATGTCCATATAAGTGGCATAGACACACATACTGTATTCATTGTAGAAAAAATTGTTACTTAATAAGATGAATAAAGATAATGAACTAACCCTAGCCGATTTGGCTCAGTGTCAGACAGCCTGCAGACTGAAGGGTCCCGGGTTAGCTTCTGGTCAAGGGCACATGCCTGAGCTGGGGACTCAATCCCCAGTAGGGGCCTGTCAATGATTCCCTCTCATCATTTATGTTTCTCTCTCTCTCTCTCTCCCTTCTCTGAAATCAATAAAAAAATATATATGTAAAAAGAGAATGAACTATATTGTTATCTTTGAGGATTAAATACTTAAAACAGGAATTTAAGTGATAAGTATTCCAACATCTGAATTGGCCATAATATATTTAACCCACTGATTTTCAGTAACAACAATAGATGCTTGGGATGTTCCTGAGATCCTCGTTCTGTTGATGGGGCCCTGGTGTCTGCATTTTTAAGAAGCTTCACAACCAGGGTAGGAACTACTGATAAGGAATCCTCTATATTCCGCACAGATGCTTGGTGTATATGCAGCATCACGCTAAGAAAATAATCATATGGAGGTTAGGGAAGGAGTATTGGGGAGCACCTGCTTAATAGTTACCCTGTGAGTGATGACATTGTTTGGAACTGGATAAAGGTAGTGGTTACACAACATTTTGTATAAAGTAAGTGCCACTGAAGTGTTTGCTAAGATGGTTTATTTTATAGTATGTGGCTTTCACCTCAGTAAAAGTACCCTGAAAAAAGAATCATATGAGTCTCCGCCAACATGGCTCCGCGGCTGGGCAGCATCTCTGCAGCGGCACGGCTGCTGGGCGGCCCCGGGCCCCGCCGCGCCGCCCACCCAGGCGTTTCCCCCCAGCCCCCAAGGCAAAGGGTCCTGGTGCTACCGAGAACCAGGCTGGAGGCCACCCCCCTACATACATGCTTAGCCAACAGGGGGAGAAGCAGGGCTGGGTCCCAGGGGCCCCCTGACCCGGACCTCTCGCCCCACCACAGTGCACCTGTGGCGCTTCTCCGGCGGCTACCCCGCCCTCATGGACTGCATGAACAAGCTCAAAAACAACGAGTACCTGGAGTTCTGGAAGGAGCGCAGCCAGATGCTGCTGTCCAGGAGGAACCAGATGCTTCTGGAGTTCAGCTTCTGGAACGAGCCGCAGCCCCGAGCAGGTCCCAACATCTATGAGCTGAGGACATACAAGCTCAAGCCAGGAGCCATGATTGAGTGGGGCAACAACTGGGCTCGGGCCATCAAGTACCAACAAGAGAACCAGGAGGCGGTGGGCGGCTTCTTCTCACAGATAGGAGAGCTCTACGTGGTGCACCATCTCTGGCCTACAAAGACCTGCAGTCTCGGGAAGAGACTAGAAATGCTGCTTGGAGGAAGAGGGGTTGGGATGAAAATGTCTACTACACAGTGCCCCTGGTGCGACACATGGAGTCTCGGATCATGATCCCTTTGAAGATCTCGCCTCTCCAGTGATGCTGCCGCCGCCGCCTCACTGCCCTTCTCCCTTGGGGCAGCCACGGACAGAGGGGCTCCCCGTCCAGCTGTCTTGGTTTTCTCTCTGATCTGGAAGGACTCTGGGGGCTAGTGCTCAGCTCAGACAACGGGGAGCTGAGGATGACAGAGTCCTGAGGACTTTGCAGCTCGGCCCACCCTGCCCATCCCTGCCCCTGTGCTGGAAGCAGTTTTTAATTTCTTTGAATGAAGAACAGCAACCTTTTATGTCTTCTCACATTCCCCCCCCCCCCCAAAAAAAAAATTCCTACCCTCAGGCCCCCCAGCCCAAGAACCAGGAACCCAGAAGGTAGAATGTAGAATTCACAGCCTGGGTTTGAGCTGCAGAACTTGGAATACAGAATGGGGGACATGGCACCAAGGTGACGAGACCACCTGGGAGGGTTTCCTAATACAAGGCAGCTGGAAAGAGGCTCCTCGCTTTCCCTCTACTCCATGTGGTTGAAAACCTGAATGTGTCGTTGCAGCCGTCTGTCTGTGCAGGGAGTCTCCTGCCCTCCCTTTCCCTTCCTGTAGGCAGATATCGGGCCACGCACGGCCTGTGCTTTTCCTCGGTAACCTCCACACCTCATGAACCTCTGGGTAGGTTGATTCTGCCTCCCCTTTCAGGAAAACTTAAGCTGGAATTGCTGACGGAACCAATTAAATGTTTACTATAAAAAAAAAAAAGAATCGTATGAACACTATCTTTGTTGTTGTGTTAGAAAATAAATTATCCCTATTTCGATTGACTACCTTCTGACTATTATTTTCTCTTAGGCTTTTCTCTTAAATTAAGCACATTTGTGTTTATAAGATGCATCTTATCAGTAGTACCTTTTGAAACCTAGTAATATTTCCTCGTTAATTAAAATGCCATCACTCCTCCTTTCGTGTACAGCCTCAGGTGGCAGCAGGAAGAATCCTGCACTTGGAAGTAAAACCCTTGGAGTTGGAAGCCCAGCTCTGTCCCCATCAGCTGAGACTTGCCTTCCTGGTCACTTTTTCGGTCCTCCTATCCCAAATTTGTTGGGGGAATCCACTGAAATTTATACTGAACTTCCATATGTCATTGTTATGTAGTTATCATTTTTAATGGATTTTTGAGAGAGAGAGAGAGAGAGAGAGAGAGAGACAGAAGGAGAGAGAGACATCAGTTGGTTATCCCACTTATTTATGCATTCATCGGTTGTTTCTTATATGTGTCCTGATAGGGGATCGAACCCACAACTTTGGAATTCAGGACAACCTGTAATCAACTGAGCTACCTGGCCAGCGCCTGTAGTTATCATTTTGTTTTTTAACTTGGAATCAGCAAAATCCAAAAATGGGTTAAGGAAGTTACTACTGGACAGTAAATGAATTATTGGACAGTCTGTAACTTACAGTGTTAATCATTATATTAGTTATAAATCTATTAAGGCTAAGTACAGATATTATTAAATGTTTTCAAGGATAACAGGGAGATGAATTTTCAAAGACGTGGCTTGTTCTTAGTACTGCAATACATAAAGCATATGATGCTTTTCTAGTTCCATGCTTAGGAGGCCATCTGCCTAATTCATTTGTAACTATTCCGAATTTGCTTAATGTCCATAAATGAGGAATAGCTACTGGTAGATCTATTTAGAGACCCCTTTGGGTTCCTTGTGTTTTCTCTTAGTTTAAGGAAGACACTTGACTTTGTTGAGAACTGACAATCTTGTCAATAGTGACTAATGGTAGGCTTCTCCTGGGAAATGTGGACTTGGGAAATTCCTAAAACATTCAAAGTAGAAACATTGGGCATATTGCTGTCCAGTAATGACTCTAGTAAGTAGAAGTTTTATTTTAAACCAGCAATAATGATTTTTGATGGTATATACACAGAAGTGTATTAACTTGCATGTATTTCTGGTTAATGGACATGAGGCCATGTTTACCAACTTCATTGTATAAAACTACAGAACATATAATGAATGTGACAGGCATGTGAATGTATGTCTCTGTGGACCAGGATCTACTACAGGAAAGGAGGATGAAAGTCAGTGTTTATTTAGTGTCTTTTGTGCTAGTTTTTTTTTTTTTTAATTCCCACAATAGGTCTGAAAGCTAGATATTTTACTTAGCTCAGTGAATAAAATTATGGGCATTACCCCTAATAGGTTTTGTTGGCTGCTGTGATGATGATGATGATGATGTTGTTGTTAATGAAGAAAAAACATAAAGGTTAACAGGAACTTCCCTTAAAAGGAAGTGGTGAGGCTCTGACCCCAGAGTCTGCCTTTTCCCTTCACACCAAACTGCCTCCCAGCTATTATATACTACTAGAGGCCTGATGCACGAAGATTCGTGCAAGAATAGGCCTTCCTTCCCCTGGCTGCCAACACCGGTTTCCCTCCAGAACCCAGGACCTGGACTACTTTGCTCCTGCCACCTGGGCTGCTTTGCTCCGGGCTGCTGCCACCACCCACTGGAGGCATGCTCCGAGCCGCACCGAGGCTGCTCAGAGCACGCCTCCACCCCTGGTGTGTGTCCGCTGGGGTGGGGGCGGCATGCAGTCTCCTCCCGCCCATCTGCACGAGCAGCTCCTCCTGAGTGGTCGTAATGCAGCCTCCTCCTGAGCTGGTTGTGATGCCTGGCTAATTTGCATATTACCTGTTTATATATATAGACTAGAGGCCCGGTGCACAAAAATTTGTGCACTCGGGGGGCGGGGGGTCCCTCAGCCTGGCCTGTGCCCTCTCGCAGTCTGGGATCCCTTGGGAGATAACGACCTGCTGGCTTAGGTCTGCTCCCGGGTGGCAGAGGGCAGGCCCAATCCCTAGGTGCAGCCCCTGGTCGGGCTCAGAGCAGGGCCGATTGGGGAGT
>NW_006285996.1:433784-437102 GCF_000327345.1 Myotis davidii
CTGGTTTCGTGGGTTTTGTTTAGCTTCTATATTTGTTACATAGTTGCTTAGAGTTGCAGCTCAGAGGCTTGCAGTGGCAGGCGGGGAATGTTGGAGTCCTCCGTCACTGAAGCAATCAAACCTCATGTTAGTTTCAAGCTGCCTGGCTGCCGGTCTCCATCTTGGCTGGCAGTTAATTTGCATATCGCCCTGATTAGCCAATGGGAAGGGTGGCGGTCGTATGCCAATTACCATGTTTCTCTTTTATTAGATAGGATGGGTAAGAGAAGAGAGCTGACAGTGTAAACTAGAAGTATATTTTGGTAATTTTAACTAATTGTCATTTTACCTTGTGACACTGAACTGCAGCACTTTTTTTCTCCTCCAGTGCCCCTGAGGGACTTCAGTGGTTCCCAGGAGGGACTCACAAAGACAGTGACAAATAGCAAATACTGAAGAAGAGAAAATAGACTACCCAGAAAATAGCCTCCGTTGTACTACACTGAATACATATACACATATCAAGATATCAGTATATTGGGTTACTTAAGGCCTGAATGAGAATTGGGCAACTGATAAAGTGAGAACAGTAGTTGCTGATTCGGAGTTTAGTGGATAGGGGTGCTTTGCTTTATTGAGGCAAGGTTCCTATCACAGACTTGGGAATTGTTGCAGGAGAGCTTCAGTGATAACATCTGACAGTGCTCTCCAACTCAAACACAAGTTTAAAGAAGAAACTGCCTGAGAGAAATTCCAACTTTGAAACGGCTTCCATTTGTTCCCAGGAAAGATCCTGTTGGAGGCTGTTTCTGTGAATCAAAGGAGAAGGGACAGGTGTGAGCATGTCGGCCCTCAACTGGAAGCCCTTCGTGTATGGAGGGCTGGCCTCCATCACAGCTGAATGCGGTAAGGAGCCAGGGGCTGGAGTCAGTCAATTCACCTGCCGTATGTGATAGTGATTTTAAAACCTAAGGTCGCAATTGGTGTTTGATCTGAATATAGTTCAAGCATAGAATATGGGGTTATGACTATTAATCTCAGAATTCAAAATGTCCTACTTCGGGTAAGCTTTTTTAGACAAATAGTCATTTGGCAACTTACTGGCAGTTTAGAGTTCAAAGTTTAGTGGGGAGAAAGTTAAACTGTTGAACAAATAAGTTTTATGAATCATTTTTGAATTACACCAGCCCCTATTTTCCTTGTATGTTCCTTACTTTGCCCCCACCCTTAACACATTTGGCTGTAAAGAAGTTTGAGGAGCGCCTGGCTGGTGTGGTTTGGTGGTTGAGCGTCGAACTATGAACCAGGAGATCATAGTTCAATTCCTGGTCAGGGCACATGCCCAGGTTGTGGGCTTGGTCCCCCGTGGGGCCTTTAGGAGGCAGCCAATTGATGATTCTCTCTCATCATTGCTGTCTGTCTCTCTCTCTCTCTCTCTCTCTCTCTCTCTCTCTCTCTCTCTCTCTCTCTCTCTCTCTCTCTCTCTCTCTCTCTCTCTCTCTCTCTCTCTCTCTCTCTCTCTCTCTCTCTCTCTCTCCCTCTCCTTTCCTCCCTCCTTCCCTCCCTCCCCCCTTTCTCCCTTCCTCTCTTAAATCAATAAAGACATATTAAAAAGAAAAAGAGGAGTTTGAGGAGCTCCAAGGCCTTCCCGAGCCAGATTCGATTTCCTGTCGTCATGCCATCACTTTCTGAATATGCACATGATCCAGATCCTATTTGTGACTTCTTCACATTAGTTGAGTTCCACAGCAGGGCCTGTTTGTTCCTGTGTTTATTCCCTGGAATCATTCAATCAACAAATTTTTTTTATTTGGGTGGGGGAGGGGTGCCGTCTGGTAAAAGCCGGAAGACCTGCTGGACAAATTCTAAAAGAGCTGTAAGCACTCAATCAACAAATATTGATTGAACAGCTGCTGAGTGCCAGGTGCTGGGCTGGACACTTCATTTGCTTCCAGGGCTCAGTCACTGCTGTTCTGGTATGAAGGCTGCCCCTGAGGGGCCAGTGAGGACCAGTGCCCAGGGGTTGAGGTGCATTAACCCCTACCCATGCTGCTCATGCTGGTGGGCTCTCCCATTGACATAATACATCACATTTACTGAGTAGGAGTCTCACATGTTTGGGTGAACTATCTGTTAGGCATTATATTAAACTTTTTACTCTAACAGATTTACTTTTAGACTATAGAACATAGAGTGAGGAACCTGAAGTCTAGGTATGTGCCCTGACTGGGAATCACACCTGCAACTTTTTTGGTGTACAGAATGATGCTCAACCAACTGAGCCACCCGGACAGCCAAAGTAACTTATATTTAAAAATGGATTTCTTGGTTATCTAAAGCATTCCATCTATCTACTTTTTAGCAATGTAGTTTCCTCAGATTCTATGTAGAATAAGATAGAACATAAATAAAAATGTTAAAAGAGGAAAATATATGTCTTTAAAAAAAAATCGTTTGGTTCCCATTTTTTAATAGGAAAAAGATTGCAAAGTATCTGTTTCTATTTTTTTGTTGTTTCTTAAAAAAATATATTTTATTGGTTTTTTACAGAGAGGAAAGGAGAAGGATAGAGAGTTAGAAACATCAATGAGAGAGAAACATCGATCAGCTGCCTCCTGCACACTTCTCACTGGGGATGTGCCCGCAACCAAGGTACTTGCCCTTGACTGGAATCGAACCTGGGACCATTGAGTCTGCAGGCCGACGCTCTATCCACTGAGCCAAACCCGTCAGGGCTGTTTCTGTTTTAGTTTATATCATAGTCTAAATGTCTCTTTAGTAAAATGTCACTATGCATCCTTTACTTAGTGGACTTTCTTTTAATTAAGTGAAAATATTTCTTTCTTTAAAATTTTAAGGTACATTTCCAATTGATTTAACCAAGACACGGCTCCAGATTCAAGGCCAGACGAATGATGCAAACTTTAAAGAAATTCGGTATCGAGGAATGTTGCATGCATTAGTGAGGATAGGCAGAGAAGAAGGCCTGAAAGCTTTGTATTCTGGGTAAGTGACCTTTGTATGTTTATATTCTACTGCTGACCTTTCAAATGAAACTTTTTCATACTAAGACCTCATAGAGAAAAAGTAAAAGTTTGAGGTGTATTTTTAAAAAGCAAGTAACATGGTAGGTTTTTCATTTCTAATGTCAACTAGAGAAAGTTGTGGTGAAACTATGTTTTTATTATACTAAAATATAGATAATCTAAAATTACATTTGTTATTAAAAAAAATCCTGTAATTTAGTTTTTTACTCTGAAAATAGCCCTTTCCCATGGCTATTATGAATTACCAAGATTTTTGCCATAATGAAAATGGTATCATATTTCCATGGGAAAG
>NW_006285996.1:437125-443412 GCF_000327345.1 Myotis davidii
GAACTACTTTTCTTTAGTATTTAATTAACAGTGTGCAGTAGGCACTAGATAAGAAAATGAGTAAGAAAGAGTAGGGTCCTGCCTATGTCAGAGTCCCTGCAAGAAACAGAATTCATTTGAGTGGTTTAAATGAAGAGAGTTTAATGAAGGGACCATTTAAGGGTTAAGGGAGCAAGTGAAGGATATTGAGATACCTAAAAACTAGCAAAGGGGGAAATTGTTACCAACCCTAGGATGGGAATAGTTTGGCAGAGACTACCATGGCTGGAGCCTTGAAGGAATAAACAGTTGTCAAGGGATGTTTTGGTGGTGCCCAGATTGAAGAAGTACCTCTGCTTCTTTCTCCTCCCTCCCTCCCACCTTTTGTGGCCGAATCCACCTGAAAGTCAGCTAGCAGAGGGGACTAGGTGATCCTGTCTGGGCACAGAGCAGAACAGAGAAGGAAGGATAAGAGTGGATCTTGGAGGACAAATAGGGATCAGAAGTGGCACATTGTCCTGAAGGAACTGTCATTTACTGGGCTGCAGATGATACACAGGGGATTACAGTGGAGTCTGGTAAGTACTAGAGTCTGGCAGAGGTATCAGCCCCAGACTGTGGGGATGAGGATGAGGCACGTTTTCAGGAAAGCTGCTCAATTCAGAAGGCACCAGCTCTTACCTTCAAGCAGGGGTCCTCAAATTTTTTAAACAGGGGGCCAGTTCACTGTCCCTCAGACCCTTGGAGGACTGTACTATAGTTTAAAAAAAACTGAACAAATTCCTATGCACACTTCACATATCTTATTTTGAAGTAAAAAAATAAAACGGGAACAAATACAAATGTATTTGCATGTGGCCCGTGGGCCGTAGTTTGAGGACCCCTGTCTTAAAGGATCAAGAAGAGTTAGCTAGGTGAAGTTAGAGAGAAACTATGCTACTACAGAACCAGTAATAAGTGCAAGAGAGCATAGTACACCTAGAAATGCAAATAGTTCAGCATGGATTTTGCGTAGGAGTTGGTGAATAGCAAAAGGTGCAGATGGAGAGCTAATAGGGGTTAAGACATGGACAACCTCAGGCCATGCTAAGCACCTTGATATTGTCCCGTATACCACCAACCCCAAACTGGTGCCTCAGAGCCCTCCCACCCACCAGTCTCTGAAGGATTTTGCTTTTCAACTGAGCCAATACTTTAAATATGAGAAACTGCACATAAAAATCTGAGATTCCATTTTCTCAAAAGAAATCAACATTGGGCCCACATTCATTCACTTATGATAATAGTAACTGCATTTAACAGTGCTTTCTCTGATTTTCCAAAACCTCTGCCACTCACATAGTGTGTGTGTGCAGTTATCCAGCCCACTTTTATCAGTACAGCTTCTATTGAGTGCCTGTAAATACTTGAATTTTTTTTTAAAAAAATATTTTTATTGATTTCAGAGAGGAAGGCAGAGGGAGAGAGAGAGAGAGACATCAATCATGAGAATCATTGATCGGCTGTCTCCTGCACGTTCCCTGCTGGGGTTAGAGCCCACAATCTTGGCATGTGCCCTTGACTGGAATCTAACCTGAGACCCTTTGGTCCACAGGCTGACGCTCTATCCACTGATCCAAAGCAGCTAGGGCAGTACTTGAATTTTCTACACTTGTGCCTGAGAGGAGCCACTGAAGGGTTTCAAGTAGAGGAACTACGATGATTAAGTTTCATTGTTAAAAAAAATGCCTGCCTGCCGGGCAGAGAAAGAATTAGAGACTAGTAACACTGGAAGGAGGCAGTCACTTAGGAAGCAGAGACAAGGATCTGCCTGGGGTGTTTGTTTTGGGGATGGAGAAAAAGAAGACAGTTTAGAAAGCTAGCTAGGGCATAGGATTGACATATTGTTTGACCTAATATATGAGGGGATCTGTGGAGGAGTAGGAATCAAAGCTAGTATCTTAATTTCTGGTTTTGGCCATTGTCTAGGATACAGAAGAGGAGAGGTGATTGTTTAGACAGGGAAGATAATTAATGCAGTGTGGGTTACCTGATTGGAGGTAGGTATAGTACGTGTGAATTGACAAATTAGGAAGAAGTTGGAAATGTATCTTTGGATCCATGTTGGAAACATGAATTTAGGAGTGGTCAGTTAAAGCCATGGCAATAGCTGAGCTCACCCAGGCAGTGTGTGGAGCAAGGGGAAATGAAAGCATAGGACAGATTCGGGGAAACCCCAGGGGACAGCGGTAGGATGCTGTATACTCTACAGCGTACAGGAAAGAAAAGAAATGGGAGAGGGCGATGTTGTGGCAACTCAGGGAGGAGACAGCTGCAAGTAAGACAAAGGGCGGAGTAGCAAATACTGCAAGATGTTATGTAAGATGCTAATTGAAAAGCATCATTTAATTTAGCAACACAGATGTCGGTTGGCCACCTGCTTTGATGGAGAAGGTGGAAGGAAGCCAGATTGCAATTCGAGAAGAAAGTGGGAAGTGCTGAGTGCTTGGAGTACAAATGCCACAGGTGGTTCAGGGGTCAGGGAGGGAGAGGAAAAAGCTGAAACAGGGCCCCCCCCAAGGAGGTAGGAGGTGGGCTCCAGAGCATCAACACAAGAACGATAGATGCTTCCAGAGGCCAGATTTCATTAGATGCACTGCACTGAGAAAGCAAAGCCTTTTTTCATTTTAACATGAATGGGCAAATAGAACCACATGTTCACTTATGGTTTCATTGATAATAAATATGAGGGGCTGAGTTTTCACTTAGTGAGATAATAATTTGCTCAGGTATTTATAACCTTTTTGGATTATACCTATATATTTTTTAAAACTATGTTGCCCAGCTGGTGTGGCTCAGTGGTTGAACATTGACCCGTGAAACCAGGAGGTCACAGTTCGATTCCTGGTCAGGGCACGTGCTTGGGTTGGGGGCTTGATCCCAGAATGGGGGCATGCAGGAGGCAGCCAATCAATGATTCTCTCTCACCATTGATATTTCTATCTTTCCCTCTTCCTTTTTCTCTCTGAAATCAATAAAAAACAATTTAAAAAACCCAAGTGTTTGTTGGATTTTTAATTTTAAGATAATCTGTTTTGTGTAGTTTGTAGAAGGCAAATGGGTGATTGTATCTCTGCCTGTGGTTCTTCTAGAAGATTGTAAGTGATTTTTAGAATTTTCTTGTCCCTTTGTACTTGGTTTGACAGGATTGCCCCTGCAATGTTACGCCAGGCTTCCTATGGCACCATCAAGATCGGCACTTACCAGAGCTTGAAGCGATTATTTGTGGAACGCCCAGAAGGTCAGTGGGGAATCTTTTTTCCACTTGTAGGCAGGAGGTTGTCTTTTTATTCAAGTGATTTTGTATCAGATTTTCTTTGACTGACTTGTGACTTTACTGCTCCGAGGAGAGCTCTAGGTGTGAAGTCTAAATGAATTGTGCTTACAGCAAGTCAGTTCAGCTGAATTTAGGGGAGTAAAAGTTAAAAAGAGCAAAATGCTTAGACTAGAGCATATGTTATCGTTCTAGGCAACGCAGAATTTCCTAAAATCATAAGAATTATTACCTGTATTTCATAAAAGCAGTGACTACATTTCTTAGTATTAAGAACTGAGTTCTAGTACTCCATTGCTGGTTGACTCTGTGACGGCTTTAATCCATAGAACCTTATTCGTTTTTACAAAGGGGCAAGCTCCAGCTAGCTGTTACATGAGAGTGGTGAACAGGAGCTAAGATGCCTTGAAAGTGCTTCATTGTAATTTACATTAAATATATAAGATGTGCTTTAAAACTTTGTCACCGTGTTATCTCATAGGAGTATTCCTCTTTTATTCTCCTACCAGACATACCTTGTCTTAATTACTATTATGATCTGCATTTACACACAAAAGTGAATTGGTAGATGGTTATTTACTTTGTGAGATAATTCACATTCCTTTTCATATTGCAAGAAACTTTGCTAAATAAAATCCCTTTAGCCAGCAAAATTCCTAATCCTTTTGAAATTACTTGATTCATAAGATCTAAATTTCTTTATTCTCTTAAGAACAAATGGTATGTAAATGAATTACACCTGCATTTGAGGTACTCACATGAAGAGCTCTGTATATGTGAAAAGTCAGATAATGTCTTTGTTTGCAGATGAAACCCTTCTGATAAATGTGGTCTGTGGAATTCTCTCTGGAGTCATGTCCTCAGCCATTGCCAATCCAACTGATGTTTTGAAAGTAAGCAGTGCTTTTTATATCTCTAGATACAATCTACATTTTCTTACCGACAACAAGATTCAGATAATGAAAATCTGCGAATATAACATACACTGACTCTGTTTATAATTTAAGTGTTGTGAAGTCTAACTTATAAATATCCACTAGGTAGGTTTCCCATTGATATGAAAGTAGAGCTCATTTTAGAAATGAGTATTTTGACGATTAAGCAGAAAAAAAATTTAGGTTTGGATCCATTTGAATTTTTCATTGAAAACCTCCCTTGTTTTATTGGTTCATTAAAAAGTAGATGAGCTTCAAATTTTACAGAAGTCTGCTTATTAATGACCATTTCTAAATGCATTTTTAGGTTAATTCAATTTCTGGAAATATTTACTTAACCACAGTTAGACATAACAGATGACCTTGTTGACAATCCTAGGGATTACAACCTTCTTAAATCCTGTTTGGAATAAGGCAAGGGAACAAACTCATTAAAGAAAATAAAAATTAGTTGTGAGTTACTTTTTGAACCCTTTCATATATTCCTCTTTCTCCCTCCCTTTCCTTTTTGCCCAAAATATTTAACCAGAATTCACTATGCTTCTACCTTGGACCAGTTGGAGTACTTTTAGTGTTTAGAATCCAAAAATTAGTAAGACAAAAACCCCTGAGAGAACCTTCAGTCTAATAGGAGATTCTGACAAGCATCAAAGCAGCATGTTGAGAACACTACAGTTATGCACAGTGAAGGTACAATGTGTGCAGGCACTCTTACCATAATTTTACCCAGTGTTGGTGCAAGATTGCTGGAGAAAAATATCCATACTTCCTTTAATCTCTAAACCATATATCAGGGTTACAAAAAGGCAGTTCCTGTATTTTGGTTTATTTTCACATGTTAGCATGGCAATCAATAACAGTTCCTTTTAAGAAGTTAGAGGTAATGTATTTGCCCCCTAAACCAAAATAAGGTACACATTTTTTTAGTGAGAAATATCTTTTAATTCTTAAAAATGCAGAGAGCTACATCCAGCATGCTATGTTGGAATATTGGTCATGTGAGTACTATGGCCTTTGTAAAGTTAATTTGTAAGTTCAGGTGTAACCATGTGTGACGGGCATCATGTGGCTGTCCCAGGGCTAACTCGCTGGCTTACCTTTTGATTCAGCTGGTTGGAAATAAATAGCAGGGAGTTGGAGTGACTAAAGAAATATGCTCTTTCATGCTTAGTGCTGCCAGGTATTACTGGATACTCTTACTAATAATGTTAAATTTTTAGAATTATCATCCTATTCTTTCCTATTTAGAACCTATAGGGAAAAATGCCATTTTCTTTCCTTTTCAAAGACTATTTAAAAAATTTAATTTCTTTTTTGACACTTAGTGAGCTATTATATGCAAGACGTTCTAGATCTAGACTCTGTTAGATGCTTTTTGTTGAATCCAAAGTGCCTAAGAACCAATCTGTATATATTTTAGTTTACTGAGAATATTTAAGCCAGCATTATAGTAATAGTTATAATTATAGTTTTTTTTTCTTGTAATGGTTGCTAAACAACAGACTGAATGATTTTTCAGGGATCTATATGTGGGGACAAATGTGCTAGCTTCTTTCTCATGTTAGTCTTTAAAATAATTTCTAGATACGGATGCAAGCACAAAACAACACCATTCAAGGAGGAATGATAGGCAACTTCATTAATATTTACCAGCAAGAGGGAACGAGAGGACTATGGAAGGTAAGCTTAAAAATGGATCCAGCTGATTTAGTTCTTCATTTTTTCCCTTTTTGATTTTATTTTTCCTGTGTCCATCATTTTATTTAATCCAAATGGAATAATGGAGTAAGGGAAGAAGAGTGACATCTGCCCCTGAAGATATTTTATCTGTAAAATGGAAATATAAGGAATATGTCATGATTTGAAAAGTACCTTTTGAATAATTCATAAGTAAGAAATTCTGTGAAGATTGAGCACCTTTTTGTTTGCTTTTTTTAAAGTTCTTATAGAGAAGCGGTTTCTGGGTCCCAGATATGTTGAATTTTTTGCCTTGCGTGGTTTCATGACTTTTAAGTGAATATTGTTAACTAGTGCTTTAAAAAAAATTATATATATATATA
>NW_006285996.1:443460-452963 GCF_000327345.1 Myotis davidii
TTATACAAATGTTTCTCATCCAGTTTTTAAACATTTATTATTTTATTGATTTCAGAGAGGAAGCGAAAGAGAGAAATAGAAACATTAATGATGAGAGGGAACCATTGATCAGCTGCCTCCTGCATGCCCCCAATTGGAATTGAACCCGGGACCCTTCAGTCTGCAGGCCGACGCTCAATCCACTGAGCCAAACCAGCCAGGGCACTAGTGCTTTTTAAAATATTCATAGAATAGATCCTAAAGATCACCCAGTACTATCCTCTCTGTATGTACAAGGAAACTGGAGGCTCTGAGAGGTTACTGTCCTGGCCAAGGTCTGTCCAAGGTCATAAAGTTAGTGACAAAATCAGAATTCAATGTTGGAGCGCCTGACTTTTTACACTCTGGTCTTTTCTACTCTATGTATATTTCTACCTGCCAACAGGAGAGATGTCTGAATCCCTGTTACTAATGTGTTTACCCAGGGCGTGTCTCTTACTGCTCAGAGGGCTGCTATTGTTGTTGGTGTGGAGCTGCCAGTTTACGACCTCACCAAGAAGCATCTGATTCTCTCGGGCCTGATGGGAGACACTGTGTATACTCACTTCCTGTATGTTTATGGATTTTTAAATTATATTTTAGGATTGCATGAGTTTAGGGTGAAAATTTGCTACAAATTTATAGAAATTTTAAAGCTATTATAAAAATATTATATCCTCATATTTGAAAAATTACAATACAGAAGTGAACCAGGAAAAATTAACAGTCTTATCCCTTTACATAGGTAGGAATTGTTAACAGTTTGGTAAGTACCTTCCAGGTGTTTTCTATGCATATGCAAATATGTCTACAAAAGTATATTACATGTGCTTCATTACACAAATATGCTTTGTTTCCCCCCTTTTGAATTATTTTTCATCTTTATTAAGGTATTGACAAGTAAAATTGAAAGATACTTAAAGTGTACAATATGATGATTTAATATGTATACATTGTTAAAGGATTTTCCCCATCAACTTACACACCTCACATGTTTATCCTTTTGTGTGCATGTGAAAACATTTAAGTTCTATTCTCTTAGCAGATTTCATTTATAAAATGCAGTGTTATCAACTATAGTCACCATGTTATATGTTAGGTCCTCAGACCTTATTCATCTTATAACTGAAAATTTGTACCCTTTTACTGTCTCCCTATTTTCCCCATCCCCTAGCCACTGACAAATACTTTTCTACTCTTTGTTTCTATGAGTTGTAATAGTTCTTTCTTTGTTTTTTTTTTTTTTTAAATATATTTTTATTGTTTTCAGAGAGGAAGGGAGAGGGAGAGAGATAGAAACATCATTGATGAGAGAGAATCATTGATCGGCTGCCTCCTCCATGCCCCCTACTGGGGACCAAGCCTGCAACCCAGGCATGTGCCCTGACCCGGAATTGAACCATTATCTCCTGGTTCATAGGTCAAGGCTCAACCACTGAGCCATGCCAGCCGGGTGAGTTGGAGTAGTTTTGTTTGTTTTTAGATTTCATGTATAAATGATACTATGCAATATTTGCCTCTCTTACTTGCTTTTTAATCCTCACCCAAGGATGTGGTGTGTGTGTGTGTGTGTGTGTGTGTGTGTGTGTGTATGTGTGTATTTTTTTTTCCCCAAGAGAAACCTAGATCTGAAACAATCGATTGGTTGCCTCTTATACTCACCCCAACCCGGGATCTAACCTGAAATCTAGATATGTGCTCTGCCTGGGAATTGAGCCTACAACCTTTTGGTGTGTGAGACAATGTTCCAACTGACTGAGCCACCTGGCCAGGGCTTTCTTATTTGATTTTTAAAATTTAATCTATTCCAAATATCTTTCGATAGCAGTACAAATAGACCTCATTTATTTTTAATAGCTGCAGATTAGTATTGGATACATCATAGTTTAATCAACTGTGGAGCAATTTAGCCCATTTGGGACATTTGGCAATTTCTGGAGACTGTTCCTATAGTTATGAGTAGGGAAGTACTATTGGCATCTACTAGGTAGAGGCCAAGAAGCTGCTAAACATCTTACAACAGAACAGACCTACATGACAAAGAATTATTGGTTCAAAATCTTAGTGCTGAAGTTGAGAAATGCTGCTCTGAGTTAATTGAACTAGGTGTGGTCTGTGGCAGTCTTGTGAGACTGAAAGTTTAGTAGAAGCTGAGCCCCTAGTGGGCATTCCATTGAGGAAATCTTTGAAGAAACATATGGTCATGTGCCATCACGAAGGACTCTCTGATTCATCATACGTGTCCTCACAACATCCACAGGGTTGGAGGCCAGAGCCATGAGATGAATAAAGTTTAAAATCACTGTAATAGATCATCCTTGGAGAATGTCCCTTCATGTTTCT
This sequence comes from Myotis davidii, assembly GCF_000327345.1. NCBI lineage: Eukaryota > Metazoa > Chordata > Mammalia > Chiroptera > Vespertilionidae > Myotis > Myotis davidii. The sequence goes on from NW_006285996.1 coordinate 445,822, forward strand.
ATGATTCTTTGACATTCTAGAACCTCCGAGATATTCTTAGCCGAGGTTGGAATTTATAAGCCAGTATAATCAGTGCTGGTGTTTAATTATTGAAGAAACATATGGTCATGAGATGACTAAAGTTACTCTGATTTCTACTTATAGGTGAATAGATGCAATAGATCAGCAATTTTCAATGGGTGTGCCACAGAATTTTTAAAACATGCAATACCTGACTATTCAGTCAGGGGTACTGACTTCTTTTCCATTAAATTGTCAAAAAAATGACAACAGCCAGCACAACATTAGCCGTCAGTGTGAATGAATCAAAATTATACCCAGTTTTGTCAAATCAGTAAAAAAGTAAATAAATAAAATTAAATAGTTTCTGGTGTGCCACAGAATTTTAGTAATTAGCTTATGTTTGCCATGAGATGAATAAAGTTTAAAATCACTGTAATAGATCATTCTTGGAGAATGTCCCTTCATGTTTCTATGATTCTTTGACATTCTAGAACCTCCGAGATATTCTTAGCTGAGGCTGGAATTTATAAGCCAGTATAATCAGTGCTGGTGTTTAAGAAGTTTGTACAGCTCTGACCGGTTTGGCTCAGTGGATGGAGTGTCAGCCTGTGGACTGAAGGGTCCCGGGTTCGATTCCGGTCAAGGGCATATACTTTGGTTGTGGGTACATCCCCAGTGGGGGGTGTGCAGGAGGCAGCTGATTGATGTTTCTAACTCTATCCCTCTCCCTCTTCCTCTCTATAAAAAAATCAATGAAATATATTTTTTAAAAAAAGAAGTTTGTACAGCTCTCTAGATATGGTCCTTATTTTTGATACATTTCACCTTGTTCCATGTTACTTTAACATAGTTTGGGAGGAGGCTGTTTCCTGTCTTTGATGGTGGTAGTGACCTTTTTGTTTCTCTAATGGTATCTTTCCTAGCTCAAGCTTCACCTGTGGTCTGGCTGGGGCTCTGGCCTCCAACCCTGTGGATGTTGTGAGGACACGTATGATGAATCAGAGAGTCCTTCGTGATGGCAGATGCTCTGGGTACATGGGTACCCTGGATTGCTTGTTACAGGTGAGAATGTCCATCTTTGTAGAGTTGGGAATTCCTCTCTTAGCTCATTAGCTTCCATCTGGCCCACTTATTACAAGTTTCTTATCATTTTAAAACACAGGGTTTATAGTAAGATAGACCTGTGGATCTGTCACTTGTAATTGTGTGACTTTGGTCAAGATAAAGCCTCTATACTTCAGTTTCCTCATAAGTGAAATGGGACAATAATAGTACGTGTATCATAGGGTCATTGTAAAAATAATGCCTACATAAAACAGCATAGTGCCAGAAATAATTTGGTAAGTCTTATTAGTATAATTAATAACAATAAGGGATATGAAATGAGCAAATTTATCCTACCTATTGAGTCAAACTGGAATGAGTCCCCTTCATTCAGACATCTCACAAAGGAACACATCAATCTTACTGTAATACTTAGTTTAAATAATCGGGCCTATTGCTTACGAGTGGACAGAAGTTTGCCAGTGTCTCCCCTACTGGATTGCCAGCAACCAAAGTTTAGGGGGGCACTTTTGTGGTTTCCATTTTCTGGCATGATGCTAGACTTTAAGTATTGCTTTAATGAAGCAAAGATACTTATTTATAATTCATCCAACAACATGAAATAGTGGTGCTCTGAACTATATCTTTACCACCATTGCTTTGTTTCCTTATGTCTGAGTTGTTTGTGGGCCCAAATGGAAAAGAGGCAAAAGACTCTGGTTGGAATTGTTAAATCTCATTTCTTACTCATTCAACTGTTGTTTGCCTGCTTTGGGTGTGGGATGGTTTGGCATGGAGCCTTAGTTGTCACCTATGCAGAAGCCTTTAAAGACCAAAAAGAGGCAGAGGACAATGATTTCTTAGTCCTTTGAAGCAGGATTTTATTTTTAAGAAAAATACTTTGGTTCAGTCGGGATACTATTATTAATGTATTTGACATAATTGGAAAGTTGCAAATTAACTTTCTCCCCCTTTTATAACAGACATGGAAGAAAGAAGGATTTTTTGCTCTCTATAAAGGGTTTTGGCCAAATTGGTTGAGACTTGGTCCTTGGAATATCATTGTATCCTTTTCTGTTGTAGTAGATGTGAAAAAAGATAGCTAAAATATTGTTTGTGTAAACTATCATGTTATTATAATTTGAAGTTGATTTTTAGTCTTTTATGTTCCTCTGATTCAAGAAGTAACTGTTCAGTTCTTTTAAAAATATGTTTTTATTGATTTCTGAGAGAAGAAGGGAGAAGGAAAGAGGTATAGAAACATCAATGATGAGAGAGGATTATTGATCGGCTGCCTCCTGCATAACCCCTACTGAGGACCAAGCCTGCAACCTGGGCATGTGCCCTGACCAAGAAGCGAACCTTGCATAACCTCCTGATTCATAGGTTGACTCTTAACCACTGAGCAACACCAGCTGGGCTGTTCAGTTTCTTTTTCAGGAGGTATAAAATCTCTGTGCTAGGCACTATGAATCTTGGTTTAATGATGGTGTTATTGAAAGGTAATGATATCAATAAAATTTTTTACTTAGACTATTCTAAAAGCTTAGATTATTTAAGATTTCAGAGAGAGGCTGGGTTGATTTTATATCCCAGCCACCCTTGGGAAGGAAGTGGTTTGGTTGCAGTGCTCTAGAATGTTTATTTTAGAGAGTACCAAAGGATAAATAGTAATTAGCTCTAGAATGATTCGGCCTATCAGCACTATTCCTGTATGCCAAAGTGGGGGGTAGGAAAGAAGTGGCAGTTCATTAGACATGAAAGGGCAGAATTATAAGGTAGAGAATGTTGGTGTCACCATCCTCTTATTTCTCTTTATCTGTGCCTCTCCCCTTATGGAGGCCTGCCTAGCAGAAACCCTTGGGGAGAGCTTCCCAGGGATTGCTGTGTTTCTCTTTCACACAGAATTTACGGTAATGTCTTCCCACCTCAGTAAAGTCACAAAAGCTAGGCAGTGTGGGTATAATCTTAGAAGAAACTCTCAGAGCTGATGCTAAGGGATTTTTATGTGTGTATGTCAGCTGTGATCTTCCTGTTCCAAGCTGACCTTGGGAAGGCTAATGGGTAGATCTTTCGGAATAGTTAGGATGGAGCCCTCGTATTTAACCATGTTATAGCATGTGGTCTGCCCAGATATATTTGTTGGTAAGTTTGCTATTTGAAGATTTATTTTTATTTGTTGGAGTTCAGATGGCATTTTCTTTGTCAGCCTTAACCAATAATTGTAGTTCTTTGTGACATATGAACAGCTGAAGAAATTGGATTTATGACAAGTCAAGGCTGCATGAGACATCCCTCTGAAAATGCTAACTTCCAAAACAGTAAAGCTTCCTGTGTTTCCCACTGCTTCTCACTGCTTGGCTCATCACAGATTCTGAGGTGTGAGCAACAGAAGAAGACTGGGTTAGTTCTGACTGCTGTGTCTTGGCATCAGGCACTCTGCATTGAACATTCACTGGCATAAGCTGTAACATTCAGACACTAGTCCTTACCATCAAAGTGCCCTTTGACATCAAATATAACATGAAATGCATAGTTTTTGTGAAAGAAAACTTGCAAGAAGATCAGGAACTGTGTGCTGTTTCTTTAGGGGAGAAACAGCTCATCGCAGCTCATGGCTGAGAGTACCAGACTGCTCTGAAGAAGCTCACCAGAACGTGGAATGGAGTCTCCAAGGGGGCATTATTGTTCCTGAACTTGGGGGCTTTTGCTTCTTGTCAGCTGAAGAAATCTCACAGGTGGAGACCTGGACTTTTCAACTGTAGGTATCAACAGTGCAGGAAATAGAGCCCTGGAATATTGCACTGCTTTATAATTTGCTATTTTGGCAGGATCTTTCACTTATAATAAGTGATTTTAAGCCTTTGAAGACTTGACCTTTGTGAGGAATTGTTACAAAGTATTAATATCTAAACTCATGGTGGTGTGATGTGTTGGCTATGAAGGTGGCAAGGTCTGTGCTGAATGAGGTGTTTCAAGCAGCTTGGGTTCTGTCTTAGGTCATGTTAGTAATTTGTTCTATGATTTTTAGCAAAGTTTATGTCCCATTTTGGAAATGGGGATAATGACATCTATGGAAATTGAGGGTCAAGTAAAGAAAATACTAGTTACTACTACTTGACTCATTTGATAAAGATGTGTACATTATCCTGTCATACAGCTATAATCTGAGAATAAACAGTCTGTGTGTATGGAAAAGTCATTTTATCATGGGCTACTCATATAATTCCAAGGGAAGCCCATTGTTAAAGGCCTTGTGAAAGAAAGAACACTGTATAAGTTAAGGTTTTGTTATGTTTTCATTGCAAAGTGTTAAAAGTGAATTAAGAGTTGATTTTTCCAGATTTCCCAGTTTTTACTTTAGTTTAGGTCATGTTTGTTGAAATATTTTCTATCTTGGACTTCCTAATTAGTTTGGATGGCAAATAATGGTTGAAATTTTAGAAAGGATTTCTTTAGTATTGCACCTGCTTACCTAGTTTCTGATAAGAGGTATATATCTTCTCTTCTTCTAAAGATAAGATAAATCATTCTTCCTCTTCTTTCTTGCCTTCATCTTATTCTGTTCAAAGTAAAAAGTGACTCTGATAGCTCCAAGAACTTGACACTAATGGAAGACAGCCCCAGGGAAGGGAATATATATCTACTTGGGTACCTTGGGTTCCACCCTTTGAGAACATTAAATACTAACTGGGGGCTCCAGGGAGACACTTCTGCAGTGTCTACCCCGTCCCAGTTGTCTGGCCCCTAGCTGCTTCCTCCCTTGAAGCACAGTAGAAGGAACAGATTTTCTTGTGGATTGGGTAGTTTTCCTCCCAGTCACTTTCACCTTGCCTTCTTTATTAATGTTGACTTTAAAAAAGTTTTTGTGAAACAGAAGTTTATTTCCAAAAGTAAGAGCTAAGACAAAGTCATTAAAAAGAGAAGAAAGAAGGGTGGTGGAGTAGCAAGTACTGTAGGTGTGAGTTGCATAAAGACTAAGATGATAAGGACACGTATGTAATACCTTAATTAATAAAGAAAAAAATACAATTTAAAAAAAGAAATAAAAGAGGTATTGAACTTAAAAAAAAAAAAAAAAAGGACTAAGGTGAAAGTCCGAATCTCCCTGGCACCCTCTAGAGGTGACTGGAGAGCTAAACTCATTCAGGCCTCACTCCTGGTACTGAACTATCTGCACTAATAAAAGACAAAGATGCTAATTGACCGTACCTTCGCTACGCCCATCAACCAGTCAGAAGAGTATGCAAATTAACCCAACAAAGATGGCTGTTAAATTTGCATACTGCAGGTGGGACGGGCAGCACAGACCGGCAAGGCGGGCCTGGCAGCACGCGACGCTGCCCACGGGACCCGGCCCTAGATCCCTGACCCGGCAAGGCGGGGCTGGCACCGCCCGATGCTGCCCGGGGGATCCGGGTCTTGGATCCGTGACCTGGCAAGGGAGCAAAGCTGCAGAGAAGGGAGAGAGCCCAGGTGGCAGAAAAAGGAGGGAGCCAAGGGCAAAGCGGTGAAGGGAGGGAGGGAGGCAGCGGAGAAGGAAGCGAAGCCTGCCTTGGTGGGCTTCCCTCCCTTCTCTGCTTCGCTCCAGTCTCAGGAAGCCCTATTCTAGCAGGAATCTTCCTGCAACGGGCCTCTAGTCTATCTAATAATAGGATAATACGCAAATTGGTCAGGACGCCATCATGTAACGACCAGTCAGCAGGCTGCATCCCACTCCCTGCTCAGGCAACTGTGAGGCCCGGGGTAGGTAGGATGGGATATGATAGGAGGGGATAAGAAAGGAGAGGGAGAGGAAGGCAGGCCTGCATGCAGACAGTCTGAGAGGAGAAACAGAAATACAGAAAGGGAACAAGAATAAGACTCAGGAATGGAAAAGGGAAGGAAACGCAGGCTGCATGCAGGAGGGGGTGGCGCAGAACCCCGCCCAGACGTGGGAGGAGGGCGATGGCCCCCAGCATGGGCTGTTGGCAGGGAGGTGCCCGTGGGTCCTGGGATAGAGTGGTGGATGGTCCAAGGCCTTCTGGGCGGAGGTGCTCCTGCTTCATGGCAGCAGCGCCTGGGACACATGGGCCTCAACCACCCTTGCTGGGCTGGGCGCCCCGCTCTGGGAGGGGAGGTGCAGCTTACCTGGGGCAGAGTCAGACACTAAGGAGGGTACCCCTTTCATCCCTGAGGGCTGGACCCCAAAGACACTGGCCAGGATTAGGTTTGTGGCGCATTAAGTGTACTTTGACTAGAAGTTGGGGCGTCCCGGGCAGGGAATGGGAGGAGGACGGCGGCAGGGAGGCTGAGGAAGGGGGGGCGGCAAAGGCCTGGCCGGGGCTGGGCCCTGGGCCAGGGGTTAATGCCCCCTGAACAGAAGCTTTAATATCAAAGTGTGCTCAGGCGGGGCTGAAAGCAGGTCCAAGAGAGGAAAGGGGAAGGTTTAAAAGAGAAACCAGTGAACATGGCAGGGGATTGGGGGCGGGGGGTGTTAATAAGAGGTAGGGAGGCAGGGCTCAGGCTCACAAGGGAAAGGAGAATGGGGGGGCAGGGTGGGAGGAGTAAGAAGGAGACAAACACAGGGAATGTGTTGTGCCCAGATTCCAAGATTCCCAAGTGCCCATCAGGGAGCCAGCCATTCCAATGCAAAAGCAAAGTGCCCTTTAATTCAAGCTTTTAATTCAAGCTAGCTTGCGCTCCCCGTTCACCAGACTCACCGTCACAACGGCAAGCCTAGTGGCCAAGAGCGCGAGGCCTGATGGGACGGGGGTTTTATAGGGGGGGTGAGTAAGGGCAGGAGAGGGGACTGTGGGCCCCGCCGATTGGCCAGGCGCAAGTGTGTGTCTCATTACACAGGATGTGGTCATAGTGATGGCGTGCACTTCCCTTGATTATTATTGGTTAGTCCAGAGAAATCCTGGGTGTGGCTAACAGAGGCTTCTTCCAGGAAGAAGCACATGGCTCTGTCCAAAAATGGAGGACCCAAGGCAAGATGGAGGGTGCAGTCCTCGCCCCTCCAGGGGCCAGTCCGATCGCCGGGGGTCCAGCAGATCGACCAGTTCCAGCCCAGACAGGAAGTCCACGTCCTCCGTCTCGTCCCCGGGGGCACC
>NW_006285996.1:453118-459333 GCF_000327345.1 Myotis davidii
GAGGCCTTACGCTCCCACGACCTCCCCGGTCGGTCGCCACTCGGCCCCACCCCTCGGCCTACCGCCGGCCGCGCAGCCGGTTTGGACACTCAGACCCGCTCCAGGGAGGCCAGGCCCTATGGTGGGCGCAGAGGGATTCCAGAGCCCAGCGGCCGGACTCCTCCTCCCACACCACCCGGGGAGGTGGGCAGCACGCCTTTCAGAATGAAGGGAGATAAGGGAGGAGGGAGGGAGGGAGAGGGGCCGTGGGAGGTTCAAAGGGAGGGAGGAAAAGAAAGCAGGAAAAAGAAGGATGCTAAAATGGGGTGAGGCCAGGAAAATCCTATCTAGTAAAGAGGGAATATACAAATTTACAGTCACAAAGATGGAGGCGCCCAGTCCCCTCAGCCCCACTGGAGTCCCCCAGTCCTTTCTCCACCTGGGGGCGGGGGGGAGATGGCAGGTACGCAGTGTGGCTGGACCTACCTTCAGCCCCCCAGCCACCCAGGGCCAGCCCGAGGCGCAGGCAGAACTTGAATGTCTGCTGCCCAGCTTCCTAGGGCCGACCTGAGGTGCAGGCAGCCTCAGATGTCAGCTGCCCAGCCACCCAGGGTGGGCCCAAGGCACAGGCAAGCCTCGGATGGCGGCCTCCCAGCCTAGGGCAGCCCGAGGTTCAGGTAACCAGGGCCAGCCGAGGCTTGCACTGCTGGCAGTGGCAGCAGCAGAGATGTGATGGGAGCATTGCCTTCCCCTGATTGCCAGGTCACCTCCCGCCCTGAGGGCTCCCAGACTGTGAGACGGGGCAGGCTGGGCTGAGGGACCCCCCTTCTAGTGCATGAATTTTCATGCACCGGGCCTCTAGTCTATACTAATAAAAGGGTAATATGCTAATTAGACTGGATGTCTTCCAGATGTCCTTCCTGACAAAGCTAGAGGCTTGGCCAACCTGTGAAAATTGCCCCCAGGCCCCTTGCCCAGGAAGGCCCTGCCCCCAGCAGAGACCACCCACCCCGATGGGGGCATGGCCAGCCTACAAACAGCCCTCAGCCCCTCACCCAGGCCTGCCACACCCCCTAGTGGAGACCCTCACCCTGATGGGGGCATGGCCAACCTGTAAACCGCTCCAGGCCCCCGCCTATGCTGGCACCGCCCCCAGCGGGGACCCCCACCCCAATGGAGCTGTGGCCGGCCTGCTAACCTTGAGGGGCCCCTCGTCTAGGCTGGCTAGCCCTGTCCCCCAGTGGAGACCCTCACCCTGATTGGGGCAGCTGGCTTGTAAACTGCCCCAGGCCCCTCACCCAGGCTGGTACCATCCCCCAGCGGGGACCCCCACCCTGATCGGGGGTGTGGCCAGCCTTCAAACCATCCCAGGCCCCTTGTCCAGGCCGGCCCTACCCCCAAGGGGACCCCCACCCCAATCCGGGACCCCCTTCAGGGCAAACCAGCCGGCCCCCACCTGTGCACCAGGCCTCTATACTAATAAAAGGGTAAGCTGCTAATTAGACTGAACGTACTTTCAGACAAAGCCATGAAGCAGAGGTGGTTAAGGGTGATCAGGCTGGCAGGGGAGAGCAGCTAGGGGAATCAGGCCAGCAGGGGAGAGCAGTTAGGGGCATTAGGCAGGCAGGGCGAGGGGGGTAGGGGCGGGGGAGATAAGGCCGGCAGGGGAGAGCAGTTAGGGGGATCAGGCCGGCAGCCAGGCGAGCAGTTTAGGAGATTGCAAGAGGGATCCCAGATTGGAGAGGGTGCAGGCTGGGCTGAGGGACCCGCCCCCATGCACAAATTTCATGCACTGGGCCTGCAGTCTATATAAAAGAGAAACATGCAAATTAACCGTCCCTCCTTGATGTCCACAAGCCAATGAGGAGTGACTATGCGAATTAACCCGACAAAGATGGTGGGTTAATTTGCATACACAGGCACCGGGCAGCCGGGGGTGGGGCAGGTACTTCCCCCGCATTGCCATGGCGATGCTGGGGAAGTTCCAGCCCCACGGCCGCTTGCGTGCACACGGCACCGGGGAGCCGGGAGTGGGGCAGCACATGTGGACGCTGGGGAGCCAGGGGCGGGGCAGGAGCTTCCCCCATATCACCATGTCGACACAGAGGAAGCTCCCACCTGGCTGGCATGTGCGAGCAGGTGCCGGGGAGACGGAGTCGGGGCAGAAGCTTGAGTGTGCACAGTAGCTGGAGGCGGGGCGGTGCATGCGGGCACTGGGGAGCCGGTGTCGGGGTGGTGCGTGCAGACACCAGGGAAGCTTCCGCCCAGCTGGCACTTGCAGGCAGGTGCCAGGGTTGGGGCGGCGCAGACACCAGAGGTGGAGCAGAAACTTCCCCCGTGGAAGTTCCCGCCCTGTGGCCACTTGCGCGTGTGCGGGAGCCGGGGTCAGGGTGGTGCGTGGACGCCAGGGAAGCTCCCACCTGGCTGGCGTGCGCACGCAGGTGCCAGGGAGCTGGGGTCAGGGCGGCGTGTACAGATGCCGGGGAGCTTGGGTCAGGGCGGCACGTGTGGAAGCTGGAGGCGGGGCTTGGAGTTTCCCCCATGTTGCCATGGCTGCACCCCACTGGAGTGCATGCGTGGACACCAGCAGAGGTTCTCGCTCCGCGGTCACTTGCACGCACGCCGGTGCCAAAAGGCCTGTGTCCCCAGGGCAGGTGTCCTTGAGAGCCAGGCCACCCCAAGCCTGTAAGCCCATGCCTAGGCCTGGAGCGACCAGAAGGTGACAGAGGGTGCACATCAGGCTGAGGGGACCCCCCCCTTCCCCGTGCACGAATTTCATGCACCGGGCCGCTAGTAGTTAAATAAAAAGAAGAAACAGAATATAAGAGTGAGGGGAGTTTAAAAGGAGAAGTTAGTAAGAAAATTAAGTACAGGGTGATTTTTTAAAAAATGTACTTGGACATCCCCTGAGTGCTCCCGGACTGTGAAAGGGCGCAGGCTTGGCTGGGGGCCCCCCTGCCCCCATGCACAAATTTTGTGCACCGGGCCTCTAATATCTTCATAATGAGGACATTTTTTTTCTTCATACCAGACATTCCATGATGTGGTAAGGGCTTTCTATAGAAAGGCTTTCAGTTTTGAGTTCCTTGAGTTTAAAGAATTACTTCTTCCCCTAACTGGTTTGGCTCACTGGATAGAGCGTCAGCCTGCGAACTGAAGGGTCCCAGGTTTGCTCCTGGTCAAGGGCATGTACCTTGGTTGTGCCCTCACATCCCCAGTAGGGCGTGTGCAGGAGGCAGCTGATCGATGTTTCTCTCTCATTGATGTTTCTAAATCTCTATCCCTCTCCCTTCCTCTCTGTAAACCTTTAAAAAAAAAAAAGAAATAAAAGAATTACTTCTTGATCTTCCTTTCCCTGCCAATAGTGCTTGCAAACATCACAAACGTTTTTAAAACCTGCCAAACTTTCTGTAAGAAGTGTGGCAAGCATCAGCCCCACAAAGTAACACAGTACAAGAAGGATAAGGATTCTCTGTATGCACAGGGAAAGCGGCGTTATGACAGGAAGCAGAGTGGCTATGGTGGGCAGACTAAGCCGATTTTCTGAACAAAGGCTAAAAGTACAAAGAAAATTGTGCTGAGCCTTGAATGCGTTGAGCCTAACTACAGATCTAAGAGAATGCTGGTTATGAAGAGATGCAAGCATTTTGAACTGGGAAGAGATAAGAAGAGAAAGGGTCAAGTGGTCCAGTTCTAAGCTTCATATTTTGTTTTATTATATGACAATAAAATCTTGATATGTTCAAGAAAAAAAAAGAATTACTTCTTATGAAACACTCTTTTTTAAATGTAGAAAACACTTTATTTCTTAAGTATACATATCATATCTAAGTAAGTCATGCAATATTCATTATATCAATTTATTAAAATTACGTACATGTTCCTATCAGATTGAAAAGAAATTTGAACCTCACTGTAAAACTTATGTTTTAAAAAGAAAAACACAGTATTTCTTCAGTGTAGGTTTATTAAACACTTTGTAGAACAAGATCTTAACCTGTTTGTGTTTCTGCTTTCTGAGAGAGTTAATGTACTGACGCTTCTAACCAAGAGAGAACCTGAGACCCTGGGACACTCACTCCCCTTGTTTGCAGGAATTGGCTGATATCTCCCGCCCCCGTGGCTATTGCTTATATATGGCAAAAGGGTTTTTAGCTTTTATAACCTAAAAGAAAACAAAGGACTTTTTTGTTTGCTCATGGGTTTGTGTAATCATTGAAGCTAAATGTTGCTGATCTGTGATATAAAAAATACCTCCTGTTTTCCATATTTATTCTTGGGCTAGAAATAGTATATATCATATAAAGACTATGAAGTTTCATAATCCTTTATAATTCAAGCTCTTTATTTAAACATTGTTGGATTATGTGGCATAAACCTTGTTTCATTATTTAATAAACTGGAGTAATATATAATTATAAAAGTGATTTATGGTTATTTCACATAAATAGAAACATTTGAACTAAGACATGCTCCAAAGAGTCCAGCAGGCTGGAGTAGAAATAGCTTTTGGGAAAGTGGTTGCAGACATTTCTCTCTGCCTAGAGAAGTTATTGGGATCGTCTTATTGCCTGGATACCCGTTATCTGAAATATTCTGCGCGTCAGTAGAGCCAGTGAATTTGCTGCATGGGTTGGGTTGGCAAGGTACTGTGGAGATTAAGAACATCAATGTGCCCTAGCCAGTTGCTCAGTGGTTAGAGCATTGGTCTGTGGACAGAAGGGTCTCAGGTTCAATTCCAGGTCAAGGGCACATACCTTGGTTGCAGCTTTGAACCCCAGCCCTGGTCAGAGCGCTTTCAAGAAGCAACCAATTAATGTGTCACTCTCACATCAATGTTTCCCTCCTTCCCTTCCATTCTCTCTTTAAAGATCAATGGGGCCCAGCCGGTGTGGCTCGGTTATTTTAGTGTGGACCCATGAGCCAGTAGATCATGGTTCCATTTCTTTTTTTTTTTTTAAATATATTTTATTGATTTTTTACAGAGAGGAAGGGAGAGAGATAGAGAGTTAGAAACATCGATCAGCTGCCTCCTGCACATCCCCATGTTATAAACACACACACACACACACACACACACACACACACACACAAAACACCCTAGCTGGTTTGGCTCAGTGGATAGACATTTGGCCTTCAGACTGAAGGGTCCCAGGTTCCATTTCCAGTCAGGGCACATGCCCGGGTTGTGGGCTCAATCCCCAGTGTGGGGCATGCAGGAGGCAGCCGATAATTGATTCTCTCTCATCATTGATGTTTCTATCTCTCCCTCTCTCTTCCTCTCTGAAATCAGTAAAATACATTTTTTAAAAAGATGGGGAAAAAAATCCTCTGGTGAGGATTAAAAAAAAATTTAAAAGAAGAAAAAAAGGACACCAATATGATTACATCAGTGCCCTGAACTTTCAGCTCCCCTCTGTCCTCCTAGTAGTTGATGCTGGCTCGGGGCAGGAGCTGGGGTCCTTGGTTAACTGTGTCCCAGGCAGAGATACCTCTGGTTGGCATAAAATAGCCAGTGGGTTGAAATACAAACATGGTTCATTAATTTTTTTACTTAAAAGTATTTTCTAGGTGCCTTTTTTCTTAACATTTAAACAGTAGTTTATTGAAAAAATAGAATTGGAAAAAAGAGGGAGGTGTTTTGTTTCGGTTTTCCTACCTAAGAGATTAAATGACATACCCATACACAATTGACTTTGTATGAGGGTCAGTGAGAACAGCTGGCAGCTGGCATGTCCCAAATGCCTGAACAGTAGAACTTCCACTTTGATCATTGCATCTGTTAGACACAATTGGCTTTAAATCCAGGCTATTTGTTGTTCAAGTGTTAGCTGGAAAAATCTACAGGGTAAATTATCAGGAGATGATAAGTAAATCATTTGGAAGCAAGGCATGGGAGTATAACACAAGGGTAATATATAAATCTGTTTCTTGAAAGCTTGATGCAAATAATGGAACCAAAAGCACCAAGAGCAAAATACTGGAAACAATCTCTATATTGATATGGATGGACCAGGTTAAATAAACGGGCCCCCCCATGTGATGGCTTACTGTGTGGTACATGAGAAGGAGTTAGATCTCAGCCTGCTCACCTGGAAAAATGTTCATGATACGTTGTTAAGTAGGAAAAAGTTGAGATACAGACTCCTATGTATATCATGATCTCATTTCTTAGGAAGAAAGCATAAAACTTATGTAAGTAGGGAATGTATTTAAAGGGAGGGAGGGAGGGGTGG
>NW_006285996.1:459559-478010 GCF_000327345.1 Myotis davidii
TATTTATTTTAAGGATTAGGCTCATGTGATTGTGGAAGACTGGTAAGTATGAAACCTGTACGTTATCAAGTTAGCAGACTGGAAACTCAGACAGGATTTCTATGTTACAGTCTTGAGTCAGAAGTCCTTCTCTTGGAAACCTTGTTTTTATTTCACCTTATGTTCTTTAACTGATTGAATGAGGCCCACTTGTGTTATATATATCTTGATTTCAGAGAAGAAGGGAGGGGAGAGAGAGATAGAAACATCAATGATGAGAGAGAATAATTGATTGCCTCCTGCATGCTCCCTACCAGAGATCCAGCCCTCAATCCGGGCATGTGCCCTGACCGGGAATCGAACCATGACCTCCTGGTTCATAGGTCGATGCTCAATCACTGAGCCATGCCGGCCGGGCTGGAGTATAATCTTAAAGTCAACTGATTGCAGATGTTATTCAACATCTATAGAATACCTTCATAGTAACATCTAGTATTTTGCTGTACAACTGGGCACCAAAGCCTGTCCAACTTGACACAGAATTTAACCATGACAGGGTGGAAGCAATTACTAATATTTTCTTTATGCAGAATTGTATTATATTGGTTCTAAAAGTTTGTGTTTTATAATTTAAAACAAAATTTTTAGAGCAAAATTGACTGGCTTGGAATTAAGATGTGCAAGTTACGGTAAGTGGTGGAAAATTGGAGCTGCAGTAAATATACTATTTATAGTTTAATGATATAATATTTCTAAAATTATATTAAATATCTCTCAAACTTAAAATTGAGCTGAAAGAATAAATGAGAAACGTTTGCTTTTTCAGTTTTAACTATTTTCTTTTTATTCAATGAACTTAATATTTTATTCAAAAAATTTTTAATATATTTTTATTGATATTAGAGAGGGAGAGAGAGGGAGAGAGAGAGAGCAACGTAAATGATGAGAGAGAATCATTGATTGGCTGCCTTACGCACACCTCCCACTGGGGATTGAGCCTGCAACCTGGGCATGCACACCAACCGGGAATTAAACTGACCTTCTGGCTCAGAGATTGACGCTCAACCACTGAGCAACACGGGCTGGGCGATAATTTAAAATTTTTTTAACTGTTTTTTTTTTTTGACAGGAGGGGGAAACCTCCAGATAGAGTGCATCATGTGGACTATGTACCTATTCTGTAAACTCCTGGGGGTGTTTTACATAATTCTTAGTCTCCTTCTGACCATACTATTTTCAAATTGTACTGTTTCATTGCATTATATGGTGGCAAGAGCTGCATTTTCTCTTATGAGGTTTTACTTCATTAATTGTAATTTTGCAAATATATTTCAGAAACACTCCATAGTACTTTATGACAAGAGAAGCTGACTAGATATAAGCTATTACAAATTTTCACTGAATGTATGTGTGAGAGTTTTGATGATTCAAGACTTAAAAGGTATCCATATCTTAGAGCCAGGTTTACAAACATCCAAGAACTGCCTAAGGCCACTGGCAGACATCATCTTGAATTGCATCACTACTCTATTTTGTGCTTTTTTTTAAAAAAAAATAATAATTTGCACATAATAGATAGTGCAATAAATACTTCTTGCATTAAATGGAAGCAACCTACTAAGATTTGCTCTTCTGGGATTTTTAATGTGCTGTGTTATCTCAAGATCACAAGGAGTCAGTGAGAATTGGGGTGAGAGTGCTACAGGTAGCATTTCCTACTGATTGCTTTATTAACCAAGTTGCAGAGAAATCAAAACCTCTGTCAGCCTGTGTTCAGTTCAGGCTAAGATTTTTAAAAATTGTGATAAAATAAATTTACCATTTAAGCCATATTTTAGTGTACAGTTCTGTGACATTAAATACATTCACACTGTAGTACAGCTACCACTACCATCCATCTCCAGAACTTTTGAGATAAATTGTTTGAGTGGATCTGGGTCCTTTAATTCATTAGCAGTGTTTATGTTTATAGCCCCGTTATAGGCCCAAGCTAGAAGATAGGATCCCAGAACTTACAACTGGATACTGTTTTTTTTTTTTGGGGGGGGGGGGGTAGTGTAATACACATAACAAAATTTACTATCTTAACCATTTTTAAGTGTACAGTTTAGTGGTCTTAAATACATTTACATTGTTGTGCAACTATCACCACCATCCATCCGTATAACTTCATCTTGTAGAACTGACACTCCATATCCAGTAAACAACTCTTCTTTCTCTCCTCCCAATAGCTCCTGGCAACTACCATTACACTTTCTGTTTTTATGATTTTTGACTAATTTAGGTACCTCATATATGAAGACTTACTCAGTATTCATCCTTTTGTTACTAGCTTATTTGACTTGGCATAATGCCCTCAAGATTCATCCATATTGTAATATATAACAGAGTTTCCTGCCTTTTTAAGGCTGAATAATATTCCATTATATGTACAGACTACATTTTGCTTATCAATCCATTGTTGATGGATACTTGGTTACTTGTACATTTTAGCTACTGTGAATAATGCTGTTATGAACATGGGTGTACAAATATCTCTTTGAGACCCTGCTTTTACTCTTTTGTGTATATTCCCAGAAAGAATTGCTGGATCATATGATAATTTTATTTTTAAATTTTTGAGGAACTGCATACTGCTCCACAGTGACTGTACCATTTTACAATCTCACTAACAATGAATTTAAAATTGGGAAGTGTGAATCCTCCAATTTTGTTCTTTTTTAAAGATTATTTTGGCTATTTGGGATCCCTTGAGATTCCATATGAATTTTAAGATGGGTTTTTCTATTTCTTTACAAACTGTCATTGGGATTTGCATAGGAATTACACTGAATCTGTAGATTGCTTTGGGTAGCATTGATATTTTAACAATACTACATTTTTCAATTCATGAACATGAGATGTGTTTCCATTTACTTATGTCTCAATTTCTTTTAGCAATGTTTTATAGTTTTCATTGTACATGTGTTTCACTTCCTTAGCTAAGTTAATTCCTAAGTATTCTACGCTTTTTGATGCTATTGTAAATAGAATTTGGTTTTGTAATTTCCTTTTCAGATTGTTCGTTGTTCGTGCAGAGGAATCCAACCTATTTTTGTGTGTTGACTTAGTATCCTGCTACTTTGCTGAATTATTAGTTCTAATAGTATTTTTGGTGGAATATTTAGGGCAGTGATGGCGAACCTTTTGAGCTCAGCGTGTCAGCATTTTGAAAAACCCTAACTTAACTCTGGTGCCATGTCACATATAGAAATTTTTTGATATTTGCAACCATAGTAAAACAAAGATTTATATTTTTGATATTTATTTTATATATTTAAATGCCATTTAACAAAGAAAAATCAACCAAAAAAAATGAGTTCGCGTGTCACCTCTGACACGCGTGTCATAGGTTCACCATCACTGATTTAGGGTGTCTACATGCAAGATCATATCATCTGCAAGCAGAGATACTACTTTTACCTTTTTTCCAATTTGGATGCTTTTTATTTCTTTTTCTTGCCTAATTACTCCATTTAGAACTTCCAATACTATGTAAAATAGAAGTGGCGAAAGTGGACATCCTTGCTTTGTCCCTGATCTTAGAGGAAAGGCTTTCAATATTTCACCATTGAGTATGATGTTCATTGTGGGTTTTTTTTCTTCCTTCTGTTGATGTGGTGTATTGCATTGATTAATTTTCATTTGTTGAACCATCCTTGCATTCCAGAAATAAATCCAAGTTGGTCATAATGTATAATCCTTTTAATATGCTGCTGAATTATGTTTGCTAATTCATAATTTTGTTCTTTGCTCCTCCTTCCACTAAGAATTGGAATCAATTTCCCTCCCTTTGTGTCTGGCCTGCCCATAGTGACTTGCTTTGCAGAGAATGCAACAGAAGTGACCTCCTGTGACTTCTGAGGCTAGTTCTCCATTAGCCTTTGGGAACCATCTCTAAGCCATAAGCCCCTGAAAGACCATGTGGAATGACCAGTGGAGAGGAATGAGACTACATGAGGACGTAGAGATGTGCAGTCAGTCTCCAGCTGTCCAGCCTATGGGCATTCATGTCACCCCAGCTAAAAATCAGACATGATGAACAGAGATGATTCTTTTTTGTTGTTGTTAAAGTTCCTTTTTTAAAATATATTTTTAAATTGATTTCAGAGAGGAAGAGCAAGGGTGAGAGAGAGAGAAACATCAATGATGAGAGAGAATCACTGATCAGCTGCCTCCTGCATACCCCACACTGAGGATTGAGCCCGCAACTTGGGCATGTGTTCTTGACCAGAATGGAACCCGGAACCCTTCAGTCCACAGGCTGACAGTCTATCCACTGAGCCAAACCAGCTAGGATGACGATTCTTTTTCCTGACCCACAGAATTACGAAAGGTAACAAAATGGTGGTTCTTTTAGGGCACAATTTTTGGGTCAGTTTGTTAGGTAGCAATAGATAACAGGAACCAAACTATTACCCTATTGAAAAATATTTAGGTTGTGTCCATTTTTTTTTCATTACGAACTATATTTTACATGTACTTTTTGAATATTCAAGAATTTCTCTAGGATAAATTCTCAGAGACATAATTGTTGGATAATAGGGCTATCTTTTCTCTTTGTTTCTCCATCCTCTGTTTTGGTAAGTGTTGGCAAATTTCCCTCTTCAAAGAGCATATAAAGGTGACCTTTTTCCTTCATTCTCCCAAATATCTTTGATGACTCACTTCATCTTCTGTGTTTTGTTCACTTATGTCTAAATGAAAGAGAACAACTTCTACCCTACCTACAGGACTGCGATTTAGTGTATAAAAGTGAAATCAGAATAACACCTTACAAACAAAATGTTATCTACTGTAATATGGGGACCTTGATCATTTATGGATGAGACAACTTTGACCTCATCTTTGTCCTTTTCACAAGATAGCCTGTGTCTTCTCATTGTCCTCCCACCCCCACTTGCATACACACGATATGAATATGTATGTATGTATGTCTTATATGTACATATACAAAGATATATGCAATATGAGTATTTAGTATACCAATTTGAATTAATTTATGGGAACAATTACCAAAACTTGAATTAAATAAATATATTGTAAGAATTATAGCAGAGAAACCAAGATGGCGGCATAGGTAATCACCTATACATGCTGCCTCTCACAACCACATCAAAATTACAACTAAACAGCAGAACAACTACCACCCAGAACTGTGGGAAAGCTGGCTGAGTGGAAATTCCACAACTAGAGAGGTGAAGAAAGCTCATTGAGACCGGTAAGAGGTGTGGAGGAGTGGAAGGTGCTGGCACCTCGATGTGCTGTTCTTTAAACCAGGAGGGAGATACAAGCTCCTGCTTGCTCTGAACTCCAGGTCCCGGCTAGACTCTGGGGGACCCAGACACATACGGGGAGAAAGTGGACTGTCTGGCATCGGGACAGGAACGCGAGGGTGGCTTACTCTTAGAGGTGCTTGTAGCGACCATTGTTCCTGCACGAGTGCACGGGACGCAGAGAACCAGGGACTTTTCTGGTTCAAGGCAGCCATTGCTGTTTGCTGGTGATTATCAGACACCCCGTCCCACCCAATTTATAACCCCATCCAAGCTGTGCGCATCAGCTTTTGCATATGAATAGCCTGTCCTTTTGCCTAAAACAAACTGCAGCTGGGTCAGAGAGCCCCAGAGATTCCAAAAGAAGGCCCACTACCTGGCAGCAGCAGCAGCCTTGCTTCACATCTGGGACATGTCTGGGCACTTCCAAACCCCATACAAAGAGAAGGAATCTTCAGATAGCTCTGTAGTTCCTGCTGGGCGGCCCCAGACAGTGGCTGACCTTGCACCTCCTTGGAGATCCAAGAGCCAGTGTACCCAGTGAGTGGTCAGAGTGAGACCATAATGGTTTACAACTCTTTTAAAAATACATATATTTATTCATTTCAGAGAGGAAGGGAGAATGAGAGAGAGAGAAACATCAACGAGAGAGAATCATTGATTGGCTGCCTCCTGCACGCCCCCTACTGGGGATCAAGCCTGAAACCCAGGCACCTGTGCTTGGCTGGAATCGAACCAGGGACCCATCAGTCCACAGGCCAACGCTCTATCCACTGAGCCAAACCAGCTAGGGCTGGATTACAACTCCTCACATCCATAAGAGACACACTCAAGCAGCAGACTCAGTGAGCACCAAAGCCCTACTGAAGCAAGTCCTGCCCCATAAGGGTGTCTCCTTTGCAACAGATCTTCCAGTGTAGACACAGCTGGTCATCACAGCCAATTGGCCTGGAGGTCAATTCCTCCCAGTGATACCAACAGCAATCAAGGCTTAACTACAACAAGACTATGCACACAGCCCACAAAGGGGTGCACCAAGAGCGTCCACCTGCGGTGACTAGAGAGGCTGAGACACTGGGCCCTATAGGACACCAACCACACAAGGCCATTCTATCAACTCAAGGAGACTTAGCAGCTACCCAGTACAGTGGGGCCTTGACTTACAAGTGTCCTGACTAATAAGTTTTTGAGATACCAGCTGTCTCGGCCGATTTTTTGCATTGAGTTGATAGAGTAATTTGAGTTAACGAGCTCCTTAATGAGCTCCTTAACAAGCTTGGTGTCAGAACAAATTAAACTCGTAAGTCAAGGCCCCACTGTACATAGAAACAAACACAGGGAAGCAGCCAAATGCGGAAACAAAGAAACATGTCACAAATGAAAGAAATGGATGAAAGCAAAATACTGGATAAAAGTTCAAAACTGTGGTTATAAGGCTACTCAAGAATCTTCAAGAAACCTAAAAAAGAATCCAAAAAATATCAAGATAGTGTAAGGAGCCTCTGGGACAACATCAGGTGTATCAATATCCAAATTATGGGGGTGACAGAAGATGAGAGAGAGCAAGATATTGAAACCTATTTCATTATTTCAAAGAAATAATGACAGAAAACTTCCCCTACCTGGTGAAAGAAATAGACTTACAAGTCCAGGAAGTGCAGAGAACCCCAAACAAGAGGCATCCAAAGCAGACCACAACAAGACACATCATAATTAAAATGCCCAGGGCAAAAGACAAAGAATTTTAAAAGCAGCAAGAGAAAAACAGTTACCTACAAGGGAGTACCCATAGGACTGTCAGCTGATTTCTCAACAGAAACTATGCAGGCCAGAAGGGAATGTCAAGAAATATTCAAAATGATGAATTGCAAGAATCTACAACCAAGATTACTCTACCCAGCAAAGCTATCATTCAGAATTGAAAGTCAGATAAAGAAAAAACTAAAGGAGTTCATCATCACCAAACCAGTATTATATGAAATGCTGAAGGGTATTCTCTAAGAAGAGGAAGAAAAAGGTAAAGATAAAAATTATGAGCAACAAAGTGACAACAAATACATATCAACAAGTGAATCTAAAAATCAAGTGAATAAATAATCTGATGAACAGAATAAACTGGTGAATATAATAGAATCAGGGGCAAAGAACAGGAGTGGACTGACAATTCTCAGGGCGGGGGGAAGGGAGCGTGGGGGGTGTGGGAAGAGATTGGACAAAAATCTTACACTTATGGATGAGGATAATGGGGAGGGTAAGGGCATAGGGTGGGGTGGGAACTGGGTGGAGGGGAGCTATGGGGGGGAAAAAAGAGGAACATCTGTAATAATCTGAACAATAAAGATTTATTTAAAAAAATTATAGCAGAAAATTAAAACTGCAACTGTATTTGTCATGTCCTCTAGTGGTTCTGGGAATAAGCTAATTACCAGCTGGTAACAGGAAGAGATTTGGCTTGTAATACAGAGTATAAACATGGGTCCATTGTAGGAAATTTGTACTTCTTTGGTGGGGGGGTTAATATTTGTTAATATAGATAATATTTATCCATACAGAAAAGAGCACTAGAGTCTGAAGCAGAAAATTCAGTTTCTACTATATTTTGAGCAACCAATACATTGTTTAAATGTATATAACTTATGCCCAGCCTGAGTGGCTCAGTGGTTGAGCATTGACCAATGAACCAGGAGGTCACAGTTCGATTCCCGGTCATGGGCTCGATCCCCAGTGTGGGGTGTGCAGGAGGCAGCTGATCAATACTTCTCTCTCATCATTGATGTTTCCATCTTCCCCTCTCCCTTCCTCTCTGAAATCAATTAAAATAGATATATATTGAATGTATATAATTTCTATGCTAGTATTCTGCAAAATTAAAACACCCCATGAAAGCTGTTACTACTCTGTTTCACTACTCCCGTTGCGTCCCCACCCCTACAGAGCCAGCCAGTGACTAGGCACAGCTGTTCTTCCTTAGCTCCCTCAATTCTTCAAGAATAATCCAGGCACTATTGTGTTGCATTATCTACCTTCCTCTTCTCTCATTTGATAGGGAGTTTTATAAGCTGGTATATAGAGTGCCTCAATTAATCTGAAAGATAATCATATCAATTTGAAATTCTAGAGTACATATACTTATGGGAATAGAGGGTTAAGTTTTTCTGAGTTTCATTTCTTAGGCTGGTGCACCTGCATACTCCCTTTGATCCCAAGCAAAGTGATTGAGGATGTGATTCAGCTGCGGACAATGTACATTATACCCAGCAAGCAAGCAGAGCTGTTAAGCATGGTCAGGCCGACCCTACCAGGAGCCAAGACATCATCTCATCACTTAAAAACCAAGAGCAATAGTTGAATTCTGCTGGCCTCCAGGACCAATGCAATTGTATTCCTTTCCCAACCTCACCCTAGTCCATTTCCCCAATATAATCCTGTCCCTTGCACCTTGCTATAAGACAGGTTTTGGATGCTTGTAAGCTCCCTGTCTTCTCGGTTGGCTGGCCTTCTCAATAATCGCGTTATATGATTCAACCCTGCCTTCATTATTGGACATTGCCTTCATTATTGGACATTGCGACAGGCAGCCCAAGCCCCCCACCCCGGGGGTTCCCCGGTAACAATTTCACCTCACAGTACCAGTAGCTGATTAAACATTCAGCATTGGCACAAATCTTTTCCAGGGATACCATGACCTGCATTGCAAACTTTTAGCATCATGAATCACCAGTTGGTAAAAAATATTTTAAGGAATTAGACAATTTTAGAAGAGAGTAGATTGATCACGGATTTGGAAAAATCTGCAATGGAAATGCATTTGGGAGGGAGTGTGTCTATATTTGGCTGTTGAAGGATGATGTTTGTCATCACAAAACTCAGGAGGATTAACTTCATTTCTGAGATTTTTCGAACTAGAGGTCAGTCTGATCTGAAGAAGAGAAAGTATGTTTTAGGTACTTAAACAGATAGATGTACATATCTGTACATATCTACAGATGACTTTCTTTAGCAAATAGTGGTGGATTGATGTGATGGAGCAACAAGACTCTGAAGCTGGGTTGAATAATTAAAACAAAAATCTTACTCTTTAGTGCAGGATTCATTGCAAAATAAGGAGGAGGAGGAGACAGAGGAAGAGGAAAAGAAGAAAATTACCTATTAGTAATCCCAACCATCTGTCAATGTTTTGGGAGTGTTTTTTTGGGCAATAGGATCATACACTATCATTCTTAATTATATCACAATAATTTTTCCAAACATAAATATTTTCTACAACATTAGAGTTTTAACTCTTGACTTTGAGAGGTAATTTTTGACTTCAGAAAAGTTGCAAAAGTAGTAGAGTCCAGGTGTGCTTAGATAACTGTGCGCAATAATCAAAACTGGAAATTAACATTGGCATAATACTATTACCTAGCTACAGACCTTGTTGGAATATCTGTATTTTATTCTATAGTTTTCCCCTTTTCTATTTGAGGATCCAATCCAGGTTCCGACATTGCATCTAATTGTCATATCTCATCTCCAGTATATAATAGTTCCTCAATCTTTCCTAATTTTTTATGACCTTGACACTTTTGAGGAATACTGGTGAATTTTGTAGGACATCCCTCAATTTGAATTTGCCTGGTGTTTTCTCATATTTAGAATGTGGTTTTGCATTTTTGGCAAGAATATCACCAAAGCGATATTGTGTCGTTGATCTGTCATGTTAGGAGTTTTATGATGATGCTGTATACTTTGATTACTAGGTTGAGGTGATGTCTGCCAGATGTTTCCACTATAAAGCTAATAGCTCCCCTTGCTATTAATACATATCTTGGGGAGATCATTTGTCCAATGCAAGTTTCTGTTTCTCCTCACACTTTCACCCACTAATTTTAGCATCCATTCTTACATATTGCCTGCTACAATTGTTGCTATTTTCCTCATTCTTTCCATATTTATTGTTTTGGAATTTTTCTAAGGTCGATTGTCTCTTCTCCCCAATTTACTAATTCAATCATTTATATTAGTATGGACTCATGAGTATTTATATTATTATAAATTATGATCCAATACTATTGTATTTTTGTTGTTCAAGTCTACAACATGATTTAAAAAAAATAATTCTTTATTCCTAAAAGTATTGCATATGTCCCTTTTTCCTCACTGGCCCCCTCCAGCTTACCCCCTGTCCCTCTGGCCCAAGCCTTCTACAACATTTTTTAAATGGCAGGATAATATTCCAATTACATGTCTGTGCCATGAATTATTGTTCGAATTTTTCAATGTTGGACATTTTGATTGTTTCTGATTATTTGTTAGTAGTAGTAACGATATCTGATGCACACAAATCTTTGAATGTTTATGTTTTCATAAACTAGTTTTCTAACAGCGGAGTTATTGGATGTTGGACATGTTTGTATTCGTGGTTTTGTTCCAGGTAGCCGAAACTATCAACAGGTCAGCAAGGCAATCACAGTACACACACTGCACCCAGACTACCCAGCTGTGAGCGGAGGCAGTAGTACATCCAGGAGCTCACAGAAAGCCCCTGCCGGCAGAGTAACTTACTACAACTGTCGTGAGCAACACGTAACAATAAAGTTATGGATGTTGAGGAAAAGACTTCCGGTAGGGGCATTTCTATTTCCGTCAGGGTCTTTTCAGCCTTCTCCCTCCACGTCTACATCGCAACCGGAAATATTTGTACCGGTTTAAAGCCACGTCTGTCCTGACCTCAGTCCCGCCCACACACTGTGGAAGTGCTTCCGGGTTCAGGTTGTTCCTCTCCGTACGCCTAGCCCTGCTGCCGGTGCTTAGCTGGAAGCCCGTCTGTCCCGGAAGTGGCCCGGGCCAGTCCTTCGGGGTCCCCAATGCCCCGCTGCTGCTGAGGGCCCCGGGGGCGGCGGCGATGGCGGAGGCGGCGCTGCTGCTGCTGCCTGAGGCAGCGGCTGAATCGGACGCTCGGGAGAGGCTGGCTCTCTGGGATCGGAGAGCCGACCCCACGGCGCCGCTGACCGACAGGCAGACGGACTCAGTGCTGGAGCTGAAGGCGGCGGCGGAGAACTTGCCCGTGCCGGCCGAGGTGAGGTGCCGGGCGGGGACTGGGCTGAGGGGTTCCTCCGGCGCGCGGGTGGCTCTTGGCTTTGCAGACCCCTGTCCAGGGTCTCTCTTCGCTCCTCCCAGGTCTCGGTGGCGGCTCGGGTGGGCGAGGCCCCTCACAGCCCAGGCTGTGGGGCCTCACACTCTCCCTTCCCTCGCGGGGACGGCACCCAACCCTCCCCTGCGGCATGGGGCGGTTGGCCAGGAGCCTTGCCCTGGGCTTACTGCCCCGGCGTCCCTGATGTCAGCGAGGCATCATTCTGCTGCCCACCATCCCGCAGGAGGAGGGGGCACCGAACTCGAAATGCTTTGCTTCACATCAGCCTCCTGTTGGTACTCGTTTACCACCTTCGTGAAGAGCGCCGCGTCCTTTTCCCACGGGAACAGACCCAAACTCGGTCCTGAGCGACAGTGCCTTCGCGCACAGTGAGGAGTGCAGGGTAGGGGAGGTCCATGTAGTGTACCTAGTGGAAAGCAGTGAAAAACAATTTTCTTGCAAAGCTGGGCCAGTACATTATTCCATAAGGCTGGATTTTGGTTTCAGTGTCAACGTTTGTAATCCTAATTACCTTTGGGATAGTATGCTTATGACTGATAGGGTGATTCAATTCAGTTAGTTATAATGGCGTTTTATGAATTGTCAGATGTTTGACAACTCTTTTCTAGTTGTGAGGCCAGGTTTAGGAGGGTAATTTTATTAGGGATGATAGTTACTTTTGATGTTGGAAGCATTCTTTTTAATTTTAAGAAAATGGTTGTTACACAAAGGTTGTCACATAATTGGATATTTCTCTGCTTTGTACACAATTATTACTCACCACAGAAAGGCTGCTTAACTTTTTAAAGATTTTTTTTATTGATTAAGTTATTACATATGTGTAAGGCTGCTTACCTTTTCACTGAATGATGGCAAGCATGAAAATCCTCATTTTAACAGAATAGTAGTAAAAATGCCTCTGATTTAAGTTGAAAGATGTATATTGGTACATGGCTCTTACACTTAGTTATATGGAAAGTACAAATATCTTTTTATAAAAAAATACAAAACAAATTATGTGTAGGCATGGATAATGAATGACAGCAGTAAATCTTATATGTTGTCAACTAAAACCAGTAACTGATGGTTATAGTGATGTTCTTAAACATTAGCCATCCTTTTCTTCAGTCATCTTCTTCAAGGGACTTCTCTGAAGCACTACCTTGAGCTTCCTCTCACAGTTCTCACTGATGATGGTAAAGCACTGTTCTAGGCTTGGAACACGCTACCTCCCATACACCTCCTATTCCACCCATTTCACCCATTGCAGCGTCTTTCTCTTCTTTAGGAATTTCTGTGACTACAACTTCTGCTGTGGTTAACAGAGAGGCCATTCTGGTACCATCCAATAAAGCAGTTCTTACAATCTTCATTTGATCAATGATTCCTTTTTTATACCATATTCGCAGAATCTCCAAGCATAGTGTCATAACCACCCTCTGAGGAACTTTGCATTATCTTTTTCAACTATCCACAATCCCTCAACACCTGCGTTCTTAGCAATGTTTATTGCAGGAATTTTGAGTGCTTTTTAAAAAAATAATTTCTATACCAATTTTTTTATTTTCATGGATTTAATGAGTCCAAGGCTGGAATGCACTGAAGCAGGGCACACCCCCTTCCCAGAGCAATGTCTTCTTCAACAGCAGCTTGTGCAGCATTGAGGGCATGTTACTCTCTTTCTTTTCATTCATTTCCACATCACTTGTGCCAGCAGACTTCAGCACAGCTACTCCATCTGTGAGTTTTGCCAGACATTCATTTAGTTTTTCCTTTTCATATTCCTTTTCGGATAGCTAACTGTTGGATGATTTCTTGAATATGTTTTAAAATTTGAGCCATGTCACTCACCTTTTCCTTTCAAGAGCATGGCATCATCTTTGGTCACAGTGACCTCTCCAATCTTTCCTAACATGAGGCTGAACATTTTCAAAATTTAGGATTAATTCTTCCTCTCCAAACACTGCACCACCAGTAGCAATAGCCATGTCTTCAAGCTGGTTCTTTCTGTTGTCACCAAAACCTGGAGCTTTGACTGCTACAACCAGAAGACGAACTTTTAGCCTAGTCAAATGAGTGTACTTAGAGCTTCTCCATCAACATCTTCAGCAATTATGACCAGGGCTTATGGTGAGCATTGGCAGTTTCAAGAGCAGGTACAATGGACTGAACTCTGCAAATTTTCTTTCCACTCAATTGAATGTAGGCATCTTGGAATTCACATTTTTAAAAAAATATATTTTATTGATTTTTTTACAGAGAGGAAGGGAGAGGGATAGAGAGCCAGAAACATCGATCAGCTGCCTCCTGCACAGCCCCCACTGGGGATGTGCCGGAAACCAAGGTACATGCCCTTGACCGGAATCGAGCCTGGGACCCTTGAGTCCGCAGGCCGACGCTCTATCCACTGAGCCAAACCGGTTCTGGTTGAATTCACATTTCTGACCTTTTGATGTATTAATGAAGTATGGAGAAATAGGAGAAATATAACCTTGATCAAATTTCCATGCCTTCAGTAATTTCTAATTCATCATTCAGTGTTTTTCCATCCTTTACTGTGATGATGCTGTTTCTTTCAACCTTTTTCATTGCATCAGAAATGATGTTGCCAATTTCTTTGTTTCCATTTGCAGAAATCATAGCAACCTGAGCAATTTCTTCAAGGGTTGTCACAGGTTTAGACTGTTTCCTAAGTTCAGCAATTACAGCATCAACAGCTAACATCACACCTGATTCCCACTGGATTCGCACCTTTGCTAATTTTCTCAAAGCCTTCCTTGGCAGCAGAGTGTGCCAGTACAGTAGCAGTATTGGTGCCTCTTCATTTTTATTATTGGCAACATCTTGAACAAATTTAGTGCCAATATTTTTGTATTTATCTTTTAAGTCAATGGACTTTGCAATGATCACACCATCTTTTGTTACTTTGGGACTTCCCTAACTCTGTCCAGTCAGTAATCACTATTCTTCCCTTTGGCCCCATAGTAATAGCTACAGCATCAGCTAAAAGGTCTACACCTTCAGCAGGGGTGGGGAACCTTTTTCCTTTTTTCTGCAAAGGGCCATTTGTATACTTATAACATCACTTGAGGGCCATACAAAATTATCAGTTTAAAAATTAACATGCTATATTTGGTTAAACACTTGGTTAACTCACCCCTAATGCCTTGGCAGGGCCAGACCTAATGATTTCGGCCCAGGGACCAGACATTCCCCACCCCTGCCTTAAAGCATTAAGGCTAAAGTATCTGTATCAAAATTTATATCTTTGGCATAAGCCCGAGTGTGATAAGGAGCCAGTGCCCTAATCTGGCAAAGGACTTCATGTAATTGAAGCATTTCTGTGGGATTAGCAACAGGGCATGTGAGCACTGAGGCAGGCTGTGGCAAGTGAGGATGAAAGCATTATTTTTATACTAGAGGCCGGATGCACCAAGATTCGTGCAAGAATGGGCCTTCACTCTGGCCAGATCCACCTTTCCACCTTCCCTCACTGCTCAGAGGCCCAGACTGGCTGGGGCAGTGTGTAACACCTGTGTCCCGCCCTGCCCCCTGCTGCTTGGAGCTTGTGTATGCAAATTAATCTGCCATCTTTGTTTTATTAGTTTGCATACCCACTCCTGATTGGCTGGTGGGCGGCACAAAGGTACAGTCAATTAGCATCTTTCTCTTTTATTAGTGTAGATGACTTGGAATTGTGTCCAGAGGCAGATTAAATCTCTAGAGACTTAAACTTTTTTTTCTGCCCTCAAACTTTAGAGGTTAAGAATCCTGATTTGAAAGTTGCTTCACTTTTATTATTTCATGCTTTGCCATAAAATAGAGGTGTTCTTTCTTGGGTTTCTCTGTCTACCTCTAGGATCTATGCTGGAAGTGGATTTGAAATAAATGAGGAAGTAGGTGGAAGTTTCTTTGGTTTGATGATCAAAGTCTTTTATGCTCTGTAAATATTCTAGTTGGTCTGATTTGGCTTGATACTGAAGCAAGATGGACATCACAGCAGGAGTGGGGGTATTTCATAAGAAATATAACCCAATTTGTTTTTATTGTCATGGGTCATAAACTTTTATTTCTTATTCTCATTGAACTTAAAGGAAAGGGTTTTGAGCGAAGTAAATGGAATCTTCATTTTCATCCCATTCTTTCACATTTATGTAATATAATACCTATCATCAGCCTTATGTAGTCATTGAACATATATACTCTGGGCTAAGAATTGAGGATAGAAAGATAAGTCAGGATCTCTAGCTTCATGTTGCTGACATAATTGTGATGATCATGAGCATGTATAAAAGAACAAGAAGGGTAATTTCAGATGGTGATCCATGACATGAGGAAAAAACCAGGCTGGTATGACACTAGGGATGAGGCGTGCCTTTAGGCAAGGAAGGAAGGCCTTTCTAAGAGAGTAACAGTCTAAGATGAGAACTCATGATGGAAAACAAGAAGCTAGTCTTGCAAAGATAAGTATTAAGTGTAATATTTAAGCTGGAGGAAAAAGTAATGCAGTCATGGGTAGGGGATGAGCTTGACAAGTTCCAGCATTCAGTGAGGGTCTTCTGGTACGTACAGAATGAAATAACCTGTTATTTACCCAACCTGGAATCTTTAAGGGGGAAGTTCTTATTGCTCTTCAGCCCTCCATAGCCTCATTTCTCTTTACTAAAGTGTTTATATGTCTGGTGGGAAGACTTGGAATTGAGTTTTTTCTCCCTTTTACGCCATTACCACTCTTTTAACAGTGGTGCTGAAAAAGAATGCCTCAATTTTTATTCTGTCCAAACAGTATATCTCTAAAGGATTTTCCATAGTGTTTCACAATTTTCATGAGATAAATTACATCCTGAACAGCTGGAACTAGGCAAGTTAGTTGAATAGCAGGAGTCCAGCTAACTCTTAGCAAATATCATAAAGCCATTAACTTCTTTAGAAAATAGCTTTCTCTTTTATGAAGGAGAACTAGTCTTATCTTGGAAAGGAGTTAGACTTTTTTATTTAGTGTTCGATAAGGGAATTTGTGGTGGAAAATTTTCAGGAGAATATTACAGTAGGTGGACTGGTTTCTTGTAGCCAGGGCATTTTTTTTTCTTTCAGTAGTGAGGGCCATTTTCTTTTCTGCTGGACTTAGTGATTCTTTTTCTTTTTTTAAGTATATTTTTATTGATTTCAGAGAGAAAAAGAGAGAGGGAGAGAGAGAGATATAAACATCAGTGATAAGAGAGAATCATTGATTGGTTGCCTCCTGCACACTGTACAATGGGGATTGGGCCCGCAACCCAGGCCTGTGTCCTCACGGGGAATGGAACTGTGACCTCTTGTTCATGAGTTGAAGCTCAGTCACTGAGCCATACTGGCCAGACCAGACTTAGTAATTCTTGATAAAAGACTAAAATAATTTGCCCTGAAATTTACTTCTAATTTACTGTTACAGTTGTTTTCCTAAAGCCTGTGGAACCTTAGACATGATGTTTAACTTTTCTGAGCCCTTTAAAAAAAAATATATTTTTAAATTGATTTCAGAGAAGAAGGGAGAGGGAGAGAGATAGAAACATCAATAGCGAGAATCACCGATTGGCTGCCTCCTGCACACCCCACACTGGGGATCGAGCCCATAACCCGGGTATGTGCCTGGACGGAATCAAACCGTTACCTCCTGGTTCATAGGTCAACGCTCAGCCACTGAGCCGTGCCGGCCGGGCTGTTTTATTCTTTATGATAGCTCTTATAAGTTGTAAGAAGGAAATGAAATCATGTAAGTAAAGTGCTAGCTACCTGCTAATATTTTTCATGTGCTTTTCCCCTCTAAATGTTTAATACCTAAAAAAATAGATTAGAATCTTATGATCCTGAACTGGTACAAGTGCCACTCAGACCAAAGGTAAGAAAAGAAGAGATAAGTACCTCAAAGAAGGCTCTAAGACTCAGTCTTTATCTTTTCAGTGATTTGTTGCGAACAAAGGCAGTAACATCAGGTTTCATTTAGGGAATAAGTTGATTAGAGTGTTTATAAAAGTGATATTCTCTAACTCAGAACTGTGCAAGAAGTAAAGTTTGGGAGAGTAAGGTGTATTTGCTTGCTCTTTCCTGGACCTGTTCAGCTGGTCAGGCAAGGCTTGATGGTTTATTGTAATTAATATTTAATATGTTAGTGTCTCTATTTGCCTAAACTAGACAATAATATTCTATGACTGCCCATCAGGAAGCTAGATCTGTGCTCTTCTCTCTCTGGTGGTAAATGTCTGCTCCTTCTGGAAGCCAGGGCAGGTGAGTCAGCGACATTCAGTCATCTCCACTTCAGGAGTGAGTGAGAGGTCAGACAGGAAAGTTTGTGACACCACCACCTTACTTCCTGATTTGCCATTCTGTTCCAGGTGCTTTGAGAAAAGAAGATAGTTTGGTAAAAGTGCCTAATAGGAGACTTTCTCATGTGCTATTTTCCCCTTTTTATTGAATTTATTGGAGTGACACTGGTTAAAAAAATTATGCAGTTTTCAGGCACACAATTCCACAACACATCTGTACACTGTATTGTGTGTTCACCACCCCAAGACAAGTCTCATTCCATCACCATTAATCCTCCCTATACTCTCCTCCGCTACCCACCATACCCCCCTTACCCCAGCAGTCACCACACTGTTGTTTGTATACATGAATTTTTTCTTTTTTCTTTATTGCTCAAACCTCCAGCCTCCTCCCCTCACCCCCCAACAGCTGTCAGCCTGCTCTCTATCTATGAGTCTGTCTCTATTTTGCTTGGTAGTTCAGTTTGTTCATTAGATTCCAAATATGAGATTCCAAATATGAGTGAAATCATATGGTACTTGTCTTTCTCTGATTGGCTCATTTCACTTAGCATAATGCTCTCCAGGTCAGTCCATGCTGTCACAAAAGGTAAGATTTCCTTCTTTTTATGACCTAGTAGTACTCCATTGTATAAATCTACCACAGCTTTTTTATCTGCTCATCTACTGATGGACACTTGGGCTGTTTCCAAATCTTTGCTATTATAAATAACTAGGGGCCCGGTGCACGAAATTCGTGC
>NW_006285996.1:478782-480494 GCF_000327345.1 Myotis davidii
TGTGTATTCTTGACTTTTGCTGTTTGATTTATTTCATTTAGCATATTTTCAAGATCTATCCATGTTGTTGCAAATGGCAGTATTTTATCTTTTCTTATGGCTGAGTAGTAATCCATTGTATATATGTAACATCTTTTTTATCCAGTCCTCTATCACAGGACACTTTCATTGTCTCCATGTCTTGGCCACCATGAGAGATGCTGCAATGAACATAGGGGGTACATATATTCTTTGGAATTAGTGTTTGGGGTTTCTTTGGATTTTATTCCTATAAGTGGAACTGCAGGTTAAAAGGCAGTTCCAATTTAAACTTGTTACTTTTTATTTTATTTATTGTCTAAAGTTTTACATATGTCTCCTTCCCCCCTCCCCATGGACACCCCCGCAAATTTAAATTTTTTGATGTAACCCCATACTCCTTTCCACAGTGGCTGCACCAGTCTGCATTCCACCAATAGTGCACAAGGTGTTCCCTTTTCTCCTCATTCTTGCCAACACTTGTTGTTTGTTGATTTATTAATGAGCTATTCTTACAGGTGTGAGGTGATATCTCAGTGTGGTTTAATTTGCATTTCTCTGATGATTAGTGACATTGAGCCTCTTTTCATATGTATATTGGCCATCTGAATGTCCTCTTTGGAGAAGTGTCTCTTCAGGTTCTTTGCCCACTTCTTAACCCCTTCCCCGGCAGAAACGTGTATACTCGTTTTCACAAAATGTTCTTTTTCAGTCGTCGACGAGTATACTAAGAAAATATGGTAAAAAAATATGGTTTATAGGAAGACGAGTTACAAACTGTTTTCATAACCAGCATCAAAAATACTATATAGAACCAAAATAAAAAAATTAGTCTGAAAAAGAAACGTTTTTAACAAAAAAATTGTTGGGGAAGGGGTTAATTGTATTGTTTGCTCTTTTGGTGTTGAGTTTTATAAATTCTTTCTAAATTTTGCATATTAACTCATCAGATGTATCGCTGGTGAATATGTTCTTCCATTCAGTGGTTTGTCTTTTCATTTTGTTGATGCTTTCTTTCACTGTGCAAGAAATTTTTAGTTTGAAGTAATCTCATTTATTTTTTCTTTTGTTTCCCTTGCTGGAGGAGGTATGCCAGGAAAAATATTGCTATGAGAAATGTCTGAGATTTTACTGCCTATGTTTTCTTCAAGATATTTATGGTTTCGAGTCTAACATTTAAGTCTTCAATCCATTTTTCTTTCACAAAGAAGTCTTTTATTTGTTTTTTGTTTTTTTTTAATATATTTTATTGACTTTTTACAGAGAGGAAGGGAGAGAGATAGTTAGAAACATCGATGAGAGAGAAACATGATCAGCTGCCTCCTGCACATCTCCTACTGAGGATGTGCCCACAACCCAGGTACATGCCCTTGACTGGAATCGAACCCAGGACCTTTCAGTCCGCAGGCCAACGTTCTATCCACTGAGCCAAACCAGTTTCGGCATAAAGAAGTCTTTTAAAAAAATATTTTTCATTGATTTTAGAGAGGAAGCGGGAGAGAGGGTGAGAGATAGAATCATCAATTATGAGAGAGAATCATTGGCTGTCTCCTGCACACCCCCCACTGGGGATTGAGCCTGCAATCTGGGCCTGTGCCCTTGACCAGAATCGAACCCGGGACCCTTCAGTTCCCAGGCTCTGTCCACTGAGCCAAAACAGCTTGGGCAGTCTTCAATCCATTCTGAGTTTATTC
>NW_006285996.1:480521-487426 GCF_000327345.1 Myotis davidii
CCCCCCGGCCCCTCTGGCTGTTTGAATGAAGAAGAGGCCAGGAGGCTGGAGTCTACTGAGCAAGCAGAAGAATAGTAGGAAATGAGGTCATAGAGTATTGGCAAAGCCAGGTTATTTATAGACTAGACCCGTGGTCGGCAAAGTGCGGCTCGCGAGCCACATGAGGCTCTTTGGCCCCTTGAGCGTGGCTCTTCCACAAAATACCACGTGCGGGCATGCGCACATACAGTGCGATTGAAACTTTGTGGCCCATGCGCAGAAGTCGGTATTTTGTGGAAGAGCCACACTCAAGGGGCCAAAGAGCTGCATGTGGCTCCTGAGCCGCAGTTTGCTGAGACGCAGTTTGCCGACCACTGGACTAGACTGTCTTCACCTCATTGTATGTTTTTGCCTCTTTTTTCAAATATTTGACTATAAAGGTGTGAGTTTATTTCTGGACTCCCTATTCTGTTCCATTGATCTGTATGTCGGTTTTTATGCCAGTACCATGTTGTTTTTATTACTATGGCCTGTAGCATAGTTTGATATCAGATAGCATGATTCCTTCCATTTTGTTGTTCTTTCTAAAGATTTCTGTGGCTATTTGGGGTCTTTTGAGGTTCCGTATAAATTTTTGGAATATAGATTTTTTTGGGGGGGAGGTATAGACATTTAAATGATGTTAAGTTTTCCTATCCATGAACATGGTATATTCTTGCACGTATTTGTGTCTTCTTCAGTGTCTTATAATTTTCAAGTACAGGTCTTTTACATCCTAGATTAAATTTATTTCTAAGTATTTTATTCTTTTTGAAGCAGTTGTGATTTGGATTGTTTTTTTTTTTTTTAGTTTTCCTTTCCGAAAGTTCTTTATTAGTGAATAAAACTGCACTGATTTCTGGATGTTTATTTTGTATCCTGCTACTTTACTAAATTCATTTATCAGATCTAGTAGCGTTTTGGTGGAATCTTTAGAGTTCTCCCTATAAACAATATCATGTCATCTGCAAATAATAACAGATTTATTTCTCCCTTTCCAATTTGATGCCTTTTATTTCTCCTTTTTGTCTGATTGGCTAGGACTTCCAGTACTATGTTGACTAAGAGTGGTCATCCTGTTTTGTTCCTAATATTAAGGGATTTTTGCCTATTGAGTATGATGCTGGCTGTGATTTTATCATACCTGGCCTTTATTATGTTGAGGTATGTTTCCTTTGTTTCCACTTTGCTGAGAGTTTTTTAAAAATCATAAATGGGTGCTAGTTTTTCATATGCTCTTAAAAACAACTTGTTTTGTTACTTTAAAAAATTATTTGTTATAAGTGGTTGCATTGTAGATTCTCTCGTGCTTGATCTGAGAGAAAATGTTTTGTGTTGGTGAGAACAAGGGAACTGGACAGGAAGCTTTCTTCTGCTTCTGGTATTGAAAAGTCCTTATGATTGAATAATGGTTAGTATTTGTGCATCAAGTAATAAAATAGAATGCTCTTTCATACATTTAATCTAATATATATACTTACAGCATCTAGGTTACAGATTATAGTTGGAACTTGTATAGTACCTTCTCAAGTGTCCAGAGTTTTCATGTCATCTTATTTTTAAAGTAAATTAAAGGATAAATATTTTTTGGTTCAAATGACAGACTGAGCACATGTGTATGACACCCCTGGATCCTTTTGACATGATAGTAAATAAATGTGTGGCACACCAAAAACAAAGATGGTATAAAAAACATTAATAGTTAAATTGATTAAAAGTCGGGTGGGGGCGCGGAAGGATTTTACTTTTCATGTGAGCTTTTCTGATGATTTAGAATAAAAAATACTATGCTTGTGTGTTTTGGAAATTTCTATAAAAGAAGATTGATAACAATTGCAAGTTATCTCTTTACTTCATTCTACTTTTAAAGTTCTTCATTCTATCCCCAAATTCCTTAGAAATATTTCTTAAGTTGTAAACATTGGTATTGCCGCAGAGAAGAATTGGAAGGACAGAGAAGATGGGTAAGAAGGGAGATTTGCTTTTTCACTTAATTATTTTGTTTTCCTGGGCTTTTAAAATAATGGGCCTATGCCCTGATCGGTTTGGCTCAGTGGATAGAGTGTTGGCCTGCGGACTGAGAGGTCCCAGGTTCGATTCTGGTCAAGGGCATGTACCTTGGTTGCCGGCATATCCCCAGTGGGGAGTGTGAAGGAGGCAGCTGACCTATATTTCTCTCTCATCGATGTTTCTGACTCTTTATCCCTATCCCTTCCTCTCTGTAAAAAATCGATAAAATATATTTTAAAAATCAATAAAATATATTTAAAAAATAAAATAAAATAATGGGCCTATTATAGTTTAATTAGAGACCCGGTGCACGGATTCGTGCATGAGGGGGGTGTCCCTCAGACTGCCTTCACCCTCTCACAATCCGGGACCCCTCAGGGGATGTCAGACTTCCGGTTTAGGCCCAATCCCACAGGACATTGGCAGTCAGACATCCCCCGAGGGATGTAGCAGTGTGCCAAGTGGCAGGTGCCTAGGGAGGAGCCCGAACCAGGGTGAGTGCTGTGCCACTGGTGCTCATCCCAGCCTGCTGTGCCAGCTGCTTCAGCTCGGTAGCACTGCTGCGGAGCCGTGAGCCCAGCTTCTGGCTGAGTGGCGCTCCCCCTGTGGGAGCACACTGACCACCAGGGGGCAGCTCCTGTGTTGAGCATCTGTCCTCTGGTGGTCAGTGTGTGTCATAGCTACTGGTCGACTGATCGTTCTGGTCGTTTGGTCATAATGGTCGCTTAGGCTTTTATATATATAGATGACAGAGTTATGAATTTAAAGTAAGTAAATTCCACTTTTCCCTTATACCTTGTTGAAAGACAGTGGAAAATGCTACATATTGATTACAAAAGGTAAGGTGTGTATAGTGTACTGTTATTTGGTTTATA
Source organism: Myotis davidii (assembly GCF_000327345.1). Lineage (NCBI taxonomy): Eukaryota > Metazoa > Chordata > Mammalia > Chiroptera > Vespertilionidae > Myotis > Myotis davidii. The sequence goes on from NW_006285996.1 coordinate 483,425, forward strand.
AAAAGATATATTTCCTTTATATATGCATAGACTATCTTAGGAAAGATTCTTGAGACACTAGTAACATTGATAGCCTCTGAGGAGGAAACTGCATGGTTAGGAAATAGGATCAAGTCAAAGGAGACTTTTCACTGATTAGTCTTTCAATTTTTTGCCATGTGAATTTATTACCTATTTAAATAAACATGTTTTTTAAAAAATATGTTTTTATTGATTTTTTTAGAGAGGGAGAGGGAGAGAAAGTTAGAAACATCAATGAGAGAGAAAGCATTGATCAACTGCATGTCCCCTACCAGGGATCAAGCCCTCAACCTGGGCATGTGCCCTGACCAGAAATTGAATTGGGGACCTCTTTAGTTCATAGGTTGAGGCTCAACCACTGAGCCACACAGGCTGGGTTAAAGAAATAATTTTAGAATGACTGCTCTGTATATTAAAAATTAATTTGAAATGAGAAACTTTATCTGGAATTTGTTATATATTATTATTATTATTTACTTTTAAGAGAGGTTAAATCTCCATTTATTTTATTTTATTATTATTTTTAATCCTCACCTGAGAATATTTTTCCATTGATTTTTTTTTTCTTTTTTTTTAGAGAGAGGGAAAGACAGAGAGAAATACCAATGTGAGAGAAACACATCGATTGGTTGCCTCCTGCATGCACCCTGATCTGGGCTGGGGAGGAGCCTGCCACTGAGGTACATGTCCTTGACTGGAATTGAACCTGGGACCTTTCAGTCCACAGGCTGATGCTCTATCCACTAAGCCAAACTGGCTAGGGCTGGACTTTGTTATATATTATGAGGTAATACCAGAATTATGTTCTGTAAGGTCTCATGAACTATGATAGAATACTAGAGGCCTGGTGCACAAATTTGTGCATGGGTGGGGTCTAGCCAGCCTGCCCCGATTGGGGCCAATCAGGCTGGGCCAGCTGGGGGAAGGGCTACTGGAGGCTGGCTGGCCGGGCCTGCCCCTGATCGGGGTGGAAGCACGATCGGAGGCAAGACTGGCCCAGGGGAGGGGTCGTGGGCCATTGGCTGGCCAGCCTGCCCCTTGTCGAACTCCCAGTTGAACTCCTGGTCGAGGGGACAATTTGCATATTAGCCAATTATTATATAGGATTATATAGGATGATTGTGCTCTGCTTTCCCACAGCCATCTCCTTTTTGAGGCCTGCACCACCTGTTCTCATTCTTTCTTGGGAGCATGGCGGTCTGTGAAGAAAACCATGTGTGTGGGTGCTAAATCCTTTTGTGTTTGTGGCTTCCAGGCATATTGTACTTACACCCTAGTCTTTTACAATTTGTAAGAAATTTTAGCTGAATTCTTACCTACTTATATGCTGCTTGTATTTCTTTTTCCATGATCTGCCACAGGTGAGCCAGTGCTCACATTCTGTCTCTCTCTGGAGGTGCCCATCTCACATGGATTTTAAGCTCCTTGGATACTCTGTAATCTCAGCCCTCTGATGGATTCAAGAATAGTTATGCTTTTGTATATTATTTGTCTTTTTCTTATTAGGGTGCAAGCAACACTCTGTCCAGCTTTCTTGATCTTAGGTTAGTCTCCATGTGCTTTCTGGTATGTTTTTCAAATCTGAGTCTAATCAATGTCTCTTCATTGTTGCCCCATAATATTTTGTAAACAGTGCTGATAGAATTTTGTCACGATCTCTTCAGAGATAAATTTTATAATTAGCAAAAAATAATTTTGTAAAGATAGCTTATGGACTATTCTACGCTCAAAAAGCAGTATAAATTCTGTTTTATAAAATTACTCTGTTGCTGCTAATAAATAGGAATACTAATCCTATCTAATAATAGACAAACATGGTAATTAACTGTAGCTCCGACACGCTTCCCATTGGCTAATCAGGGCGATATGCAAATTAACTGCCAACCAAGATGGCGGCCAGCAGCCAGGCAGCTGAAGCGAACAGGAGGCTTGCTTGCTTCAGTGATGGAGGAAGCCAAGGTTCCCCGCCTGCCGCTGTAGGCCTCTGAGCTGTACTCTAAGAAACAGTGGTGCAATTATAGAAACTAAAAAAACCAGAAACCTGCTTTCAGCCAGCTGGGCCTCAGAGCTGGAGTTGCAACAGTGTTTCAATTATAGAAGCCAAACAACCCCTGGTACCTGCTTTCAGCAGCGGTCTCAGAGCTGGAGCCGAGCCTCAGAGCTAAAGCCGGCTCTCAGTTCCAGTGACAGCCATAGAAGGTAAATAAATCCCAGAATAAAAAGAAAAAAAGAAAAGAAAAAAAAAGGAGAGGTTGGGAGCTTCAGTCACCCGCCAGCCTGAAAACGGCTCTCAGCCTCTCACCCAGACTGGCCAGGCACCCCAGTGGGGACCCCCACCCTGAAGGGGTGTGACCAGCTGCAAATAGCCATCACCCCCTCATCCAGGCTGGCCAGACACCCATGCGGGACCCTCACCCTGATCTGGGACACCCTTCAGTGCAAACTAGCCGACCCCTATCCGTGCACCAGGCCTCTGTCCTATATAGTAAAAGGGTAATATGCAAACTGACCCTAACAGCAGGACTGGGAATGACTGGCCACTATGACACACACTGACCACCAGGGGGCAGACGCTCAATGCAGGAGCTGCCCTCTGGTGGTCAGGGCACTCTCACATGGGAGGAGCTCTGCTCAGCCACGAGCCAGGCTGACGACTGCCAGTACAGCGGTGGTGGTGGGAGCCTCTCCTGCCTCCTCAGCAGCGCTAAGGATGTCCGACTGCAGTTTAGGCCTGCTCCCTGCTGGCAAGTGGACATCCCCCGAGGGCTGCCGGGCTGCCAGAGGGATGTCTGATTGCCATCTTAGGCCCAATCCCCCGGGGTTCGGGCCTAAGCCAGCAGGTGGTCATCCCCTGAGGGGTCCCAGACTGCAAGAGGGCACAGGCCGGGCTGAGGGACCCCCCCTCCCCCTCGAGTGCACAAATTTTTGTGCACTGGGCCTCTAGTAATATGATAAATAGCAGTAGCTCAAATTTATTATGTTCATTATGTGACAGGCATTATGTTAAGTACATGTAGCATTGTCTCTGATGTGTTTACCTCCCCCACTCCAAGGAGGCAGCTTGTTGTTGGTAATTGGGGTGATTGTACAGAGTATGAGCAGGTGTGACTCATCTCAACTCAGCTTCATTTGTCCTTCACAACTCTTGCTAGTGACACTTTAAACCCAAGATAGAGTCTCACTGGATTTGAGAAACTTAATTCTTTCTGTGCCATAGTCCTTTTATACTGAAAGGTTGTGTCATCATTCAGGAAGAATTTATATGAACAAGTGATGCCCTTAATTTGACATACATCTAACCCAGCGGTCGCCAACCTTTTGGACCTCACGGACCATCAGTGGTCCATGGACCACCAGTTGGTGACCACTGCTCCAAATATTTCCTTAAACCAGTGGTTGCCAACCTTTCGGACCTCACAGCCCACCAGTGTTCTGTGCACCACTGGTTGGCGACTGCTGATCTAGCCTCTCTTGGCTCTTGAGTCGGAAAGCAGAACCAGAATCTTCCCTGGCACCGCCCCCCCCCCTTTATTTTTTTCTGCAGCTTTCCAGCAGTCTTAGGAGCCTGCTTTACCACACTCTGTTTACCGTATTTGCCGGCGTATAAGACGACTGGGCGTATAAGACGACCCCCTAACATTTCCACTCAAAATACAGAGTTTGTTATATACTCGCCGTATAAGACTACCCCCTCTTCCGCACACCTTCCACACACCAAATAAAAGGTAAAACAATATCAGATTTGATTTTAACATTTTAATTTATATTCAAATGCTTATGACATGCAGGAAAACTGTCACAAGGCTGTATGTAATCAAACATATACATAAAACAGTGCAAGTTTATTACCGGTAAACATACCGGTAATCCACTAAAGAAAAAACACTCTATAGACTGGTACCGTAGATGCTTCTCAGGAACACAGGCAAGCAGCCCACAACCTAGAGGGACTGTCAATGATAGAAGTAAGATAACAAATAG
>NW_006285996.1:487841-493797 GCF_000327345.1 Myotis davidii
CCTGCCTTTTCCACCTCTCACCCAGGGGGCAAGCACTATGGGCAGTCTATCTGAAGTGTACCTGGCGTATAAGACGACCCCCCAGTTGGAGGCATATTTTTCAGGGCCAAAAAATCGTCTTATACGCCGGCAAATACGGTACTTCTTTTCACAATGGCTGTTTGATACAGATAATGTAGATCCTATTTTACAGCAAAGAATTTGAGCATTAGAAGCAGAAAGTAATTTGCCCATTATCACGTAGCTTATAAATGAGCAGGAGCAAGGCTCAAACAGGCTGCACTATAATGTTATTTACTGTGCAAGAAGGTATAACCCCCCTTGGACCCAGGTGCAATACCCCCTGTATTTAAAGAGTTGTATTTTTTGTTATTCTCACCCAAGGACATGCTTTTATGATTTTTTTAGAGAGAGAGAATGGAGAGAGAGAGAGAGAGAGAGAGAGAAACATCAATGTGAAAGCGAAATAGCAATTGGTTTCCTCCTGAATGTGCCTGACTGTGAATTGAACCCACAACCAGGATATGCGTCCTGACCGGAATCAAACTCACTGCCTTTCGGTTATGGGACAATACTCCAACCAACTGAGCCTTACCAGCTAGGGCTAAAGGATTGTATTTTTAAATTAGTGATGGCGTATTTTGCATCTAGTTTATTTCAGTTTTAAAGAGAAAATGCTGTCTTCAGATGAAACTTTTATATCTAGAAGAATAGACAGGAGGGCAGTTTTTTAAGATTATGGATCAAAATTTTATATTGCTGGACCTTAAATGTCATGCCCTAAGAGCTAAAAACTGGAATTGAAACAAAACAGTTAGGCCCTTATACAACTTCCCCAGCATCTATACTCCCTTTCTTTTAGGTCTAAAGACAGTGTGTCTGTACCACTACAGGTAAGTTAGCACTGGACTACCTTTAGTAGTAGTGGAGGACTAGAAAGTATTATAGGTCTGATGGCATCAAAATGAGGCCTTGTATGTGGGGCTCTTCTGAAACAGTTGGGAAACTGAAATTCTATGTAGTTGTAATTTCAAAATTTGTCAGCAAGAAGGTGTGGCTAAAGTGTGCCAGGGGTGGAAATGGTAGGAGTTAATGTTTATTGGTACTTAATTCTTGGGTGGGATTTGTTTTCTGTTGGTTGGTGTTAATGAGGTCAGGCTTTAGAGCAGTGGTTCTCAACCTTGCCTGCACATTAGGATCACCTGGGAATCTTTTTAAAATCCTGATTTCTGGGCCTCATCTTCCGGAAATTCTGTTTCTTTGTTACTAATGTTGTGGCCCCACCCCATAACAAGAAACAGAATTTCTGGAGGATGAGGCCCAGAAATCAGGATTTTAAAAAGATTCCCAGGTGATTCTAATGTGCAGCCAAGGCTGAGAACCACTGCTGTAGATGATGGGGAAGGCAAACTACTTTCAATAGCACACAGGTTTTGCCTTTGGTGCTAGTTGACAAGCTGTTCAAGTAAGAAAATGTGTGTGCATTTGCATAGATTCACCACCAGTACAGTGGGGCCTTGACTTACAAGTGTCCCGACTAATGAGTTTTTTGAGATACCAGCTGTCTCTCGGCTGTTTTTTTGCATTGAGTTGATAGAGTAATTTGAGTTAACGAGCTCCTTAACATGCTCCTTAACGAGCTCGGTCTCAGAAGGAATTAAACTCGTAAGTCAAGGCCCCACTGTATTAGAAAGGCAACTAAAAAACCAAATTTTACTAATGGTGGGGTATCAGTGTCATGTTGACATTTTGAGACTAGAATTAATATAGTGAGAGCCTAGTTATAAATGTTAGCATTACATGGCATTAACTTTAAATGATTTAATAGAAAACTTTCATTTATCTTTCAAAACAACTGAGTTGTAATACCAATCTTGAGTTAAGTGAAATTTCAGGTTATTTAAATATCTTTGTGGCTCTTCTTTTTCAAGCTCCCAATTGAAGACTTATGCAATTTAACGTCCCAGTCGCTGCCCATTGCACAGACTTCAATAGTACCTGAATCTACAGAAGACATTCTCTTGAATGGTTTCATTTCATTAGAAATGGAAGAAGAAAAAATAGAAACGGCACAGCAGGTGAGTGGCAATATTGTTTCTAAGGATGTTTGATCATTTTATTTATTTATTTTTTACAGAGAGGAAGGGAGAGGGATAGAGAGTTAGAAACATTGATGAGAGAGAAACATCCATCAGTTGCCTCCTGCACACCTCCTACTGGGGATGTGCCCGAAACCAAGGTACATGCCCTTGACCGGAATCGAACCTTGGACCTTTCAGTCTGCAGCTCGACGCTCTGTCCACTGAGCCAAACCGGTTTCGGCAATATATTTTTAATACTCTTTTTAAAGTAACTCTGAAAATGACCCATTTTTTTTCTTTTTTATTGAATTTAGTGGGGTGATAATGGTTAACAAAATTATATAGGCTTCAGGTGCACAATTCCACAACACATTATCTGTACACTATACTCTGTGTTCACCACCCCCAGTGAGGCCTCTGTCCCTCACCATTTATTCCCCCCACCAATACCCTCCTCCACTTTCTCCACTCCTTCCTCTCCCCATCAATCACCACATTGTTGTCCGTGGGCCATTGTTTTTAATATCCTTTGCTTTTCCTAGCATGTAGATATTGACTATACAATTAAATTGTCTCTGGGTTTAAAACCAATTATTAATATCTGATCCCCAAACAATAAGAATTAGTGTTACTCTTTTGACTTGCTGTTTAGCATGTAGCCACTTTTCATTTTGTCTGTTTTAGTTTTGTTGACAGTATAATCTTTATTTTTCCAGTTTTTCTCATGGTTTGCAAAGCTACAAACTCAGATGGATCAGGATGAAGAAACTAAATATAGGTATGTGGCTCTTGCATTTGTTGGCTATCCTAATTTTTAGATCACAGTCATCTAAAACATTTTGTAACCCGTGTCTCTAAATAAAATTAACATAGAAAGAAAACTCCAACAGCAATATTTTCTTTAAAAGTAGCCAGGGAGAGGATTTGGGTTAACTGGTATTAGAAGCTGTGTAATTGAAAAGAAAATTACATTGTAATTAATAAGTTAGCAGGGGTTGCGGGGGATGGAGGGGTGGCAGACATTGGTTTTTAGATAACTCTAGAAAGTTTGGTTTCAAGTGGTAATTGTACAGGAACTCTAAGAGGTGTTTGTTGCCTTTCTTTAAAAGGGGAGACCCAAGAGACTTTATGGATGGCCACCTAGCTTCCAGGGTGTAACCATGTTGTTCTGTTTGTGTATATTGATAGCAAGGGAGAAATGGTGGTATACTGTTTCTGGCGGATTTGGGGACTATGGCTTTTATTCAGTGAATATTTTTTAGTGACTGTAATTGCTAAGCCTTGTGTTAGGCCCTGTGATGTATGATTCCAATTAATCTTTATAGCAGCTCTGTGAGAAAAGGTAATATTATTCCCATTTTACAAACGAGCAAACTAAGGCTTAGAGATATTAAAGTAGCTTGCCTCATGTCATGGAGACTTGGGCAGAGCTGGGATTTAGACTTAGGTCTTCTAATTTTGAGTCCAGAATTCTTCCCATGACATCACACTATCTCTCAAAGGTGGAAGTGACCTGAAGGATTGCCCTTGATGCCTTGGGATGGATGGCCCTTGTGTCTCAGACTTTAAAAGTTGAGCTGGTGATTTATTGCCTTACATGTGAAAAGCCAGTTTATGGCTTCAAGGCTGATTCCTTTTGTTGCTCCTTCTAAAATTTTTTTTAAAAAAAATATGTATTTATTATTTCCGAGAGGAAGGAAAAGGGAGAGAGACTGATAGAGACTCGTAGAAACATCAGTGATGAGAGAGAATCATTGATCGTCTGCCTCCTGCATGCCCCACACTGAGGATGGAACCTGCAATCCAGGCATGTGTCCTGACTGGGAATCAAACCATGACCTCCTGGTTCATAGCTCGACACTCAATCACTGAACAACACTGGCTGGGCTTTTTTTTTTTTTTAATTGTTATTGTTGTTGTTGCTTCTTTTAGTTTCAGTAATTTTCCTTCTTAAGTATTGAAACAGTCTGTAACATAGCTTTTGGTAGATTTCTGTATATAATGAACTGTAGTGAATAGGCCTGACTTTCCTTCTGAAATTCAAGTGTTTGGGGGGGAAAAATGAGACTTTGTTGTTTATTTTCTATGTCTATTGGGGGAAAATATTATTGCCAATCCCCTTTTGGTTCTGTTTTCTAGACAGATGAGGGATTACTTGTCTGGGTTTCAGGAGCAGTGTGATGCTATATTGAATGATGTAAACAGTGCTCTTCAGCATCTGGAATCATTGCAGAAACAGTATCTTTTTGTGTCCAATAAGACAGGAACCCTACACCAAGCCTGTGAACAACTCCTAAAAGAACAGGTAATTTGGAGTAGGAGAGAGGGTCAGTGATTATGCTTACCATTTTATTTTAAAATAGATGAATACTTTTTAATTCTAGTTTCCTTAATTTCTCCAACTTAGATATTGAACACTGCTCTATATAAGGCCCTGTGCTAATAAGAGTGCAAAATATTACATTGACAGCCTTCTTTTCATTCTAAGTAAGCTTATGTGAACAGGGGCAAGGATAAGCTTTCCTATGTTTTGAGCTATTAGGTCTCAGTACATTTTCAGAGTGAAGAATATATATTAATTTGCTCTGTCTGCTCTTTATCATTGATATTTTTGAAATGCAAAGCATTTATGGGTAATGATGGGGTTTAAGAAAAGATGAAGTGATGTAGGTAGTGTTTAAATTGTGACTTAAAGAGACTATTTTCATTACTTTGTTTATCTCAGAGTTTTCTTTATGTGTGTTCTGTTTTTTAAAGGGCAGTTAATAATTTATTATTTTGTAAGGTTACAAAATAATATAATTTACTGTGATAATCATTGCTGATTTTAGTCCATGATTGCAAAAATCTTTGAGCATTATTCTAAAATCTTATGTCTTATGTATATCGATTCAGATAATTTTTGAGACTGGAGTGTTGATTTTTATGTTCTTGTAATAACTGATTTTTCTCTTTTAAAAAATGCAAGTCGGAACTTGTTGATCTGGCTGAAAACATTCAACAAAAGCTTTCCTATTTCAATGAATTGGAAACTATTAACACAGTAAGCATTTTTTTTACTTTTTGTAAAGCTAGTGACTTTATTTTATATTTCCCTTTCTGAAAATAATCTTGAAACCTGTAAATTGGCTTGAGTGATATTTTAACTTAATAATTTGCTTGATGAAAGTATTCCTCTTTGTGGCTGATGGACATACCATTACCACTTCAGATTTTTTCAAATAAGATTTAAGTAATAGTTCTATTTAAATTGTATTACTGTTACAAAAAATCTTTTTGTTGCCCAACCGGTGTGACTCAGTGGTTGAGTGTCAACCTATGAACCAGGAGGTCATGGTTCTATTCCTGGTCAGGGCACATGCCTGGGTTGTGTGCTTGATCCCAGGGGATGTGCAGGAGGCAGCCAATTAATGATTCTCTCATTGTTTCTATCTCTCTCTCCCTCTCTGAAATCAATAAACATATATTTAAAAAAATATTTAAAAAACTTTGTTGGTTACCTCTTATAGTATCTTTTTTATAAGCTGTGAGAAAGATTATAAGAAGAAATATTAAATTTTAAATCTTGTTGTGGTTGAACTACTATCTATATATATAAAAGGCCAAGTGACCTTCTTACCATCCGACCGGTAGTGATGATGTGCACTGACCACCAGGGGCCAGACGCTCAATGCAGGAGCTGCCTCCTGCATCACCCCCTATTGGGGATGTGCCCGCAACCAAGGTATATGCCCTTGGCCGTAATCGAATCTGGGACCCTTCAGTCCACAGGTTAATGCTCTATCCACTGAGCAAAACAGGCTGCAGCTTAATTCATTTACTTTTAATCTATATGTGTCTTTATAATTAAAGTGGGTTTTGTTTTTGAGGCACCA
>NW_006285996.1:494142-494919 GCF_000327345.1 Myotis davidii
GAGGTCGCTGGCAGAGGCAGGGCACTGTTATGGATTGAATTGTGTTCCCTCAAAATTTGTATGTTGGGGTCCTAATCCCCAGTACCTGTGCACATGGCCTTCTATAGAAATAGGGTCTTATTTATTTACTAGAAGTCCTGTATAGGCCTTCCCTTCCCCTGGCTGCCGGCACCAGTTTTCCTCCAGCCCCCGGGACCCAGGCCTTCGCTCTGGCTGGAGCTGCCTTCAGTCTTCTGTCTTCGCTGCTCCCGCTCGCCTTCAGTCTTTGATCTGCCGCTTGGAGCCTACGTATGCAAATTAACTGTCATCTTTGTTGGCGGTTAATTTGCATATTGTGCTGATTAGCCAATGGGAGGCGTAGTGAAGGTACGGTCAATTACCATGTTTGTCTATTATTAGATAGGATTGCTTTATGTTTTAATATATAATCTTATATATTATGTTAAGTATTAAATTTCACACATATGTATTACCTATACTTACACTTATATTATTAATATTATTACTTATGTGCTTATTTATATTTTAGTTATATGTATTATATTTTACTTTCATAGTATGACTATTAAAGATAGTATGATTGACTGCTACTTAATCCTTTAACCTTGGGAAAATAGCCAGTGTTTCAACTTAGGAAATTTATGTATGTTTTTTACTTTTTGTAAAGTACTAGTAAATGGTACTTGATGTGTTATCCTATGAGGGCTGCCTTGGCGGCAAGGCGGGACCGGCTCCTGGGGGGCCTCTGGGGTGGGGCTGCCTTGCCTCCCAGGAACC
>NW_006285996.1:495166-497396 GCF_000327345.1 Myotis davidii
ACCAGGGGGCGCCCGGCTGGCCAACTGCCCGGGGCCCCTCCCCCTGGCTGCCTCCACCCCCAGTTCCTCCCCACCCCGATTGGGGGCAGGCCCAGCTGGCCAACCACCCACGGCCCCTCCCTCTACTGGCTCAGCTCTATCAGTCGGGGCTGGGCCAGCTGGAAACCACTTGTGCATGAATTCATGCACCAGGCCTCTAGTTTTAATATAACATTGTACAGTGGCATAATAGAAACTATTTGCCAATTCATCAAGAGCCTCATTAAAACTCACTAAGAATAAACTAAATTAAATCAATATTCTTTTTGTTTTTGTTTTGTTAATTTTCACCTGAAGTGAGAGCTAAGGAGAAAGGGAGGGAAACATCAATATGAGAAAGACACATTGATTGGTTGCCTGCCACACCCATGAGCACAACCAGGGCCGGAAATTGAACCTGCAACCCAAGTATGTGCCCTTGACCAGGAATCGAACTCATGACCTTTTGGTGCGAGGGCTGACTCTCTAACGACTGAGCACAGTGGTCAGGGCAGTATTCTTTTTTAGATGTTCTTTATTGTTACACGTGGGCTACATTTGAGGATATTTTGGTCACTCAGAATGTAAAGACATTGTGCCCGGCTGGTATGGCTCAGTGGTTGGATGTTGATCTGTGAATCAGAAGGTCATAGTTTGATTCCTGGTCAGGGCACATGCCCAGGTTGCAGGCTTGATCCCTGTTGTGGGCATACAGGAGGGAGCTGATCAATGATTCTCTGTCATCATTGATGTTTCTCTCTCTCCCTCTCCCTTCCTCCCTCTTCCTTCCTCTCTTAAATCAATAAAATTATACTAAAAAAAAAAAAGTAAAGACATTAGTATAACTGTGTTATATACTAAAGGGAGATATGCTAATTCTAATACATAATTTTTAAATTAATTTTTGCCTACATATATTTTTATTAATTAAGGTCTTTTCTTTTTCCTTAAAGAAATTGAATTCTCCTACATTGTCTGTGAATAGTGAAGGATTTATACCTATGCTGGCCAAGTTAGATGACTGTATAACATATATCTCATGTCATGTAAGTTATGCTATTTCTGTGTTTTTTTAAGAAACCTTAGCAACCCTATAAATTTGCTTCTTAGGCTATAAAGTAATTATTTCTTCTGAAGGGAAAAAATATCACTAATGTTCTTGAAGAAAAACTGTGGTAAATTCTTAGTCATTATTGAGGGTGATGTAAGAAGTACATTCAGCTGCTGAGGCAGCCCTTGGAGTGATGGCGAACCTTTTGAGCTCGGCGTGTCAGCATTTTGAAAAACCCTAACTTAACTCTGGTGCCGTGTCACACATAGAAATTTTTTGATATTTGCAACCACAGTAAAACAAAGTTTTATATTTTTGATATTTATTTTATATATTTAAATGCCATTTAACAAAGAAAAATCAACCAAAAAGATGAGTTCGCGTGTCAAAGGTTCGCCATCACTGGATAGAATAAGGTTCTGACTGACAGCTTTATCCCATCTGAAAGAATGAACAATTTTCAGGCTCGTGAATTTCTGTTGTGCTAGATATTATTCCCCAAGGATTTATTTATAGCTGTATTTATTTCTCCCAACTCATATTCTTTTTCTAGTTGAGTCTGACATATTAGCCTTGAAGTCTATGGAGTACTGAAAATATATTTTGCTAAAAACTACTAATATTTATTGAGCCCCTATTTGTGCCAGGCACAGGGGACTTGGCAGTGACCAAGACAGTCACAGTATTTGTCTTCATGAAACTTTTAATTTGCATAAGTTCTTTTTTAGAGTTTCATATATAGCTTTACATAAAGGACGTTTTGGTTTTCATTGAAAGTTTGCTTTGTCAACATTTGTTTCCTCTTTGTAAATCTTTTCTTTTTATTTACAGCCAAATTTTAAAGATTATCCCGTATATTTACTGAAGTTTAGGCAATGTCTTTCTAAAGCTTTGCACCTCATGAAGACATACACTGTGAACACACTACAGAACCTCACAAGTCAGTTATTAAAAAGGGTGAGTTAACTGGTGAGGTTTTTGGTTTGTTTTTGATTCATTTATCTTCTATAATCTTAGTCTGAGAGTAGTACTTAGTAAATCCAAAACATTGTTTACTGTTTGTTAAATAAGAATATGCATTGAAGTTTTTTTTTAAAATATATATTTTTACTGATTCCAGAGAGGAAGGGAGAGGGAGAGAGACAAAGAAACATCAGTGAT
>NW_006285996.1:497545-501948 GCF_000327345.1 Myotis davidii
ACTGGTTGGCTACCTCCTGCACACAGACCCCTACTGGGGATCGAGCCCACAACCCAAGCATATGCCATTGACCGGAATCGAACCCGGGACCCTTCAGTCCACAGGCCTACGCTCTACACACTGAGCCAACCAGCTAGGACAGCATTGCAGTTTTATTTATAATAGGAAAAGTGGTTGTATTGTATCTGTCCAGCAGAGTCTTATTTTCAAAGAATATATAACAGCATGGGAGCTATTCAGTACTAATGATAAATAATAAAGGTTCAAACTATTTGTCACTTAAAATATTTTCTTATCTTTTTATGAAAATATTGGAAGGAAATATGCCAAAATAATAAAAGTGGTTCTATTTGAGTCGTGGGATTACATATGATGGATAATTTGAAATTTTTTTCTTTACATGTGGTAGATAATTAAATTTTCTATGTTTAGCAAATGTATTTTTATTGAGTACCTCCTAAATCAGTGGTTCTCAACCTTCCTAATGCTGCGACGCTTTAATACAGTTCCTCATGTTGTGGTGACCCCCAATTTCATTGTTACAAATTGAACATAATTAAAGCATAGTGATTAATCATAAAAACAATTTGTAATTATATATGTGTTTTCCGATGCTCTTAGGCAACCCCTGTGAAAGGGTCGTTTGACCCCCAAAGGGGTCGCGACCCACAGGTTGAGAACCACTGTCCTAAATGCTTTGCATTGTTCTAGGAATTATACAGTAGTGAAAAAGGAGCTAACCAGGTCCCTGCACTCATGGAGCTTATTTCAGGAGATATAATCAGTAAAGAAGGAAACAAACAAATTAATTCATTTGCAGATTGTAGTAGATGCTAGGTGGGAAATTAGAGTGTTGAGTTAGAAAATAAGAGTGGAGCTAGCTAGGATGGTCATTTGTTTACTAACAAAAGAAAACCTGAAAGATTATGCATTTTATTTTTTAAGTTTTTTTAAAGAACATTGAATAGCTTCTGACCTTTGAGTTTAAAGCCACTGATTTTTGGGTTGCATTTTTATTCTTCATATTGATCTTAGCTAAGATAACAGCCAGACTATATAATTTTTCTATTTTGTAAATTTATTTTTTTATTTTTTAAAATTTTAATTAAATTACAAATTTTTAAATCTTTATTGTTGAAAGTATTGCATATGTTTCCCTTTTCCCCCAATGACCTCTCCCAGCCCACCCCCACCCCCAACCCCAGGTCTTCACCACCCTATTGCCTGTGTGTGTTCCTGGGTTATGCATATATGCATACAAGTTCATTGGTTGATCTCTTCCTACCCATGCCCACCCTCCCTTGCCTTCCTTCTGAGGTTTGACAGCCTGTTCATGCTTCCATGTCTTTAGATCTAATTTTGCTCATCAATTTATGTTGTTCTGTTTTGTAAAATTTTTAATAAGTTTTGGAAACTAATACTTAATAAGTATTATTACCTGCTATGCATAGTGCTTACTATTGAGCTGCATTATGACTTTATATAGGTTATTACCATTTAATGGATGCTTTGAATCTCAGAGAGGTTGAGTAATTTGGCTAACGTCCTACCTCAGTAAATAACTGAGTGTGAAGCTGAATTCAGGTCTCTTTACTGCCAAAAATTCATGTAACATGGGTAAGTTTTATAAAAGAGAGATGATGGTTCCTCATAATTATTTCTCATTTGTAGTAATAATAATACTAATCTCTCTCTGAGATTTTTCTCTCTAAACTTTCGGTTGGCGTATAGACCAAGAAGTAGCTATTTGAAATGATGTGCATCACATTTTCTGAATACTTATTTGTTTGCTAATTATCTTCCTTCTCTATCCTTCCCCATATTTCTGTAGGATCCTTCATCTGTACCTAATGCAGACAATGCTTTCACACTATTTTATGTGAAATTTCGAACTGCTGCTCCCAAAGTCAGAGTAAGTCTGTTGTTGTAAATAGGATAGTAGTAGGAAATTTATTTAGCCAGCCCTTTTGAAGTACTACTCTATGTTAGGCCCTTTGCTTATACCAGGAAAATGAACATAAATGAAAGAAAGGTAGGTATTGTCTTTCCACATTACACTGCATTATCTTAGAGTGCCTTTAGACCACAGAGCAGGAAACACCTCCTGAGATGCTTAGGGAATGTTTCTAGATGAAGGGGATATTTGAGCTTAAACTACTCAGATTTATAGTGGATTGGAGGGGATTGATTACTTATAGAAAATACAAATGGTTAATAAATATGAGCTCATGTTTAGCTTCAGTGGAGAATACATTCAATTTAAGGTTAGGTGGCATTTTATTTTATTTTTTTTTGTCTGTTAGAAACTGGGAGGTTAAGGTATAATAGTGGTTTTGAGGATTTAATGAGATAGGCAATACTGCTAATAGGGATGTAAAGCAATTTCTCAAAAATATTTTGGGCCTATAAAAAATATTTATCTCTTATGACCCAGTGTTGGGGGTTCCCCACTGCATAGTAGGTAACTATTATTATTTCAGCTTTATGTGGTAGAAAATGGAATCTCAGAGAAGTGAACCAGATCTCCTGGGCTCAAAACAGCTACTGTGGAGGTGGCACTCAGACCCTTCAGTTTTTCTCTAGATCCAGAGCTCTTAACCACTGGCCAAGATGTCTAACAGTAGAAGAGTGGTTGATTTATGTCAGCCATTCAATATGTCATCACTGTAAGTCTAGATAATATCCATTACATCTACCCAAGGGGATATTATGTAGTCATTAAACAAATTTTTTTTCATTAAAATATTTTTTTTATTGATTTCAGAGAGGAAAGGAGAGGGAGAGAGAGAGAGAGAAATATCAATGATGAGAGAGAGTCATTGATCAGCTGCCTCCTGCACGCCCCATAACCTGGGGATCGAGCCCATAACCCAGATAAGTGCCCTTGACCAGAATTGAACCCAGGACCCTTCAGTCTGCAGGCCGACACTCTATTCACTGACTGAGCCAAACCGGCTAGGGCTAGACAAATGTTTTAAATAATATTTATAATGATGATTCACTGAGTGTTTGCTAGATACCCAGGCATTATGCTAAGGCTTTCTTTTTACGTTTTCATCTGATAATGAAAATTATTTAATAATAGGAAAATGTTTTGAAACACAGTTAATTTTTTAAAAGCAGTATATAAAGCTGGATATGTAGTATAATTCCAGTTTTATTTAAAAAGAAAAATATAGTCGTGGCCATTGTGGGTCAGTGGTTGGAGTGTCAACCAAAGGGTCCCGGGTTTGATTCCCTGTCAAAGGCATGTACCTGAGTCCTGGGTTGTAGGTTTGATCCCGTGCAGAAGGCAACCAAATGATGTTTCCCTCCCCGCCCCTTTACCTGCTCCCTCCCTTCTACTCTGTCTAAAAATCAATGGGAAAAATATCCTCAGTGAGGATTAAAAAAAAGAAAAATATAGTAACTGTAGTATGTGTATACAAAAAACCGGAAAGAATATTCTAAAATATTAACTGATTATTTTGTGGTATTACACGTGATATTTATGTTTCAACTTTTTTGAATTTACAGATTTTCTAATAGCATGTGTTATAATCAGAAAGTAGTTAATAGTCCATAACTAAAACAGATAGCTTTTTAATGTGTTTTTTTTTTAATTCTGCAGACTCTTATTGAACAAATAGAACAGCGATCTGAAAAAATACCTGAGTGAGTACCTAGATGTTCTTCAGTTTCCAAACTACCTTCTTCTTAAAGTACTATTTCCTCCAGTCTATTATATAATTTTCTGAACAATTACCTTGCATACTACACAAGCTTCTTCTTATTGTGGGGAGCAGGGTTGGAGGCCTGATATAGTGAGTGTTCAAGGCACACTCTCTGTTTATTCATTTATTTATTTACTTATTTTTATTGAGGAATAATGATATACAACTTACTAGCTTCAGGTATACTAATACAACGTAATGATTCAATATGTCATCACTGTAAGTCTAGATAACATCCATTACCATGCATAGTTACAAAATTAATTTTTTTCTTGTGATGAAAACTTTTAAGATTTACTCTCTTAGCAACTTTTAAATATGCAGTGTGATATCATTAACCAAAATTGCTATGCTGTACATTTCATCAAGGCATCTCTTTTTCCCCATAGTAGGATTTTCTTTTCATTTCGGTAGATTTAAGATGTTGACTCTTGGAAGATAAATCTTTCATTAAAAAATAAAGGTTTAAACTCCAAGGTTAGAGAATTTAATTTACAAATTGAATACACACTCATATTTTGTTTAAAAAACAAAATGATAAAGGTCATGACACCACAGTTTATTTTGTGTATCCTTTTATACACACACACACACACACACACACACACACACAGACACACACACGGATGTGCCCAAAATGTTCATTGCCTCATTGTTTGTAAAAAACAAATAATAATGATAATTAATTAT
>NW_006285996.1:501969-508724 GCF_000327345.1 Myotis davidii
TCCCTCTCTGCCTCCCTGAGTGCTGGCTCCTCCCCGCTTCCCTGCCTGCCTGCCTGATCGCCCCTAACTGCCTCTGCCTGCCTGCCGGATTGCCCGTAACTGCTCCCCTGCTGGCCTGATTGCCCCCCACTGCCTCTGCCTGCCTGCTGGATCACCCCTAACTGCTCCCCTGGTGGCCTGATGGACCCTCACCACCTCTGCCTGCCAGCCTGATCGCCCCTAACTGCCCTCCCCTGCCGGCCTGATTGCCACCTAACTGCTCCCCTGCCAGCCTGATCTCCTCTTAACTGCTCCTTTGCTGGCCTGATTACCCCCTAACTGCTCCCATGCTGGCCTGGTTGCCCCCTAACTACTCCCCCCTGTTGGCCTGACCGCCTCCTAACGGCTCCCCCTTGCTGGCCTGATCACCTCTAACCACCTCTGCCTTGGCCCCTGCCACCGTGACTTTGTCCGGAAGGATGTCCAGAAGTTGTCCGGTCTAATTAGCATATTACCCTTTTTATTAGTATAGATTATTAATATAGATAAATATTTCTAGTATTTAATGTGAGCAAATGAGAGGTGACCTTATAGCATTAGAGGTTTGGCAACCTAATCTGGGACTTAAGATCAGATTTAATTTATATATCTGAAATCAAAAATTTATACCCATCTCATTTGTTTTTCACCAGATACCAACAATTGCTAAATGACATCCACCAATGTTACCTTGATCAGCGGGAGCTCCTTTTGGGGCCTAGTATTACTTGTACTGTAACAGAGTTAACCAGCCAGAATAATAGAGATCATTGTGCCTTGGTAAGTTTCTGCTTGTTTTGGTTTAATATTAACCCTTCCTCTGAAATATTTTGATACCCTAGAAGCTATATTTGGCTAAATAAGTTTTGTTTTCCATAGATACAAACTTAGAGAATTTTTCTTTCAGTTATGACAAATCTAGGTTGTAATTAGCCTTCAACTTGGCAAAATATTCTCATTTTGATCTATTTTTTGACCTATGAAGATTCACAAACAAGTATTGTTCCTAGAAAGATGAAGTTTCAAGTTTGTGGATCTATCATAGCTTTTGCTGCACAAGTGCTTTTCTGTTTAGTGTGATTTTAATTTATTCTATTAAAAAAGTACATAAAGATTCTTTTTAAGTACCCCTATTCAACTAGAAAAGTAATTTATTTTCATTGTCATACGTTTAGAAAATGCATAATGAAGAAAATAAAAATCATCCATATTTACATTATGCAGTCAGCTATTGAAAACCATTAATTTTCTGTGCTTAAGTAACTTGTTATATGAATATATATGCATAATCTCTTTTTCAATAAAATACTTGCTTTATTTCATGAATGCTAGAATTGTTATGTGTCTTTAACTGTAGGTGGTGTGTATTTGTTTCCTACAGATTCGCAGTGGCTGTGCCTTTATGGTCCATGTGTGCCAGGATGAGCACCAACTTTACAATGAATTTTTCACAAAACCAACATCAAAATTAGAGTAGGTAGTACACAGAGTTTAACTCTTGCTTTTAAGATTTAATTTGCTAATGATCATAATGGCTTATTATTACATGGGAGTATTCTTAAATTAACTGCAGAGTGTTTTAACTTTTGTGGGTGTGTGAACAGAATACTGTCGAGTGGGACAGTGTTTATTTATTTTAAGATGAATATGTGTAATTTAAAGGCCAACATGCTTTCATATTGTTATAATTATGGAGATAGTATGGTATGATAGTAAGAATCCTATATAGAGAACTAAGTCTTGGGATCCCTTTATCTCCACCAAGTAAATAAATCCTTCCAGTTAAAAAATTCTGTGTTTCTAACTAATGAAAGACACTTAAAAATACAGACACTGCTTAATATCCTTTTTAAAAAGTTTTTCCAAAGTGTCTTTCCGATCCACTGTTACTAACTTTCGGTTTCTTCTTATTGGCAGTTTGGACTGCTATAAAGAGTCCAAGACTGTGATCCTTATAATGGTGAAGAGACAAGTGTATTGTACCGTTTTGATTGGGTTGATCACTTTTTTTTTTTTTACAGAGAGAAAGGGAGAGGGGCATAGAGAGTTAGAAACATTGATAAGAGAGAAACATCAATTTAGCTGCCTTCTGCACACTCCCTACTGGGGATGTGTCCGCAACCAAGGTAGCCCTTGTCTGGACTCGAACCTGGGACCCTTCAGTCCACAGGCCGGCGCTCTATCCATTGAGCCAAACCAGTTAGTCTGGGTTGATCACTTTTGATGAAATACTGCATATAGAAGAATACTATTGACAATATGAATAATGTAGACAACATAGTTTTTTCTTTTCAAATGTTTTTGTCAAAATACTTGCATGTCCAGAGTACTTTGAGTTTTGTTAATCTGAATCTGCAAGTATTCAAGAATTCTGAATGTATCTTTCCTGGGGAAAATGTTATCATTTGATTCACAGTGATGTAGAATATAAAATGATAATTAAGTCTACTGATTACTTTTTATTGTGTTTGAAGGGACATATACAAAGTTATTACTGAAATAAGTAAAAGTTGTAATGAATTGACATTTGGCTGGAGGCAGCTAATTTGAATTGATTGCTCATTGTTTATTGATTCTTGGCTTTTATTTATTTTTTATTTTTAAAATATATTTTATTGATTTTTTACAGAAAGGATGGGAGAGGTATAGTTAGAAACATCGATAAGAGAGAAACATCGATCAGCTGCCTCCTGCACACTCCTTACTGGGTATGTGCCCGCAACCAAGGTACATGCCCTTGACCGGAATTGAACCTGGGACTCTTCAGTCCTCAGGCCGATGCTCTATCCACTGAGCCAAACCGGTTAGGGCTGATTCTTGGCTTTTAAAATAGCACTTTACAGAATTATTTTGAGCCTTTCATCTTCATTATATAATGTTCCCCATATTATTTCCTAGTAGATTTTTTACTAGGTTTATTGGATGGAAATAATAAAAAATGTCTTTTAAACTGGAAAGATTGCTACTAAACCATGTTTCTTTCTTTATTTTAGTGAACTTTTGGAGAAACTGTGTGTGTCATTGTATGATGTCTTCAGGCCATTGATCATTCATGTTATTCACTTAGAGACGCTTTCAGAACTTTGTGGGATTCTTAAAAATGAGGTGCTGGAAGATCATGTACAGAACAATGGTAAATGATAAGTAAGAGTGATAATTTCAAAGGCTTTTATATCTGTGGCTCAGTGAATTTGAGAAAGATTAGTTCTTTCTCCCTGTACCTTTCTACCTATATGAACTTAATATTTTTGAAGCCTGGGCTGATGCCTTATCTCTTTCTGAATTAAGGTGTACCTTGTTCTGTGACTAAATGTACAAATTGAATGGGGAGAGCATTTTAAAATCTGAACAAAATTAGTAATAAAATAACTATAGTTACTTTACTTTCTGGCATCTGAAATCCAGAGAGAACGGACCTCAGCTTTGGTTTATGCATTTTTAGTGCACAGTTACCAGAATACATAAATTGACTATATTGTATACTGTCCTCCTCCCCCCATCATTGATTTTCTAGAGAGAGTGGGAGGGAGGGGGGAAAGGAGAGAGAGGAGGAGGAGGAGAAGAAAGAGAGAGAGAGAGAGAGAGAGAGAGAGAGAGATGTGAGAGAGAGATGTGAGAGAGAGACATTGTTTAGCTGCCTTTTACTCTCACACACAAATGTGCCCCAGAGAGAGAGAGATGAGAGAGAGAGATGTGAGAGAGAGACATTGATTAGCTGCCTTTTGCACTCACCCAGGAATGTGCCCCTGAGAGAGAGAGAGATGAGAGAGAGAGATGTGAGAGAGAGACATTGATTAGCTGCCTTTTGCACTCACCCAGGAATGTGCCCCTGACCGGGAATCAAACCCTCGACCTTTTGGTGCGAGGGCTGATGCTCTAACCACTGCGCAGAAACGGTCAGGGCTATATTGTATATTCTTGATTAAAAAACAGGAATTATTTCAGCATACATACATAATAATGATTCATCTTTTTGAAATTATATATATATATATATATATAGCTATTCTCTAAATCAGATTTGTTTTATACATGTGATACACTCCTCAATATTTGATTTGTCAAACGATTTTCCTAATGATACATAGGTACCTTTAAAAAAATACCCTTCAAGTAATCATTTTACTGGCAGAAATTATTTGACTTTCCTTAGGAGACACTGGAGGTTTGTTACTCTTCCAGAGTTTCTTATTCTACTGCATTTACTTCATTCAAAGACATACATGTTCTCATTTTTTTTGAACTTTTTTTTTTAGTTTATTTGAGCCAAATATAACATATGTTGGCAATCAAGATCAAATGCTCCAGAGAATAACAGTTTTGCAGTTTCTTTTATGCATTTAAGATTAAGGAGGGCATTTTCTTACATTTTAATGCTTCTGAATTAAAGATGATTTTTAAAATTAATGTGAATATTTATGTGATTGTGCAGTGTCTTCAACTCCTCAGCATTCGGAAGCTGTTACTGAATTACTGGTGTGTCTTAACATTGATGGCATCTTAGAAATGAAGAAATTCTATATAAAATCATATCTCATTTTATTTTTAAATCATTTTTCTTTGTGAAAATATTAACAAGTCATTTAATATCTGTGGGACCCAATTTATTTGTAAAATGGGGATGATAACCCAATTAATAAGTTGGCTTAGCTATCTCTTAGGATTGGTCTGAAGCTGTATGAGATAACTTAAAAAGTACAAAACACTTTAAAAGTCAGATTTTATTATTCATACATATTAATAATAGAAATAATTTCACAGAGTCCCAGGAAGAAGATGGAAGGGCAAAGTTATTTCCCAATTATAAATTTAAGGAAATTGAAAGACATTTATTAAATATTTTAAGGTCATTGAGTCACACTGAAATAGAGTAGATATATATAACCTCAGACCATGATGCAAGTGGTTCATACTGTTACTAGATAATTTAGTAATATATTTACTTATTTAAAGAAAGTATTTTTCTAAATCTGAAAGAATGGGTGATTGTACTTTTTTTTAAATCAGCTGAACAACTAGGGGCATTTGCAGCTGGAGTAAAGCAGATGTTGGAAGATGTACAAGAGCGGCTCGTCTACAGAACCCACATCTACATTCAGACAGACATCATTGGCTACAAGCCGGCTCCTGGAGATCTGGCATATCCTGATAAGTTAGTAATGATGGAGGTGGGTTCTCCTTACTGATCTCATCCCTACCCCTTCGCTATTTTCAGGATTTTTCTTTTAAGTTCTCAAAATGTCAAATCAAGATAAACCTGCCACAAAATCATCCTATATAATAAAAGCCTAGGTGACGCAATGCCCTCGCGTGACATCATCACAAGATGGCTACCAGAAGATGGCCACCACAAGATGGCCAGCAGGGGAGGGCAGTTGCGGGCGATCAGGCCTGTAGGGGAGGGCAGTTGTGGGCGATCAGGCCTGCAGGGGAGGGCAGTTACAACATACACAAAAAACAGTTTCAGTATTGTACCACCAATACCATAACAAACTTACTGAATTCAAGATTTTTGTACTTCTTTTTGTCCTTAAAATATATCCTACTAAGATATGCAGGATGGGGCAAAAGTAGGCTTACAGTTGTGACTATGCGAAATAGGGTTTATTCTTGTATTATTATTTATTGTATTATTACTTATTGGCCAAATGAATAACTAACTGTAAACCTACTTTTGCCCCACCCTATACAATCAGATACTGTCAGCTATAGATCTGAAGATTTTACTTACGAGCTAATCTCCTTAGACTAGAGATTTTGCCCATTAATGTTGTCGTTTGCCTGGCATGGGGGAACTGTAGACTCAGAGATCTAGGTTCAAATTCTAGCTCTATCAGTATCTGTTACTTAGCTTCAATGTATGTTTCATTATTTGTAAAATAGGCATAATAATACTGATCATGGAGGGTTGTGAGAGTAGAGATAATGTCTAGAAAGCCCTTAACTTAGTAGTCATAGTAGACAGTGGCTGTTATTGTTTAACCTTTAAAATATTTAAAAACAACATTTGATTGAAAGTTTATGAGTAAAGTATTCAACTCATCAGTTAAAGTTAAATTTTAATGTTTTCCAGCTTTATTGAGATACTAGAGGCCTGGTGCATGAATTCATGCACAGGTGGGGTCTCTCAGGGTGGCCTGTGGAGATTGGGCCCCAGCTCACGCCCCCAGCCTCGCAGTCTTGTAGCCAACCTGGTACCCAGCCTTTGCCTGGCACCGCCCCCTCACCTACTCCATCATCCCGCCTGTGGGGCGATCAGTTGGGGCCAGGGGCTCCCTGCCTGGCTCCCTCAGTGCCTGGGAGCCAGGCAGTGGCCCTGCCCCTCCTGCCCGCACCCTGCCACTGGTCACTGTCTGCTGGGTGATGGGTGGGGCCATCAGCCCCATGCTTTCACCTGCCTTGACCTTGTGCCACCCACTCACCTGCTCCACCATCCTGCTGTGGTCCTGCTCTCATCAGGGCCCATTGGGGCCAGCAGTGCCTCCACTGTCACCCGCTGCCAGCACCATGTCGCTGACTCCCGCCATGTTCCGTGCTGCCCCCCTGGTGGTCAGCGCACGTCATAGTGAGTGGTTGAACTCCCTGTCGAATGACCACCCAAGGGGACAATTTGCATATTAGGCTTTTATATAGGTCTAGAGGCCCGGTGCACAAAAATTTGTGCACTTGGGGGTGTGTGTCCCTCAGCCCCACTTGTGCCCTCTCACAGTCTGGGACCCCCCGGGAGATAACGACCC
>NW_006285996.1:509153-512345 GCF_000327345.1 Myotis davidii
TTAGGGGCTGAGGGCCTTTTTCAGGCTGGCAGGTGACTGAAGTTCCCAACCTCTCTTTTTTTTTAAATTTTTTTTTCAGGGATTTATTCACCTTCTATGCTGTATCTGGAGCTGAGAGCCAGCTTTAGCTCTGTGGCTCGGCTCCAGCTCTGAGACCTCAGCTGCTGAAAGCAGGTATCTGGGTTTTGTTTAGCTTCTATAATTGAAACACTGTTGCAACTCCAGCTCTGAGGCCCGGCTGGCTGAAAGCAGGTTTCTGAGGATTGTTTAGCTTCTATAATTGCAACATAGTTGCTTAGAGTGCAACTCAAAGCTGGGCAGCGGCAGGCAGGGAACCTTGGCTTCCTCCATCACTGGAGCAAGCAAGCCTCCTGTTTACTTCAGCTGCCTGGCTGCCGGCCGCCATCTTGGTTGGCAGTTAATTTGCATATCACCCTGATTAGCCAATGGGAAGCATGTCAGAGGTATGGTTAATTACCATGTTTGTCTGTTATTAGATAGGATAATTGACATATAACATTGCATAAATTTAAAGTGTACAACATAATTATTTGATATATGTATGCAGTGTGAACTGTGTACCACAATAAGGTTAGTTAACACATCCATCACCTCACATAGTAACAAATATTTTTTGTGTGTGTGTGGAGAGAACTTTTAAGATTTATCTTAGCAACTTTTAGATATAAAATACAGTATAATTGAGTAATAGTTACCATGCTGTACATTAGATCCCCAGGACTTATTTATCTTACCACTGGAATTTTTTACCCTTTGATTATCTTCCCTCATTTTTCCCATCACCTGCCCCCCCACCCCTGGCAGCCTATCTATTCTCTGTTTCTATTGAGTTTGAGTTATTTACGTGGAATCTAATGAACAAAATAAACTGATGAACAAAATAGATCCAGAGACATAGAAACATGGAACAGACTGACAAATCTCAGAGGGTAGGTGGGGGTGGGTGGGTAGGTAGGGAGAGATTACCCAAATAATTTATATACATAACCCATGGACACAGACAATAGTGCAGTGAAGGCCTGGGGAGGGGTGAGGGTGGAGTGGAAGGGGGTTTGTGGGGAATAAAAAGGGGACATCTATAATACTCTCAACAAGAGAGATAAATTTTTAAAAATAAAGAAAAAAAAAGACATTTGGCTTTTTGGTAAAGGTGAGATTTGATTGTCTGCTTTTTGGGATTAAAATTTATTTGAAGGGAGTTGTCCTCACAGGTTCCCTATAAGAAGGTTACTATTTCTTAACTTATTAAAACAAATTATTTAATCTAGTTTGTTTGAAAAAATATTTAAAGTAAAATACATTTTAAAAAGCAGTAGAATAAAGGTTATCAGTAGCTTGGTTACTTTATTTGAAAGCTTCCAAAGGAAATTTTGGTGCTAGTGAGTTTGAAAATGTCCCTTGAAATAATTTTGCTAAGTCATCACGTTTTTAACATATTTTAAAAAATGTAATCTTAAGTTTGCTACGTTTATAAACTACCCTTTTTTAATTATCATTGGTTTATATCAGGAGTGTTGATAGCCTGAAATCGATTTGTCTATGAGAAGTACATTAAAGTCTATTTCTTCCTAAGTGTATCCCATATTTATCAGCATAACTTTTGTTACCAAGTGGTAACAAAAATATTTTTAATATTTTTTAAACATTTTATTTTTATTGATTTTAGAGAGGAAAGGAGAGGGAGAGATAGAAACAGCAGTGATGAGAGAGACTCATTGATTGGCTCTCTCCTGCACACCCTCTTCTGGGGATCGAGTGTGCAACCCGTACATGTGCCCTTGACGAGAATTGAACCCGGGACCCTTCAGTCCTCAGGCTGACGCTCTATACTGAGCCAAACCATCTAGGGCTAGAACAGTTTTAGATTTATATAAAAATTGAGAAGATACTACATAGAGTTTCAGTATACCTACACCCATTTTCCTCTGTTAATTAACATTTTACATTAGTGTGGTACATTCGACAGTTAATGAACCAGTAATAAATAATACATTGGTATTAACTAAAATCCATAGTTATTCAGATTTCATTAGTTTTTATCTAATGTCTTTTTCTGTTCCAGTATCCCAGTTATAATACTGTGTTACATTTATTTTTCATATCTTCTTAGGCTACTCTTGGCTGCGACAGTTTCTCAGACTTCCTTTGTTTTTGATGACTTTTTCACAGTTTTGGGGAGAACTTGAGTATTTTGTAGGTACTCCTCTATTGGAATTTGTCTGATGTTTTCCTCATGATTAGACTGGTGTTACAGGTTTTTCAGAGGAAAATCATAGAGGTGAAGTTCCATTTTCAACACATCATATCAAGGGTAAATACTATCAATATGACTTATCAACTGTAGACATTGACCATGACCACCTGGCTGAGATAGTGTTGTCAGGTTTCACTGGAAAGTTACTCTTTTTCCTCCTTTGTCATACTGTTCTCTTTGGCAACAGTTGCCAACCGGTAGTCCGCGGACCACTGGTGGTCTGTGAGGTCTGAAAGATGGGCGACCGCTGCTCTTTGGAAGGAAGCTTTATGTGCAGGCCTACTTAAGGAGTGGGACGTTATGCTCTATCTACTTCCTGGAGGGCAAAGTATCTATATAAAAATTATTTGGAATTTTTCTGCAACGGATATGTATTTATTTATTCAATCACTTGATATCAGTATGGACTCATGGGTATGGATTTTATATTTTATATTATAGTCCACTGCTACTTTATTTTGTTTCTCAAATAGTTCCATTTTTGGTCATTGGGAGCCCCCTTCCCTCTTTTTTTTATTGACTAAAGTTTTACATAAGTCTCCCTTTTCCCCAATTGACTGCCCCAGTGTCTGTGTCCATTGGTTATGCTAAAATATGCATGCATACAAGTCCTTCGGTTGCTTTCTAACCCCTCCCCCTCCTGCCCCCCACCCTCCCGGCCTTCCCGCTGCAGTTTGACAATCTGTTTGAGGCAGCTGTGCCTCTGTATCTATTATTGTTCAAAAGTTTAAAATGGTCTCTATTATCCATGAATGAGTGAGATCATGTGGTATTTTTCCTTCATTGACTGGCTTAATCACTTAGCATAATGCTCTACAGTTCCATCCATGCTGTTGCAAATGATAAGAATTCCTTCTTTTTTACAGCAGCATAGTATTCCATTGTGTAGATGTACCACAGTTTTCTAATCCATTCAT
>NW_006285996.1:513395-513860 GCF_000327345.1 Myotis davidii
TAGATTGCTTTGGGTAGTATGGACATTTTAATGATGTTGATTCTACCAATCTATGAACATGGTATGTTCTTCCATTTGTTTATGTCTTCCTCTATATCTTTTTTCAATGTCCTGTAGTTTTTTGAGTACAGGTCTTTTACCTTCTTAGTTAAGTTTATTCCATGGTATCTTAATTATTTTGGTGCAGTGGTAAATGGGATTTTTTTTTCGTTTCTCTTTCTGTGAGTTCATGATTGGTGTACAAAAAGGCCATAGTTTTCTGGGTGTTAATTTTGTATCCTGCTACATTGCCGAATTCATTAGGTCTAGTAGTTTTTTGATGGAGTCTTTGGGGTTTTGTATGTATAGTATCATGTCATCTGCGAATAAGGACAGTTTTACTTCTTTTTCAATTTGGATGCCTTTTATTTCTTCTTGTCTGATTACTATGGCTAGCACTTCCAGTACTATGTCGAACAGGAGGAG
>NW_006285996.1:514801-524423 GCF_000327345.1 Myotis davidii
ACACCACAGGTTAACACCACAGGGTAGGGCAGTGATGGCGAACTTATGACACGCGTGTCAGAGGTGACACACGAACTCATTTTTTTGGTTGTTTTTTCTTTGTTAAATGGCATTTAAATATATAAAATAAATATCAAAAATAGAAGTCTTTGTTTTACTATGGTTGCAAATATAAAAAAATTTCCATATGTGACACAGCACCAGAGTTAAGTTAGGGTTTTTCAAAATGCTGACACGTCAAGCTCAAAAGGTTCGCCATCACTGTGCTATAGGGTGTTGGTGGTTCTGGGACTTCTCAGCTGACATAGCAAAGAAATATATGTGTGTATACACCAGCCCATTCTTGTTGCTCCAGATTTTCACCAGCATTTTAACTTAAACTGTTTCAGTGCTTAGCCTGACAAGTGTGTGGTGATAGGTATGTTTGTCTTAAAGCTAATAGGCTTGAAACATGCCAGCCTATTTAGTTTCATGCTGTTACTTATTGTTTAATAATGGTTTCCTAAACTTTCTTTCTTCTGACTTCTATTTAAATTTATAATATTTTGGGTAGTTATATTAATTATTTATATATTACTTTAAAAAATAGTATGTAAAATCAGCCCTATTGGGATCAGGTATATGGTAGGTTAGGGCACATGGTATTGGGATTGTTTTTTTCCAGCTTTTATTATTCTGCAGGTTTGTAGTAGAAATTATCTTTTGGTGTCTGGGGATTGCTAATAGTAACTCCAGGGAGCAGATGGATAGTCCATTTGCAGGAGTTACCTTGATTCTTAAGGCCACAAAGTGGATATGGTGAGGACTATGCATGTTTCTCAGCCTGATCTGTGCTCTCTCCCATTCCTCCCTCCCTTGTTTTCTTTATGATATTTTAAATTTGAATACTTTGTTTCTGAACTTAAAGTTGAAAATTATGTTTCTTATATGAATCTTGTATATTCGAGCTCTTACTGGGTATCTTGTAGAGTTCTGAAATTAGTGGTTCAGAAAAGGCTAGGTATGTGCTTTTGAGAACAGAGACACAGTATATACTAATTTAATTTTTTCCATGTTTTGTTTTGGTACAGTTCTCTTAACTAGTCCATTTATTTATTAGTATTTCTTACTTTATAGAAATAGTTATGTTCATATTGCCAAGCAGCTGAAAACTACACTTTAATGTTTCTTCCGATTTCTCTATGTAGGAAATTGCACAGAGTTTAAAAGATGAACAGAAGAAGGTACCTTCAGAAGCTTCATTTTCAGATGTTCGGTTAGAAGAAACAGAGTCTAATAATCTGAGAAAATCTGGTATGTTATAATATTTTAGCTTCCAACTTTTATGTATTCATTTGAAAAACTTTGATTGAGGACTTGTCATATCCCAGGCATGAAAAACAGCTTGTGATTTTGTGGAGCCCACTCTTTAGTGGGGAAAGATGGACAACCCACAGACATACTAGTAATTCAGTGGTGACAGGCTAAAGGGCACTCTTAGACCATGGAAGAGGACCATCAAAATTATGAAGGGGAAAAAAATTATGAGGGGAGATGAAATTTGAGTGCAGGAAGGTTGGTTTGGTGAGAGGTGTGGTGTCTGAAAGCTGTAGTGTTTATAAAGATGAGTGTGAGAAAGCCAGGTGAAGTAAGGTTAAGATAGAATGGGATGGAGGGTGGCATGTGGGATTGGAAGACTGTGGCTGCTCTGGAAAGCCAGTGCCTGGGACTGGGGTAGAAAAAAGTAACGGAAATGTAGGGGATATCTTGGACTTGGATTATGCAAGGAGCAAACTTGTCCAATAATAATCCTGGGTAAGGCATCCTTTCTCCCCACCCCTAGATGTAAAGGTAACGCTAACGCTCAGCTCTCCATAGTACAGGCTGTGAGTGGGGGACACTGAAACTTCATGGACTTTAAAGACCCCCAGCTGCTCCCAAATCCCCAGGTTTAGGGCATTATGAACACATTGCAGACGGATCATGAGAATTCTTGCTTCATATTACACAGTGTTTTACAAAGTATCATACTTTAAAAAGATACTAGCTTGTAAGAACATGTAATAAATAACTTCAAAATGCCATGGGTATTTAATTTTAAAGCGTGCCTTTAACATTTATGTAAAATGTTTTTTTGCACTCGTTCAATAGAAACTTATCTGGCCACGTGGTAAAGCTAGCAATAAACTACTGTCCCGCAATGTGTTAAGTATTCTGAGTCAACTCTATAAACAGTTGGTACCCCAAATCCAGGTTGCTGAGCAGCTTGGGTATTCCCCAAACCAGCGGTCGCCAACCTTTCAGACCTCACGGACCACTGGTGAGGTGGTCCCCAAACTATTTTATTATGCTTGCTAGGAAGAGAGACCCACAGGGGGTTGGAATTTTGTCCTCTGAAATAGAATCTATGCCACGTCCTAGTGTACCTCTTGGTACCAGTATATATCTTGGTGCTAGTGTATATCTTAGTCCTAGTATACACCTTAATCCTAGTAAATCTCCTCAAGAGTTATTGGAGAGACTAGAATACATTTTTGTCTTACCAACGCTGGCCTTGTATGTGTTCCCTTCCCCCCACAAAAGCCTATTCTTTAACTGATACCTGGCTTTATAATAAGGTATTGTTGGCAGAACTGTAGAGACTGGTTAGGAGGTTGTTTCTTTTGAAAGAAAGGTGGTTTGAACCAGGGTGTGATGGGGATGAAGAGAAGTGTATAGATAAAAGATGTGGTTGAGGTTTGAATCAATAGAATTTGATGACACTCTAGGTGTGGGGCTGAGGAAGATTGAGTAAGGTCCATATGGAACAACACAGAGCATCTGTGCTATATGGATCTAGGACTGTGTTGTCCAGTATGGTAGCCACCTGGCATGAAATATGTGAAATATGGCTAGTCTGAATGTGGACAAGTGCATAAAATACACACCAGATTTCAAAGACTTAATATAAAATGAAGAATGGAAAATATCTTATTAGTAATTTCTACATTGATTGCATGTTACAATGATTATATTTTAGATATATTGGATTAAGTAAAATGTATTAAAATTAATTGCTCTTGTTTCTTTTTACTTTTTCCCCTCTAGCATTTAATGCCACATTTATGGCTCACATTATATTTCTGTTGGAAAGGCTACTCTAGAGCTATAAAGAGGGTGACTGGTTTAGAGATAAAGATTGAGGTAGTTGATCACCCCAGGACAGAGAGTAGAGTAATAATAGCAGGTCTGGG
Source organism: Myotis davidii (assembly GCF_000327345.1). Lineage (NCBI taxonomy): Eukaryota > Metazoa > Chordata > Mammalia > Chiroptera > Vespertilionidae > Myotis > Myotis davidii. The sequence continues at coordinate 518,014 of NW_006285996.1, forward strand.
GAGGGTGTCTCAGCAGATGCTGACATTAAGGAGCAAATGGAGGTAGAGGAATGTTATGGGCTCACTGAGAAAGAGTAGCCAGAGCGGTCAGAAGCAGGCAAAGGTCTAGTGCAGTGATAGCGAACTTTTTGAGCTCGGCGTGTCAGCATTTTGAAAAACCCTAACTTAACTCTGATGCTGTGTCACATAGAAATTTTTTGATATTTGCAACCATAGTAAAACAAAGACTTATATTTTTGATATTTATTTTATATATTTAAATGCCATTTAACAAAGAAAAATCAAAAAAATGAGTTCGCGTGTCACCTCTGACACGCGTGTCATAGGTTCGCCATCACTGAGTCTAGGGTGTGATTGAAGCCAAAGGAGGAGGAGTCGACAGTGTATTTTGAGTAAACAGGTGAAAAATAGAAAATCACGAAGATGTTGTGGTCAGAGAGTAGGATTCTAAGATTTAACAATTAAGAGGTGAGGTAGTTTGGAATATAATAAGAAAGTCTGTAGAAAGTGATTTTGAAACAAAGTCAAGAAAATCTGTGCGGTAGGTCATGAGGGATGGAAGTGAAGATCTTTGGAGTTGGGAAGGTCTATAAATGATACCGCTTAAAGCATGGAAGGCAAGCTGTCAGACAAACTAGCTTTGACTAATATTCCTGTTTAACATTGCTTTGTTTGTTTGTCATTCCCTGACCTCCATGAATTCCCACTTGCTCCCATGTGACTATATATAGATCTGCCTCCTTTTTAATGACTGCACGGTATTCTGTAACGTGTATACTGTTCACCTACTCCATAAAGATTATTGATCACAGTTTGGGAAAAGCAATTAGGTTGAGTATGTGAGAGCACACATGAATACATACATCCTATATAATAAAAGCCTAATATGCTAAGTGTCTGACCATTCGTTCAACTGTTCGACCAGTTGCTATGATGCGCACTGACCACCAGGGGGCAGATGCTCTGACTGGTAGGTTAGCTTGCTGCTGGGGTCCAGCCAATCGGGACTGGGTGAGACAGGCCAGACAAGCCTGGAGCCCTCCTGTGGTCCCTCCCCGGCCCTGATTGGCCCCGATCAGGACTGGGCGAGATTGGCCGGACACACCCTGGACAAAACCAGCACCCGGCTGGTTTTCGCCCAATCCCCGCAGGCCAGGCTGAGGGACCTCACTGGTGCACAAATCCATGTATCAGTCCTCTAGTATGTACATACTGTATTAAATCTTATCTGTCACTGTTTTAGGTTTCTTATGGCATTCTTGATTGAAGATGAGGTTAGAGCAAGTGGATGCCTCCAGCTAATGGTAGCTAATGAGAACAGTTTATAGTTGCTGTGTAAATAAGACAAATCTACATGTGAGTGTAATGTGATTTCTTTTGCATTTGGGTTTTTAGGTTCAACAGAATCCCTCACTCCTAGACCACAGACCACAATTTCTCCAGCAGATCTTCATGGAATGTGGTATCCTACAGTTCGACGAACTCTTGTCTGTCTCTCTAAATTGTACAGATGCATAGATGTACGTGTAAATTGCTTTATCCTTATCTGTACTATAAATTGCTTTCATATATATCTGTATATATTATTATTTTTTGGTTAATCCTCACCCGAGGATATTTTTTCATTGATTTTTAGGGAGAGTGGAAGAGAGAGGGAAAGACAGAAAAAACATCGATGTGAGAGAAACACATCGATTGGTTGCCTCCTGCACAAGCCCTGACCAGAGCCCAGGCCAGGGAGGAGCCTGCAACTAAGGTACGTGCCCTTGACTGGAATCAAATCTGGGACACTTTGCTCCGCAGGCTGATACTCTCTCTATCCACTGAGCCGAACTGGCTAGGGCTAGAAATATTTTTTAAAAATCTATTTTTAATGATTTCAGACAGGAAGGGAGAGGGAGAGAGAGACAGAAACATCAATGATGAGAGAGAATCATGGATCAGCTGCCTCCCGCACACCCCACACTGAGGATTCAGGCATGTGCCCTGACCTGGAATTGAACCTTGTGGTTTATAGGTCATCACTCAACCACTGAGCCATGCCAGCTGGGCTCATTAGAAATATTTTTAAAGTGTATTTTAAGATCTTGATACAGTAGTTTGTTTGGTATTAGAATCATATGGGTTTTTTTTTTAGGTAAAATTTAAGATCAATAATTTAAGAATTCTTAACCTGAGCATTCTGTAGACCCTTAGACTCCACTATTGGGCTCTGGGCAGTCTGTGAACACCTTGATGTTGTGGGTAAAATTGTGTATGTATGCTTGTATTTGTGTTTTTCTGAGGAGAAGGGCTATAGCTTGTATTGATTCTCATAGGAGTCTGTAATCACAAATAAATTCAGAACTACAACTTAATTCATTTGTCTTAGTTTGTAGGTGAAGAAAAAGAGATGTAGAAAGTTAAGTGATCTGTCCAATGTTACATAGATATAATATACATTTAGTATTTAGATTAAATATTAAATGCAACTACTTTAATTTAGTTTTGCACTCAGTTTAAGTCACTTTCCTTAACAAGTAGTATTAAGACTACATATTTTTCTAATCATGGACTGATTTTAGTTATTTGCTGAAATTAGCAGTACCCTCTCCCCCCTACTTTTTTTTTTTTTTTCCAGCACCAGCTGATACTGTGCATTCATTTCAGGTAACAGTTACTTTAAGCATTTCAGATTTTGATTATCAGTCCCTGAAAGATCAGATTTGTCTACAGTTATTTATGGCTAGTGTTTGTTGCTGAACCAAAATAGTTTGTAAAATTCAGTGTTTTTAATTTTTATTGATTTTAGAGAGTGGGAGAAGGCCGGGGGGGGTGGGCGGGGGGGAGATAAGTGAGAGAGAAACATTGGTTGCCTCCCACACAGATTAGGGATTGAACCCGAAATCTGGGTATGTGCCCTGACCGGGAATTGAACCTACCACCTTTTGGTGGATAGGACCAACTGAGCCATACCAACTAGGTCAAAATTCAGTGGTTTTAATTCATTAAAAAAAATTAATTTGATTGTTATAACCCAAATAGCATATAGAGAAGTTACTAAATACAAGTCATGTAGTTGTTGTCCAGATGCCTCTGTTTCTTAAGTGTATGGGTCAAAGGGATATGTGCCTTCCTCTCACTATGAAGATGCTCCATCTCAGCGTAGGCCTGACAAAGTTGCACAGCTGTTTCATTGGCTCAGTATAGCACACGCTACTCAATATCTATTGTAAACGGCACAGTTACTGGGTTTTTTGCTTGGAGATTTTGAAATTCAACCATGAAGTGCCTTTTGCCCAGTTTTGGGACTTTTAGAGGTGAGGCCAGGTCTCCTCTACAGAGTACAGAGTTAGATGTCTCAGCCTTTTTGCCCAGCTGATGAGGTCTCTTCCAGAGGGAGGTTTGGACACTGGCATTACTTTTCCCCAGGTTCCCCAGTAGGCGTGTTGAATGATGGTATTATGCTGGGATTCTGAAACGTCCTACAGTGGAGCCGGGCTCCCAAGGGAAATGTGCAGGGGGTATATTCCACACAGAACCCATTGTCATCACAGGCCCTAGTGAAGCCTCTTAAGTCCTTAACAGGGATTTTAGCCAAACAGCAGGTAGGCCCGAGGACACCGCTGTGCCTGCATTTACTTTATGCCCTAGGCCTGCCTATTATTTTTTCACCTGGCTACAATCAATCTTATCCCTCTCTATCTTACCCATCAAAGGCGAGGAAAGAAAAATCCAGTCAAAACCCCATGAAGGCTGAGTAGGGGAAAGAGAGGGTCTTCAGTCTTCCTTAAAGTAGGGTCGGTGACCTAGCAAAGGGAGCCCTAATCTCTTCTTACTACAGCAACATGGATACAGAAGAGAGGGACCAAAAAGACCATAGCATAAAGAATGAGACCAGGGCCCAGGACTGTGGCCTAATAAATTTTTTTCTCATACTCACCTATCTCAAGTCCATCTTGGGTGGAATGGATACAGGGAGGGAAGCAAGGATACTGACACGCGTCCCTGCCCAGACCAGCATGCCACACCTCTGGGAAGATAGAGAAATGACAGAATTAAGTTAAGAATCATAAGTTAATGGTGGTGGGTGGGTGCATGTATGCATGGCCCAAGGACACAGACAACAGGGCAGTGAGGGCCTGGGGTGTGGGGAGGGCAGGCTGGAGGGAGTCAATGAGGGAAAGAAGGGGACATGTAATACTTTCAACAATAAAGATTAAAAAAAAGGAATCTTGTTTAACATTCTATTTTGTAACCTGATTTTTAAAACTTAATTATATTTTATAAGATTACATGACCTCCTTTAGCATTTTTTTTGATTTCATGCACAGTGTTCTATAATTTAGGTTTACTAGTATTTTATTTGTCAGCCTCTTCATTATTGAACATTTAAGTTATTTCAGTTTTTTGTTCTTTTAAATAATACTGTGATGAAGAGCTACATACATGACTCTTACAATACACTATCCGTTAATTACTTGGGATAAATTTTTAGAAGTAGATTTACTGAGGGTTTGTTTTAAAATTGGCTTTATAGATGTATTTTTTTAAATTTTTATTTTATTGATTTCAGAGAGGAAGGGAGAGGGAGAGACAGAGATTAGAAACATCAATGATGAGAGAGAATCATTGATTGGCTGCCTCCTGCATGCCCCTCACTGGGGATCAAGCTTGCAACCCAGGTATGTGCCCTGTCCGGAAATCGAACCTTGACCTCCTGGCTCACAGGTTGATGCTCAACCACTGAACCACGCTGGCTGGCTTGGCTTTATAATTTTTAAAAAACAACCTGCAACATGAGATCATATTGGAGTGAGAGCTCTATAAGGTCAGAACTATGTCAGCCTTGTCTCCCTACCACTGGTTGTGCTTCTAGCACCTGCACAAAGTTTGGCATGAAATAGGTGCTCTGGAAATATCAGGAAAGGGCCGCAGGAGTGTTTCGAGAAATGCAAATTACGAAACTTTGTGTTGGTCTAGAAAGGTTGATCTAGAATAGGAAATTCCAGGAGGAATGTTGCCAGTAATATAAATGATTCCAATCCCTCCTTGTACTCAACCTATGATCTTTTTTTTGTTTGTCAAGTGCTACAGGGTGATGTTTCTCTTTTATTTCACCAGAGGGCAGTGTTCCAAGGATTATCACAGGAAGCCTTGTCTGCCTGCATTCAGTCGTTACTTGGAGCATCAGAATCTATCAGCAAAAACAAGGTTTGATGAAGCGTTAGGTGAAACCTTGTTACCTATAATAATATTGGGGAATACAGCATTTATGTATAGGCACATACATATAAAGGCATTTTGGCAGGAGGATTTCTTTGATTAATGACGTAATTTTGAGAGAAGCTAGAATTTCATTGTAGTGCTAAATAAAGATGATACTGTGTAAGAGAACTCTAAGTTTGCTAAAGCACCAAAAATAATAATTAGGTTATAAATTCTATAGGATAAAAGTTTCTTGTTATAGCCTTAGCAAGTGGAGAGGTGCTGGATTGCTGTTTTCCTTAGAATGCCAAAACAGGGTTTTCAAGGAAACATAGCAAATTATAATCATACCTACAATGATGTTTTATTTTACATTGGTGTTTTAAATAGTTTAAATGGCCTCACTTGGAGGAAATCAGCCAGTTAGTTTGGAAGACAGGCAATTGTGGCTCATGGGCTATATGATAGAATTTGTTGCCATGACTTTGTGACTTACAGTTTTTAATCAGTAAGGGATATGGGGCTGAAAACAGCTGCCATGTGCTTCTTCCACGGCCCCTGAGATTTTTCCCAGAAGTACAGCATGGTTGAAAGTGTTGTTCTGCTAACTCTTCACTTAAAATACCACTGTCTACAGGGAGGGAGCTGTGGGGCTGTTTCCAGCTAAGATTTCTTTGCTGCTTGGAGTATTCAAACCTTGTTAACCTTTCTGGTCTTCCAGATTTATAAACTTGATTTCTAACTTCAAAGCTTTAGACAGATTTAAAAAAATATCTTCTCACAAAAGAGATTGGGACCCAGTTGCTAGGAAAGTTCTCCCTTTGTTTGTGACCACTATTGTTCTCCCATTTATGGAATGGGGAAGGAAATGACATGTTGATACGGGCACTACAAGAGGATGGAAAGTTAAGTTATAGACAGGCAGGTTTAAGTTTTTAAAAGTATTTCCAAGTCTGATTTTGATAATCCTCACCAGAGGATATTTTTTCCATTGATTTTAGAGAGAGTGGAAGGGACAGGGGGAGAGGGGAGAGAGATAGAAAGAGAGGAACATTGATGTGAGAAAGATACATTGATTGGTTGCCTCCTGCACATACCCCAACCACGGCCAGGGATTAAACCTGCAACCCAGGGATGTGCCCTTGACCGGGAATTGAACCTGCAAAACTTCGGTATGCTGGCCAACGCTCTAAACACTTAGCAGCACTGGCCAGGGCCATCTT
>NW_006285996.1:524826-527563 GCF_000327345.1 Myotis davidii
AGCCTTTTAGTAAAGAAGTTGTATTCCTGGGGCATAACTACCCATTATGACCTTCCTGGTTAGGATTTTATGATCAGATGATCCTGCAGTTACTTTCCATTGAACCCCCTTTCTTTTGTCCACAGTTCCCCCTTTTGGTTATAAATCAATCCAAAGGATGCATTGATGACCAACCTTTTGGTTGGACAGTGTAGTCTCACAGCGCAAGAAGGCTCATTCCTAAGAAGGCTCAGTGTCGATGTTCTCTTATTGGCTATTGGGGATGAGGCAATACCATAATCATGGGATCTGAGTGGAGGCTGAATTTTTCGCAAAAAAGGAAAGAACAGTTAAATGGAAGGTAGTTAGGTCATGTGGGCTTCATTATGAATAAAACACTGGATCATTTCTATTCTGTGAACTCTCATGTTTGAGTTTTGCCTAATTGCCAAGTTCTGTCTATTTTTCTGTATTTGGCATCTAGTATAACATTTACATAAGCCATGAAAAGAGTATAACAGTGATTTTTTAAAAAGTATTTTAATATCTCTATATATTTTTAGTTGATTTCAGAGAGAGGAAGGGAGAGGGAGAGAGAGATAGAAGCATTAATGATAAGAGAGAATCATCAATCGGCTACCTCCTACACGCCCTTTACTGGAGATTGAGCCTGTAACCCAGGCATATGCCCTGACTGGGAATTGAACTGTGACCTCCTGGTTCATAAGTTGATGCTCAACCACTGAACCATACTGGCTGGGCTTAACAGTGTTCTTATACATGCTCAGTCATCATAACAGTTGAACTATATACAAAAACATAAAGAACAAGTATAACTATTATTATTATTACTTTTTAAAGTTCTCACCCAAGGATATTTTTCCATTGAATTTTAGAGAGAGTAGAAGAGAGAGGGAAAGATAGAGAGAAGTATTGAGGTGAGAGAAGCTCATCGATTGGTTGCCTCCTGCACAAGCCCCGACCAGGGCCCCAGGCTGAGGAGGAACCTGCAACTGAGGTATGTGCCCTTGACTGAAATCAAACCCTGGACCCTTTGGTCCATAGGCCGACACTCTATCCACTCAGCCAAACTGGCTAGGGCAAATATACCAGTAACTATTATTATGACTAATATCATTAGCATACAAGTAGAGACAATCAAGCAAAATGGATCCTGAGTTCAACATCAGTCAGTAGGTGTACAGGTCTTGTTGATGTTTTGGAATAGCTGTCTGTCTCTGATGTTAGCAGCTTCTCATCCTTGAGGAGTCTTTGATGTCCATTGTAGGTGGAGGCGAGTGTCAGAGGTCAGTAGCTGTCCATTTATGGTTATGTTCCTAATAAATTCTCTTCCAGCGAGATTGGGGAGCGTCTTTATTTGATGTTCTTTCTAAAAAACAATATCTAAATCTTTGTCTCCTGGGAGCTCACTGTGAAAGGAAGCCGTTATCAACTTGGTATTTTCTTTAAGTGACTCTATCAAACCTTGGCAATAGCGTAAGATGTCTCTCAATAATGTCAGCTCATAGGTTCCTTTACCTGAGTTCAGCTTAAATGCACAATGACGCATAAAGGATTATAAAAAACAAAAAATGGGGTTTACCAGGGAGCTAGGAAAAGAATCAACCAGCCGTTGTGGGTTTCCTGTAGCCTCGACTACTAGTATATAATTTATGGTCATTGTTTACCCATATATTATACCCTAGAAGTTTTTCATCAATTATTTTACAATGTTTCTCATGCAATTTAACATAATAAACAAATCCTTTGAAGTGTTCCAGGGGCCCTTCTGGTACACTGCAAAGTTATTCCTATGTATATTGAGATTTTAACCCTTAAAACCTCAATTTTGAATGAAAATTAAGAAGTAAGCAATTTGCATTCTTTAGCTTAGCAGATTTATGAGGACATTTTATAACCTCTAGAAACATATTTCATAGTTTTGTAGAGCCCAGGTAAAATAAAGACATGTCTGTTTTACTTAAACCAACAAACTTAAACTAGCTTTTATTTACTAAGGATTAATTTTAGATATGTGAACATGAAAAGCATTTGAGTTATTTTCTGTATGTCTGAGAATTTTAGAATACCCAATCCCTACAAGCACTTGCTTTTAAGTCAATTTTAACAATACCATCCAGAGGTAGAAAATTATTTCACATTTACTACATATATAGACATACATAGACGGACACAGACAGAGAACAGTTGGATCCAAGTTTTGTTTTGGAGAAACTTATAATTTCTATCTGTCCTTGACAAGTCAAGTTCCAAATGACCTTTCCCCCCTTTTAAAAAAAATATGTTTTTATTGACGTAGAGAGAAAGGGAGAGGGAGAGAGAGATAGAAACATTGATGAGAAAGAAATATCAACATCTATTAGCTGCCTCCTGCATGGCCCCCATGGGGATTGAGCCTGCAACTGGCATGTGCCCTGACAGGAACTTGAACCAGGGACCTCTTGGTTCATGGGTCGATGCACAACCACTGAGCTACACTGACTGGCTCCCCTTTTAAAATAGGACAGGCATTTTAATACCTCAAAGGAATGGGTGGACACCTAAATGACATCATAGGTTGATCCATTTATGTAAATCCTCTTTTTGAAGCTTTGAGAGACCAATTAAGTATGCTTTCTATTCTTTCTGCCTAATTTTATAGCCGGCTTTTTCTAATTGTGAGTGCAAAAGATTAGAAGTATCAGAGGATCCTCATCTTGGCTATCTTAGTATTTTTTTTTTTTTTTGGAGTGACTTT
>NW_006285996.1:529004-534328 GCF_000327345.1 Myotis davidii
CTGCGCCTCCTCTGAGTGTCCGTATGCGTTACTCTTTCCTCCTAGTTGTAGGACTTCCACTAAGCCAGCGTTCCTGTGGGTCTGGGTGATGTCCGTTCCGTCTTTTAGTTTCACTTTTGAAGTGGTTGTTCGAGGCAGCAAACTCCGGCGTTAACCTATGCCGCCATCTTGGTTCTCGCTATCTTAGTATTAACAGGAGGCTGTTATAGGACTTGTTGGTCTCAGAGGCATGATTCCCCCTGTTAATTTTTTGTTGTGTTTTTTTGGTTTGTTTGTTTTGTTTTTGTTAATCTTCACCCGAGGATATTTTTCCATTGATTCTTAGAGAGAGAGGGAGGGAGGTGGGGAGAGAGAGACATTCATGTATTGCCACATCGATTGGTTGCCTCCTAAACAGATTGAGCCTGCAACCCAGCTTGACTGAGAATTGAACCAATGACATGTGGGCCGATGCTTTAACCACTTAGAAACACCCCCAAGGGCTGTTTTGTTTTTTTCTTTTTTCAAAAATGTTTTTATTGATTTTTAGAGAGAGAGGAAGGCCAAAGGCTAGAGATAGAAACATTGATGGGAGAGAAACATCGGTTGGCTGCATCCAGCATGCTTCCTACTGGGGATCGAGCCTGCAACCCAGGCATGTGCCCTGAGTGGGAATTGAACCAGTGACCTCTTGGATCATGGGTTGACCCTCAACCATTGAGCCACACCAACTGGGCTTTAAAATTTTTTTTTTATCTTCACCCGAGGATATGTTTTTATTGATTTTTAGAGATTTTTAGAACTATAAGAAGGGATGGAGGTAGTAAGGGAGGGAGGAGGGAGGGACGGAGGGAGAGAGAGAGAGAGAGAGAGGGAGAGAAAGAAACATCAATGTGAGAGAGAAACACCAATTAGTTGCATCCCATATACGTTCTTACTGGGGATCAAACCTGCAACCCAGGTATGTGCCCTGACTGGGAATCGAACCGTAACCTTTTGGTGTACAGGATGATGCTCCAACCAACTGACCCACCCAGCCAGGGCTCCCCTGTTCATTTTGAGATCTGTAAAGTCTGAACAAACTTCTAGGAAAAACTAGCCCTTATGTGGATGAGTCAAATGCAGGGAATATCCCTATAGGGACTACTTTACACCCTAGAGGAAATTTTTCTCAGGCAACCCCACAAAGTTTATTAGTCGCCTAAGAATACTCAAGCAAGAGCCAGAGAGAGGTTAACAGATGCTTTCCAAGGCACAGGCCCTTCTCTATCCCTTTTCTTGAGGTGAAATTGCAGGACACCCTGCCCTTCTTCCCAGGCTTCTCTGGGGTCAACTACACTACTGCACTAGGCGACTCCCGGCGTCCATCTCTGCCACTCTGGTTTCAGGGTCTGAACAACTGTCATCACCCCAATGGCTATTTGGGTTGGGGAAGCAAGTGTCCTTTCTCTTTTGGAGCTAAAGAGAGTTCAGTCTCTCATTTAACCAGGGAAGCTTTTGTTCACACCCTCAGTAAGCAATCTACCTAAAAAGCTGAGAGTAAAAAGCAGCACCCCATTTTCCCCTCTTACTTTAGTTATCTCAACCTTTACCACATTGAGGGTTTTCTAAGAACAGTTCAAATAAAGTGATAGCCTGCTACTTGAAGCAAGGAGGCCCGGAATTCTGAGAGAAACTCACCCAAGTTCATCCGATACCAAATGGGGAGCTGGTGGGGCACACTGGGCCCTTGCTTGTACCTTGCTTTGCACCAGGTCCAAATCTTCAGGTGCTCCTGGGTGGGCTTCTTTGGAATCCTGCTGACTATGTCAAGTAAATATTGATGAAAAGAAAACATCTAAATCTGTAGAGAATTTTTATAAGAGTTCATTTGAACCAAACTGACAAATATGCTGGAGAACCAGATCCCAATTCCTCCTCAACTTTTTAAAAAGTCATCAGTGAAAATGATCACTTAATGTCTAAGAGAGTTTTTTAAGACAAGAAATTGTTCTTGTATACTTAAATTGAGCATCTACTATATCATTAAACTAAAATGATACTGTTCTGGATCAGTAAAGTAAATTGAATCTATATTGTATTATTTTGTCCATTGAAGTTATTAGTTCTTTTTTATTTTATTTTTATTATTCTTTTTTAAACTTCACCCAAGGATATGTTTATTGATTTCAGAAGGAGGGAGGGAGGGAGAGAGAGAGAGCAACTTCAATTTGAGAGAGAAATATCAATTGCTTGCCTTCCCGAACTCACTCCCACTAGGGATTGAACCCACAACCTAGGTATGAGCCCTGACTGGAATTGAACCTGCAACCTTTTTTTGGTGTACAGGACGACGCTCCAACCAACTGAGCCACCTGGCCAGGGCTGGAGTTGCTAGTTCTTTTGAAAGGAGAGCAAGTATTCAAAATGTGCAGCATTCCCCACTTAGCTAATGCTCTGTTCCAAGTGCAAAGGTAGTTTCCATCAATCATACTTATGTGTGTACTTAGAAGGTGGGGAGAGGCCATAAAGGAGTCACTTTGTTTCACAGCCCCTTTATTATTTCCTTGTATAATATATAATATATAATATCCTATATAATAAAAGGCCAATATGCAAATTGACCAAATGGCAAAACGACCGGTCGCTATGATGTGCACTGACCACCAGGGGGCAGACGCTTAACCCAGGAGCTGCCCCCTGGTGGTCAGTGCGCTCCCATGGGGGAGCGCCGCTCAGCTAGAATCTGTGCTCACGGCTGACGAGTGCAGCAGTGGTGTTTGGAGCCTCTCCTGTCTCCATGACCTCGCTAAGGATGTCTGACTGATGGCTTAGGCCTGCTTCCTGCAGAGATTTGGGGGAGTGGGCCTATGCCGCCTGTTGGACATCCCTGAGGGCTCCAGACTGTGAGAGGGTGCAGGCCAGGCTGAGGGATGCCCCCTGGCCCCCAAGTGCGTGAATTTTGTGCACCAGGCCTCTAGTGTAGTATAATTTCATTGAAATATTTTCAAGGTAGGACTCTATTTTGAGGAGGAGCAATCAGCCTTGCTCTTGTTTTGTAGAGGCTCTTTTCTGAAGTGAGAGCTATGATTATTCACTCTTTGGGTCAGGGCTTTGAGAATTAAGGCTGAATCACAGACTCTTGTGGATGGGTCCTGAGAGGACAAAAGGAGATGCAGAGACTTTCAGGGTAAAGGTAGCCAGTGCTCTGTTGGTGGCAGGATAATCCAAAATGGCAAGCCCAATCATTGTACATTTGGAGGCTCCTTTTGTACTTTTGTATAAATATGAGTATTTCTGATGTTCTGGATTTTGAAACCACTTTGATCAAATAGTGAACGCTGCATTACTGAAGAGAAGCTAGAAAGGCATGGGAGGACGGAATTGTGCTCACACTTTGAACTTTTTATTTTACTTCCTGCTCTGTGCTGGTGTTCTCTTCTGCTTTCGCACCAAGTTAAAATACGTTTGACTTCTCCTTCTGTGTTGCTTTACAACCTTCTGTCAGATTTACTTTCTAGAATATGCTAAGTAGAGCTGGTAACAGTGTTAGTAACAGTTTGCAGCAAGGTTTTTCCAGATAATTCTAATCTGTATAATATGGGGAGAATTCATTGCACAACAAAGGAGTGTTGGTGCCATAAAGTTATGCTAAGAGTAAAAAAGGTTAGGGCTCATAAACTTAGGTTAATATTTATTAATAACATATGTATTTTATATGTGTATATTTTTATTTATCTGATAACATACATTTTCTGTCTTATTTAGACTCAGATTGATGGACAACTTTTTTTAATAAAGCATCTGTTGATTCTTCGTGAACAAATTGCTCCATTTCACACTGAATTCACCATTAAGGAAATTTCCCTGGACCTCAAGAAAACTAGAGGTACTTTATTGTCCTGGCTGGCACAGTTGGGTGTGTTCGACCTGTCCAAATGTATCAGCACAGGGTATAGGTTTATTTTATGTTCATCTGCAATTTTTTTGCATGCTGTGCTTGCTAAGCATGTCACTTGTTTATACTGAACTGAGCATCCTAATTACATCTAACTTGCTGTATTTCCTTTATGAAGGGAACTATATCTGAGCATTTCAGTTTGTAATATATCATTACCTCTCTTAGACTCTGCCACGTACTACCATAACCAGTTAAAAAATGAAAGATCAGTATAACAGCTACCTACAGTGTCAGCTAATTGGGATGGCTTTAAACATTGAGTTTGTCAGTCCATTAACATTCCCTGGGTAAAGGAAAGAATATTTATCTGAGTCTGAAAAAGTCGGGTTCTGTTTCTGGCTCAATATTTCCTGGCTCTTGCGTGATCTTGAATAGGTGTCTTAGCTTTCCTATGCCAGGTAAAATGAGCATACTCAACGTATCATGATACCTTTACCAGGTTATCAAATCAATTAAGATCATTAAGAATGAAAATATATGTAAACTGATGGTGTTTAATGTAAGTGGTGTTATTGTTAAATCAGTTGGTTGTTAAGTAATGTAGATAGGATCTTGAGTTGGTAATATAGGATCATTTTGGGAAAGATGCCTCATCTATCCTAATCATTTGTCTCTGAATTAATAAGTGATGATTTCTAAAAGATCAAAGTAGTTATTTTTTAAGATGTTGACTTTAAGCAGTGAAGAGTATACCACACATATCCTTCATTTTTCTTAATTACTTACAAAATTATCTAAACGTTATCTTTTCTTAATCATTTTCAAGAGAATTCAGCTCTAATAACTTAAGCCATTCATTTATGTGATGAATGAACTTCCCTCTTATGTCTTGGGGGAATTGAGAAAATTCAGTCACTCAAATTATTTTCTGTATTCTGTGATTCAGTGGAACTCCAAATATAGGATTTCCAAGGGTAGTAGTAGGTCGTTCCCTAATGACTGTGTCTATAAATTAGTAGACTTTATTTAACTCACCTGAGAACCAACGTGGTCTCATCATGAGTCATATTAAAACAGTTTGTTCTTATTTTTTCTTAATGCTCTTGTCTTTCCACCACAAAGAATGCTCTTTGGTTCTGTTGGAATTTGGATAGTAAACTTGTGTGTTATTCATATACTTGGTGATTTTTTTTTTTTTAAACAGCAGCCCAATTTTCTGGCTTTTATCCTCAGAGAATGCATAGTTTTTCTAGAGCTTATTCTCATCAGAAGCTTCTGTCTCTCAACCATTCTAGTGGATTTTCTTCTTTCTTTTCAGTGTGAGATGTGGGAATAGTGCTCTTAACCTTGAAGAATGCCAGGCACTGAGAGTCCTGACTTTATTGTAGTGGTGGGCTGATCTACTTTCTTTCACTTTTTAAAGTTCATAATTTGTTGCTGCTGGGTTCTAGTATAGATCCACTGA
>NW_006285996.1:535302-545867 GCF_000327345.1 Myotis davidii
CAAGGACATCACCTTGTTTCTTTTTATAGAAGCTTTTTGTTTCGAATTTTTAGATAAAAACTGCTTATAGCAGACCTCTGGTTACCTGTGTTACATTGAGAGTATCTGCATGTGGTCTGGGACTCTCACTTTTCCTAGATTAGCACCTGCATGGCAGTCCTGCTTATCAGGGCTTCCTGTTAAGTGGGTGAACTATTTTCCTCTTTGTTTTACATGCTATTTCTCCCTTCCCTTTGCACGGATAATTGAAAATTGATTTTGTATCATTGCATTGTGTTTTTTTGTTGTTGTTGTTAATCCTCACTGGAGGATATTTTTTCCATTGATTTTTAGAAAGTGGAAGGGAAGTGGGAGAGAGAGAGAGAGGAAGAGAGAAAGATCGGTGTGAAGGAGACACATTGATTGGTTGCCTCCCTCGTGAGTCCTGACTGGGGTTGAGGGTTGGGGATCATATCTGCAACCCAGGGACGTGCCCTTGATCAGGAATCGAACCAAAGACCCTACAGTGTACAGGCAGATGCTCTAACCATTTAGCAACATTGGTCAGGGCTCATTGCATTGTTAATCACCAGATATATGAGTTTATAATCATCTGTTTTTCTCTGTCTCCTAGCTAAAATCCATTAACTATCTAATGCCAGCCACTGAAAAATTTAGATCATGACTGTTTTGACTTTCCTGTTACAATCTAATCATCAAAAAAAAATTTAAGTGTTTTTACTAAGGACTTTCCTCATAAAGATGTTTAAAAAGTCTTGAAATTAACTTTACTTTATTGAGCCTTTACTGCTTGTCCAGACTTGTATTAGAAAACGTCATAAAAAGAATAGAAGTATCGCAGACTTTTCTCTCAACTTTACTTAACTAAGTCTTAACTGGGAGACAAGATGTGTCCTTGAAATGACCAGGAGATAACTAAGCAAATTGTTCATTAGTGACTTGTTGCAGGCATCAACACTAATACCTGAGCCTGAGGTAAAAACAGAATAGATTAGTTTTAAAAAACAATAATTACCAAAAAAAAACAAATATAGAAATGTTAAACCAGTCAAACTACTCTTTATTTATTGTTGGGGCATGTTACTGTTTAGTGGCTTTTAGTCTACTCATATCAAGTATTTGGGGGCGCGGGGCGGCGGGTGGGGGAGGGAGAGAGAGAGAGAGAGAGAGAGAGAGAGAGAGAGAGAGAGAGAGAGAGAGAGATCGTTCTCTACCTTGTAAATTTAAAAAGAGATGGTGGAAATGTTTTCCTCCTAGGTTCCAACTTTTAAAATATGGTACAGATATTGATACTTTGTAATTTATTCATAAGTCATCATAGTTTTTACTAATGTAAAACCAGCTTGTAGATTATAGTTTGTACAAGATGAGGCGAAAGTAGGTTTATAGTTGTTTGTATGGAAAATAATACAATAATTAACAAATAATAATACAAAAATAACCTGTTTTGTGTATAAACCTACTTTCGCCCCACCCTGTATTTTTGGGAGAAGATTCCACATTAATACTGGTGGGAAATACTGTAGATGAATATTTTGTAATAACATCAGCAGAGTGAAACTTCCCATAGAAACAAGTTGATTATGATGAAATCTAGGATTAAAGGGTTTTTCTAGAAAAATACAGTTTCCTTGAAATCAAGAGAATGAAAATTGACTGATGTGATTCTCCAAGCTGACATTAGTGTAAGTTTGTTAAATCTGGTAGTATTATACAGTTGTGCATTTTAAAAGACTCTGGACATGATGAACACTTTTTAAAAATTAGAGGCTTATGTAGAAATATGTATTCCAAGTCTGAATTATATAATGGTTCTCCATGAACATACTACGTGTCTATAGTGGGGACCTAAATATAGCTAAGCTGGTCATGCATCTTTTTTTAAAAAAAAATATATTTTTATTGATTTCAGAGAGGAAGGAAGAGGGAGAGAGAGAGATAGAAACATCCACGATGAGAGAGAATCATGGATAGGCTGCCTCCTGCAAGTCCCCCACTAGGGATCAAGCCCACAACCCAGGCATGTGCCCTTGACCGGAATCGAACCTGGGACCTTTCAGTTCGCAGACCGACTCTCTATCCACTGAGCCAAACCGGGTAGGGCAGTCATGCATCTTTTTAGAAAAATTTTTTTATTGATTTTAAGAGAGGAAGGAAGAGGGGGAGAAAGAAACATTGATATGAAAGTGAAACATCGACCAACTGCCTCCTGCACGCCCCCTACTGGGGATCAAGTCCTAAACCCTGGCATGTGCCCTGACCAGACACACAATCGAGCCAGACCAGTAAGGGCTCATGCATTTCTCTCTCTCTCTCTTTTTTTTTTTCATGCATCTCTTTCATACTCTCCTCACTGTGGGATTTGTGAAGGAAAGACCCTTCTCTAATCGTCATTGAGAAGACAATTCCATCCCCTCTTCTCATTCTATGGTGCCTCATTTTTCCTTTTCCAACTCTGGCCCTTCACTGCTCCTCATTGAGTTTCCAGTCAACGTATTTAGTAGAAGACTGAGCATCCCTTGTATGTTATCTTACTCCAAATTTAGGTCTTCCCTGCCCTGTTGGCATAGAGTGAGTCAGAGGTAAAGATATATACCATATACATATGTGCATATGGTATATATCCCAAACATGCATACACACACACACACACACACAGAAGCATGAAATGTAAGCACTAGAGTTCACAGATATATGTGATCATTTAAGACATGGCATCTTAGAATTTGTGGAGCAAATTTTCCCTTTTTCCTAGTGAGTATTGTATTGAAAAACTTTAAAATGATTTTTAATTTTTTATAATAAATATATTTTTATTGATTTCAGAGAGGAAGGGAGAGGGAGAGAGAGATAGAAATATCAGTGATTAAAGAGAATCATTGATTGGCTTCTTCCTGTACACCCACGTTGGGGATTGAGCCCACAGCCCAGGCATGTGCACTGACTGGGAATTGAACTGTGCCCTCCTGGTTCGTAGGTCGATGCTCAACCACTCCAGCCACGCTGGCCGGGCTAAAATGATTTTTTAAAAGCAAATCTGTAAGTGAAGTTTTTTGTGCCTCTTTTATTATAGTTGGCATTTTATAAGGCAACCAGTGCTTGCACCTTGATAAATGATTGTAAGAAAAACAGCATCCATAGGTACAGAAAGGAAACAGTATTTGATCTTTCATTTGGATGTATGCCTTTAGGTGTCAGTACTTACCATTTGGATGTAAGTCTCATCAACAAAATGTCCTCAGCTTGTTTTAAGCTTGGACTGATTTTATAAATATACTAGAGGCCTGGTGCATGAATTCATGCATTAGTGGGGTCCCTCGGCCTGGCCCGCGGGATCAGGTTGAAACTGGCTCTCCAATATTCCCCAAGGTGTCCTGGATTGTGAGAGGGCGCAGGCCAGGCCAAGGGACCCCACCGGTGCATGATTAGGACTGGGGAGAGATTTGAGAGGTTGGCCAGCTGAGGAGGGATTGCGGGAGGGCTCCAGGGTGTGTCTGGCCTATCTTGCTCTGTCTTGATTAGCTGGACCCCAGCAGCAAGCTAACCTACCCGTTGGAGTGTCTGCCCTCTGATGGTCAGTGTATGTCATAGTGACTGGTCAACCGGGTGACTGTCTGCCCCCTGGTGGTCAGTGCACATCATAGCTAGTGGTTGAGTGGCCTTAGCATATCATTAGCATATTACGCTTTGATTGGTTGAACTGATGACTGGACGACCGGACACTTAGCATATTAGGCTTTTATTACATAGGATATGGGCTTGCATAGTAAAATAAAATGTGTGAGTGTGTAGAGAACATTCTTAGGTTGTTAGAAGACTTATTTTTTTAACTCTTATTTGTTAAAAAATATTTTTATTGATTTCAGAGAGGAAGGGAGACGGGGAGAGGGATACAAACATCAATGATGAGAGAGAATCATTGATTGACTGCCTCCTGCACTTGCCTCCACTGGGGATGAAGCCTGCCACCTAAGCATGTGCCCTGACCTGGAATCAAACTATGGCCTCCTGGTTCATAGGTCAACACTCAACCATGAGTAACACCGACCAGACTCATTATGTTTTAACTAGAGGCCTGGTGCACGAATTCATGCACGGGTGGAGTTCCTAGGCCTGACCAGTGATCAGGGCTGAATGGGGCCATCTTGCCCTGTCTGGGTCTGGGGTGCGGGTGAACCAGATTCAGGGCTGTCAGGGCCCCAGCAGCACACTGTCCAACGGCTGATTCTGTGAGGAATCGGGCTCCCCGCTCCCTCCTGTCTGAGTCCAGGTTGTGGGTAAACCAGATTTGGGGCTATCAGGGCCCTAGCAGCAAGCTAGCCAATGGCTGATTCCATGAGGAATCAGGCTTCCTCCTTCCTCCTGTCTGCATCCAGGGTGTAGGTGAACCAGATTTGAGGCTGTCAGGGCCCCAGCAGCAAGGTCTGGGTCAGTGTGGGTCATAGCTACTGGCTGGTTGTCTGGTCATTCCGGTCGTTCGGTCATAATGGTCTCTTAGGCTTTTATATATATAGACTATATATAGGTAGGTTTAAAAAGTGGTAAATATCTTTTGAGAGAAGTACTAGTTTAATTTGTCATCAATGAAATGAAACTTTTTTTGTCTCTTTTACTAGGTTTCAGCATTAAAAACAATGGCCAGTCAGGGAGGACCCAAGTACACTCTCTCACAGCAGCCATGGGCACAACCAGGTATTCACATTTTGCTATCTGGGATTTCTTTTTTTTTAGGATATTGATTAATTTCCATTTATATAGTCCTTGCTCTGACAGCTTGGAGTAGGTTTCCTACTCTTACTGTGGTTTAGCCCAATACAAGATGCAGTTTTGAGCTGATAGGTCTTTTTCTATTGGCCACTATTACCTGCATTTCAAGGAAGGAAGAATGTTACACACACACACACACACACACAGTTAAAAATAAAATGTGGCTTACATGGAGACACTGAGGCTGCTGGTTTCTGTACAACCATTTTTCATTGTGTTATACAGCTTTGATGAAAATACTATAGATGATAGTATGAAATTATAGCGTGAATGCTACTATTTTCAAGTATTATAAAGGAATATGGTACATTATTTTGTTCATCATTTTATACAAGCTACACCCTCTGTTCAGAGTTTTAGAGTGTTTGAGAAAAATAATAAAAATTGTAGTGTCAGTTGGGAGTGGGCAGATATGCTTGAAATGTTCCCAATCTTACTCTTTCTTAAATGTACATATTTTAGAAGATTATTTTTGCTGTTGTTTTTTATCTTTAGCATTAGACATTACTCATTTAAAATCATGACTAACTTTGTGCATTATTTTAGGTACATTTTGTGATATTTTAAGTTGCCGTTAAATCAGAATAAATAATTTTGTTAGATGGTATATTTGGCCGGCCTTTTCCTGGCCCTTACCGTGATAGTGATTCTCTGAAACTAAAAAGGGCAAAATGGTGAAAAAAGCAGTGTTTTAATTTGGGATAATCTGTGTCCAAGTTGGTAGGGAAGCTTTTTGCTCATTGTGAGGGAGATCCAAAGAATTCTGGTTTAGCATCTACAAAGAATTGACTGTCGATAAGCATATAATCTAGAATTAGGTTTTTAGTATTATTGGTTTTCCACATAAATGAATGCTATGCCTGTCAGGTCTTTCTTTTGGGAAAAAGAATTGAGGCCATTCTAAAATTTTCAGTTATTATTATTTAAGTAGAGGCCTGGTGCATGGATTTGTCACCAGTGTGGTCCCTCAGCCTGGCCTGTGCCCTCTCGCAATACAGGACCCCTTGGGGGATGTTGGACTGGTGGTTTTGGCCTGATCTAGGGCCTGGCCTGTGGGGATCGGGCTGAAACTGGCAGTCCGACACCCTTCGAGAGATGTAGTAATGCACGAAGCAGCAGGCGGCCAGGGAGGAGCCTGAGTCCAGGCCAGGCCCCACACCGCTCTCGCTCATCCTGGCCCCGCTGCACTTGCCACGAATGCCACTCGGTAGTGCTGCTGCGGAGGCGGGAGAGGCTTGCGCTGCCACAGCTGTGCTTGCCAGCCCTGAGCCCGGCATCTGGCGTGCGTTGGTCAGCTGAGCGACGCCCCCACTGTGGGAGTGCGCTGACTACCAGGGAGCAGCTCTTGCATTGAGCGTCTGCTCCCTGGTGGTCAGTGTGTGTCATAGCGACCGCTTGACCAGTCTTTTGGTCTTTTGGTTGCTTAGGCTTTTATATATATAGATGCCTCATGTTAATTAACTAATTTATATAGAGAGAGTCAGGGTCTGTAACGTCCAAAATGACTGAAGGGACAACTGAACGCCAGGCTGTGTGCGCAGCAGGCTCAGGTGGGCGGGCACTGGCGAGTGGGCTGAACTGCTGACCTCTCGGGGAGAGAGAGAGAGAGAGAGAGGTGGGGCTAATCAGCAGCTGCCGCGGCTGCTGGCAAGGCCCGGAGAGAGCAGGGTCTGATCCCCAGCCTCTGTGGCAGCTGTTGATCAGCCCTTGCCTCTCTCTCTCTGGGCCTCACCAGTAGCCATTCCTCCCCTCCCCCCTCCTTCAGAGGTCAGCAGTTCAGCCCGCTCGTCAGCAGCCTGGGGCGGCTGCTGATCAGGCCCAGAGATAGGTCTGGAGATGCTGACTGTCATAGAAACTGACCAATCAGAACCAAATCTGGGTGAACTGCGAGGAGCCAATGGCTGCCTAGGAGGCGGAGCTATTGACTGACTGGCATAGAAATCGACCAATCAGAACCTAATCTGAGTGAACTGCGATGGCAGAACCTAAGGTGGGAGCTGAGGAGGAGTTTTAAGGGCAACAGCTGTTTGGTGTAAGGTGTAAGAAAGCAGTTCAATTTTTTAATGACCAGTTTGGCAGTATAGTGCATATGGCTGGCTATCAGTCCAGATATAGGAATTATGTATTTTTGTCTGCCAAAAGCATCTCCTCCTGCAGAAAAAGGCTCCCCCCCTAATTTAAGCAATGCTATCCTATATAATCTATCTATACTAATAAAAGGGTAATATGCTAATTAGACTGGGTTGACTGGCCATTGTGAGAGGGATGTCCGACTGCCGGCAGCCAGACATCCCCCAAGGGGTCCCTGATTGGAGAGGGTGCAGGTTGGGTTGAAGGACCCCCCCCCCCGCACAAATTTCATGCACTGGGCCACTAGTTAAAATATGTTTTTATTAATTTCAGGAAGGAAGAGGGAGAGAGAGATAGAAATAATGAAGAGAGAGAGTCATTGATCAGTTGCCTCCTGCATGCCCCCACACTGGGGATCTAGCCCATAACCCTGGGGCATGTGTCCCATTTGGGAATCGAACCATGACCTCCTGGTTCATAGGTCTATGCTCAACCACTGAGCTATGCCCGTTGCGCTGCCTCATGTTAATTTAAAGTTGAATTAGAACTAAGAAGTTGAAAGAGTAGCTCTGTATCTCTTAGGAAGATTTGTAAATGCAGAGAATTATCAATTGCACTGAAAGGAAGACAGGGTATTATTTAAAAAATTTGCCATATGAACTTTGTTGATGTCAACATAAGTTTGCATTGATTTGCTTTATTGCAAGTGAACTTTGTGACATGCTTTAGGCCTTCCATTCATTGTATGAGCTTGGGGTCTTTGCCACCTTACTGAAGGACAGAGAGTGTACTCAAGGGTACATACAGTACATTCTGTCAGAAGACACAAAGCCAGATTGTCTTACTGACAATACTGGAAATTCTAACCATGGTTGACCTGGTGGCGACCGCCTGTTTGACCCCTCACAGTCGGGAGCAGACTCATTAGTGCATTATTCAGCATGATTCTAGAAAGAATTCTAATCATCTTTGGATTAATTGGGCCTTGGTCTCAAGGTTCAGTCACTTACAGAGCTTATCTCGAAATAGGAGCTGATTTTATTTTGAGTGTTTAAGTCAATGAAACTCTTGGGTGTAATCTTTCTTCAGACATATAGAAACCTACAAATAGGCCCAGGCATATTTATATTTAGTGCAGCCACGCCCAGGGGCTTGGTGCATAGTGTCCTTTGGAAAGGTCCTTTCCTCAAGTGGGATCTGTATAGAACCCCCAGTGTTGGTGTGTTGTGCTCTTAAGCATCACTAGAGTTGTCACTAGTAAAGATGAAAAGGAGCTGACAGAAAAACATTAAAATAGGGCTTGCTGCTTTGTTATTTAACCCATTTTGTTTTTTTCTAAGTGAGGAGATCTTGGCAAATAAAATGATAGGACTTGAGTTTACCTGCTTGTATCTTCTGTCTAGCCCAGTGATGGCGAACCTCTGACACGTGAACTCATTTTTTTGGTTGATTTTTCTTTGTTAAATGGCATTTAAATATATAAAATAAATATCAAAAATATAAATCTTTGTTTTACTGTGGTTGCAAATGTCAAAAAATTTCTATATGTGACACAGCACCAGAGTTAAGTTAGGGTTTTTCAAAATGCTGACACTCTGAGCTCAAAAGGTTTGCCATCACTGGTCTAGCCACTGGGGCTGGCTGTGGAGTTGCTTTTTCTTGCTCTGTAATACAGAAGCCCAGACTTAAATGTCAAAGACAGGTTTTGTAGCTTTTGAGATGGGAGCATCAAAAACAATTGAGGGAGTTGTCTTAGGCCTCTAGAAACCTAGCATTACTGGTTCATGCAGATTTGATCAGGTTACAGGGTTCATTTCATGATAAACTCACAGGAGATCCAATTATAATTTAGGATGTCATTTTGTTAATTTACTCTGGGAAATACATCTTTTTAGTAATTGGAGGATACAGTAGTCCCCTTTATCCACTGATGATACAGTCCAAGACCCCCCAGTAGATACCTGAAACCAAGGATAGTACAGAATCCTGTAAATTCTATGCTTTTTCCTACACATACATGCACTATATGGCTTCTTTTTGGCATATCCATATTGGCAGCATCACTGCAGGTAGAATAAGGGTTACTTGAACACAAGCATTGCCATACTGCAAAAGGCAGTCTGATAACGGAGACAGCTACTAATTGACTAACAAGCAAATACAGCGTAGAGAAAGGGTGTCTCAAAATCATGCAATAAGTAATTTTGATAGAAAACACAGGTTTATAATTAAAAATTATAAATTTTTTATTGATTCATAAAGTATACAGTGTAGGGTTATGTTTGGAATAGCATATCGGGTAAATGGCCCCCACGGCTTTGCTGGCACATATATACTCTTTTGTTGAAATTTTCCATGACCGTTTTTGCATAAATGTGGCTGAATGTCGTTGATACAGTGCTCAATTTACTCCTTCAAGGCATGGGTGGTTGTGGGCTTGTTGGCATAAATCTTAGACTTCAAAAACCCCAAAGAAAAATGCAGTTAATGGTGCTCACTATCGCGACATTATAATCCAGTTTTTATGTATGCTATTTCATACATAACCCTATACTGTATACTTTATGAATCAATAAAAAATTTACAATTTTTAATTATAAACCTGTGTTTTCTATCAAAATTACTTCTTGCGTGAATTTTGGGACACCCTTTACATTGGACAAAGAGATGATTCATGTCCTGGCTAGGATGGCGAGAGTTCATCACCCTACTCAAAATGATGTGCAATTTAAGACTTATGAATTATTTATTTCTGGAGTTTTTCACTTAATATTTTTGGACCATGGTGGACTGAGAGTAACTGAAATGTGGAAAGTAAAACCTCAGATAAGGGAGGATTACTGTACTTTATTTACTAGGCTCCAAACACACCTTTTGGTGATCAAGGGCTCTGAAACTATCTTAATGAACCTTGAAGTGTGTTAGTAATGACAGAACCAGAGCCTGAGGAATTAATGGTCTTAAAAGAGCTTTCATGTATTTTATGAAAAATAACCACTTTCTGGATTATTTGTTCTCCTTGAGAGGATTGGCACTTTCCTATCCTGCTCTACCACAACCGTGTCCTCAATTTAAAAAAAAGTTTTTTAGCATGATATAAAATTTGAATTGTGAGAAAGTATAAAATGAAAAATAATTCTGTTCTCCACCTCCAAACTAATCCTCTCACAGGTAACCATGAGTAATGATTTCCTCCAATTATTATTATTTTTATTATTATTTAAATATATTTATTGATTTCAGAGAGGAAGGGAGAGGGAGAGATAGAAACATCTACAGTAATAAAAGAGAAAAATGGTAATTGGCATAAGACTGCTACCCTTTTCATGGGCTAATCAGGGTGATATGCAAATTAACCGCCAACTAAGATGGCGGTTAACCGCCAACAAAGATGGCGGTTAAGGTGAAAGGGGAAGGATGGAAGACAATGATCAGAAACCCAGGCGCAGGCAAGAGCCCGGGAGCAGGGCACAGGTCGGCCCTGGAGGCTGTCCTGCCACCAGTGGGTAATCGGAGAAGCCTGGGGGTGGGGCAGGGACGCAGACACAGACAGCGACCGTGACCGCAGAAGCCGGGTGCAGGGGCGATCACAGAAGCCAGGTGCGTGGGCAGGGAAGCAGCCTCCACCAGCCTCCCCGGCCGCTGCTTCCCTGCCCTGCACCCGGCTTCTGCGATCCGTGACCACAGAAGCTGGGTGCAGGGGCAGGGAAGGAGCTGGCACCCACCTC